>NC_077246.1:36624919-36972419 GCF_947179165.1 Solanum dulcamara | reverse complement strand
CTTGACAATTTTAATATTTGGATGCTCAGCTATTATATCCTTGTATATGTTGGGCAGAAATGTTGAATTGCACAAATAGTTAAAAGTTGAAGTCACACAAATATGAACTGGGTTCTAGTTTTTAACCACAAAATTTGTAATTGGACTATCCAAACTTGCAACCAATAACCAAGGACAAGCTTTTTTGCAGCATCTTACTCTAACTCTTCCAAGCTCATTCACATACTTTTCAATTTGTTTTTTTTCTTGAACTGCATATTTGGTTACTGCTTCACTAAATTATCTTACATTTGCAAACACCAAACCTATTTCCCAAACAATCGGCTCAGAAGTTGGAACAAACACAACTCTGTTTTTGGTCTTCTTTCTAACAAATTTATTCACTACTTGATCAACCTCCAAACTATCTCTCCAACCTATTTCTTCCCCTAATTCAAAGCTAGGAGCTTCATCACTTGGATAGTAAGGTTCATCTCCTCCTAGCTTACCTAATAAGCTATCCTTACTACCAGCATTTGTCTCATCATATCCTATATCTAGCCCTTTTTCACTAGTATGAACTTGTTCAATGGTTGTACCTCTAGTTCTCTTGTTTGACCTATTGAAATGCCTTTTTGAAGCCTTGAAATCACTATACTCTTCATGAAGATCACTATCTATACTCTCTTAATTGCTATCCACTCTAGAATAATCATCTGACTCATGATCTGATTTATCATTTGATTCATCTCCACTTAGACCCTCATCAATTTGAGGCTCATCAAGAGGAGTTGGAGGCTCAACAAGAGGAGTTGGAGACTGTCTATAAGTATTTGAAGGTTCAGTTGGAGGATTAGAAGGCTGAAAAAAAGTGTTGGAAGGTTCAACAAGAGGATTAGAAAGCTGAAATGAAGAGTTGAAAGGTTAAGAAGGAGGAGTAGAAGGTTTAGTAGGAGGACTATAATGCTCAGTTATAGGATTTGAAGATTCAAAATTAGGGTTAGAAGACTCAACTCTATTAAAAGAGGAAAAAGATTCCTCACCTACCCCACCTCCACCATTTAAAGACACACCATTGTCCAGCACATGGACGACATTATCCAAAGTCAATGGTCAGCTTCTGCCTCATTGACCCCATGACAAACATAAACATCCATTCTATCTCCATTTTTAAACATAGAGGAAATGTCACAAATAACCTTATCATATTTAACTTCAACCAAAAACCATCAATTGGAGATCTAACATAAAAGGAACAATCTATTGTATATCCAAGGTCCTTTATATAGTCTCTCAATTCAAAATAAGACATTATGTCAGTGTCTACCTTCAAGAATTCAGTCACAGACCCACTAACATAATCAGGTAGGGGACCAAACACAATTTTCCCTATATGATATCATCTCAAAGTTATAAGAACAAATGATATAGTATGTTTATCTTGAAAACACAGTTGCAAACAGATTTCAAAAACACTAAATTGATGAAAATAACAACACAATTTTTTGTCTTCCTAAACTCATATAGTCATAATAACACCACCACCAACAACAACAAAACAACAAAAAAAATATGCATGCCTGTGAGTCTTCACTACAAGCCAATAAAGGAACCAACAACTAATCACTACTAAATGTACTACTAGAACATCTTTTTTTCCAAAATTTTAACTTAATTCAACAAATCACTTACATATGAGTCTTCACTCGTTGTTCTGACAACACAAATCCAAAAATTTTCAAAGGTGATGTTACCAATTTATCTTGACTCTTGAAGTTCCTTAGGGTTTTGATCGGTCGAAGAGAGAAGAGGAAATGGTTTGAAAAGATCTTAGGATGGGTTAAAAATTTAGTGGGTCAGGGTAAAACCCGGCCTTTAATAATAGGTTGGAAAAATAATTAATAATAATATTTTAAAAGGGGGTGATAGACATGCGCATTAATTGAGAACATAGATGGTGTAAAAAGGTTGTATTTATTGTGTTTTCAGATTATTTCGTGGGGTAATAGGACCCTGCAAACTTAAGGTGTCTACTTCAAAAAAGGATCAAAGTTTAGGGGGCTAATTATTTTTTTTCTCTTATCATCATTATTATCATCATTATCATCATCACCATCACCATCATTATTATTATTATTATTATTATTATTATTATTATTATTATTATTATTATTATTATTATTATTATTATTATCATTATCATCATTATTATTATCATCATTATTATTATTATTATTATTATTATTATTATCATTATCATGATCATTATCATCATTACCATTATGATCATTATCATCATTATTATTATCATTATCATTATAATCATTATCATCATCATCATTATCATTATTATTATTATTATTATTATTATTATCATTATTATTATTATTATCATTATTATTATCATTATTATCATTATCATTATTATTATTATTATTATTATTATTATTATTATTATTATTATTATCATTATTATTATCATTATTATTATCATCACTATCATTATCATTATCATTATCATTATTATTATTATTATTATTATTATTATTATTATCATCATCATCATCATCATCATCATCATCATCATCATCATCATCATTATTATTATTATTATTATTATTATTATTATTATTATTATTATTATTCACTTCTTTCCTTTCGTTTGTGATGGTTCATTGCCTATGGTTTCAGACTATGGGGTTAGGCTTGCCTGCTATTGGGTTGATAGTAGGTGTCATCATGACTTGAAAAATTATGTCCTGACACAAACCGTAGAGTGTTCGATCCACTTTGCGTGTGTACTCATTATTATGGCGCGAATAGGAGTGATATGGCCAACACTTCTTAATTTTTCATAAAGTTGGGCTATGGGTTTGGCTAAAGGAGTATAGTTTTTAATGGACTTCTTTTTTGAAATTGGGTCGATTTTTGTAGCTTTGTTGTGGAGTAAGTGGAGGTGCCTGAGAGTATGTAAGTTGGACAGTGTGATCGGGATAGGTAGGATATTGAGAAAGTATTTTATGTTAGGACATTTGATATGAAGGTGCTTGATAGGGAGGGAGTGATGGGTGAGGTGGAGGCATTAGGTATTGAGGAGGTGCAACATATGATGATCAAGGATATTGAAGAGGTATGGGGTATGGTGCTATTGGACATTGAGGAGACTATGGAATGAGATTTTGTAGGTATAAAGGATACATAAGTTCAGAGGTATAGCTTTAGCTTTGATGTTAGGGTGGATAAGTGTAATTTGGAAGTTGGGTATTCGATGGAGGCATATGAATAGAATATGGTTGATTTTGAGGTTGAGAGGTAGGATGTGTTGGTAAAGGATTATTTTTTATGGTGGCCTATTTTATGGTAGGCTGGTTATCCATGTGTGTCCCTAGAGCAGGATCAATAAAGAGTAAGAACTTAGCCCATTCACGCATACCAACAATTTCTTCCTCTAAATCCATTATTTTCTTCTCCAATTTTAAGATCAACTCATTCAAAGGATGTTCATCCTCAACAGTCTTAACCCTTTCCATAATATTGTCGTTATCACCATCTTTCTCTTTCCTTTGTGATTAAAACTTGGAGGGAAAGGAAGAGTCCCTTTTGATCATGTATAGTAAGTCATAGTGTACAGATCAACCTTAGGGAAGGGAATAAGAATAAGAATAAAAATCAAAAGGAAACCAAGTTAGTTACACTACACATATTGTGATAATAAGCACGTTGGTTTGTTAAAATAACGTTCTAAAATGCAAGGAGCCTCATTGAGCTAGAGGCAGGCCTAAGACACCAAATATGTAATACATGATAGTTAATCCAAGCCTTGTTGACATTATTTGGAGTTTATATTTAGAGAAAGAAAATAAGCAAAACGTACTATTTTATATTTCTAAACTCCATTTCGTCATAGGTTGGCTTGGATTAATTTATCGTGACCATTTTAGCACATAATATGCAATTTTATCTAATGGGTGTTGGAACCCTTTCGACAATAAGGTGGCTTCTAATAATGTGAATTGACACCATGGGTCCAAACACCTAAGGATGATGCATGCATGACTTAATTTTTTAAGATTTGAGTAGACACGGACTAAGGATATTATTATGAGAGAAGACACATGGTTCCATGGTAGTAAGACTATCCGTTTATACCAATGCATCTGTCAACTCTCTAATGTAGGATTTTTAAAGAGGATTTGTGAGAGGTGCAAAGGCACAACATCACGAAAAGAAAAAAAGAGGTTCCAAAGTGGGGAAATTATAAACGAAATGTCAGTTTATCAAAGCAGTAATAATAAGTATTTAAATGAAAAGAAGTAACACATAGGCAGTTTAAGAAAAATAATAAATAAATAAATGCGGCATATTGCATATATGAACAAGTAAATAAATAAATAAATAAATAAAGACAATGAAAGTAAAGCAATATAAAACACGTAAAGGATAGGGGTAGGGTTTGACATATAGACAGTTAAAATAGAAAGTAGATTACGACGACTAAATAAGGCATGTGATCATGTTATAGCAAAGTAACTAAATATAGTTCAATGCATTGACAATATAAAGAAAAATAACTAAAGGGGAAAAGGAAAGGGACTAACATAAAACAAAATCAAATGTAAAGAAAGTGGAAAGAAATAAATCATGTAATAAATAAAAATAAAAAAATAAAAAAATAAAAAAATAAAAATGAAATAACATATATGAACCAAATAATGGGAAATTTAAACATGAAAATAGTCAATAAACAAATAAACATGTGGATAAAGCTAAAAAAACCCACATAAGACACGTAATGGTAAAAACCTAATTATATCCCCATCGGAGTAGCCGTGTTGTCGCGCTCTATTTTTCTCAAAATGGATTTGCAACGACATGACAACTCTTTTTAGGATTTGAAAAAAGAAAACAGTAGTCACCTAACAAATTAAAGGTGCGTTAGGGCACCATTCTATTCTATATTAATTTTAAAGGGTCAATTGCTACCAGAGTTCAGGTAAGGGTTCAAATTACCTCAAAATGAATGTGTTAGGATACCTTTCGAGGTCCACAAAGGTGGGTTCCAGCCGAATATTATAAATTATGGGGGTTTTAAAATGTAACAAATAAGGTCTTTTATTATTAACTATTGAAGGCTAAGGTAATAAAAGAATATGTAAAGAAACATATAAAATTAATTAACTAAATAAAATAGACAAGCGAGAAGATAAAAATTTGCACAATTATATATAGAAGGAAAATAATCATTTTTTTAGTATTTATACTACCCCAAATAAATACAAACAAAAAATTAATTATTTAAATAAGTAAGGATTTAACTAAACTAAATTAATATATCCTACTCGGATCAGTTTCAGGCTTATTAATGGAAGAAAAGATACATAAAGTATGTCCGAATCACCTTTTCATCATTTTCGAGGGGCCTAACTACCCTTACCACTACCCTTCCTAGGTTCATTTATTATTATTATAATTCTAAAGCGATCTAAGAGAAATAATAAAACTAACATCCTAAAAGGTGCCTATCGTCGCAACTTAATGTCCAAGAGGCATTGGAGGTACTATTAAGATAGGTTTTAGACTAAAAGAAAATATAGACTCTTACTTAGACACGTCATCAAACAAAATAAATAAGACGATATTTAGCATATAGATGTCTCAAATATACCTCTATATTAATTATTAGCATGCTTTAAAAGCATATACAAGTTGTGAAGGCCATAATAAATAGTATGTGTGTGCGTACACAATCAACCATATATCATAATACAAAACTTGACAAACCTGGAGGCAAAATTTCATTATATAGACGTGTGATGGAAATTTATTATTAAACTGATTGAAATAAAGAAAGAGCATTTTTATCAATTTTTAATTATAATCATGCTGAAAAATATTTATAAAATTTTATAGACATGCTTCCTAATTAAAACAACATGTTGGAAATTGATTAAAAATACTATACACATGCTTTTTAAATAAAATAATATACTAAAAATTTATTAAAAATTGTTTAGGCATGATTTATAAATAAAATAATATGCTAAAAGTTTATTAAAATCTTACAGGCATGATTTCTAAAATGATAAATATTTATAAAAATTTTATAAGCATGGTTTCAATATAAAAATAACACAATAAATATTAATTAAAATCCTATAGGCTTGATTTCTATAATATCATGTTAAACATTTATTTAAAATCCTATTGACATGGTTTCTATAATATCACTAACATGCTGAGAATTATTTATTATGTCCTATGGCCATAATTTCTAGATGGAAAAAAAATATATAACGTCACATTATATTGGACATGATTTTAACTGGCAAGATTTATTTTAATCTATAGGCATAATTTCTACATAAAAAAATATTCTTAATATTTTTTTAACATCTCAATAACATGTAGAAGAATATTATTAAATCTTATAGACATGATTTTTATTAAATTCTAAAATATTCATTAAGTCCTATAAACATGATTTCTATATAATTTAATATGCTAAATAAATTAATCAAGTCATGTAGATGTGGTTTCAATTAACATGTTGAAAATATTAGTTCTAAAATATGACACATAATTCAATTGACATGCCGGAGATTATTTAATATGGGTCTATCAACATGATATCTAAATAGTTTAACAAGCTTCATTTATAATAACTATAGGCATGATTTCTAAGCAAAAATACATCATAATGTGAGACTGATTTTTAAACAAATATTCTTATTATATGGGTTAGTAATTTTAATTTTATAAAGATAACACAGAGAAGAAGAAGTTTGAAATATATAAACACTAATGCAATATTAAGATTGAATTATTGGCATACTAACTTTAGGCCATTTTATAATGAATAATTATCCATAAAAATAATATTTAAATAATATTTTAAAACCGATCTAAGCACAATAGGAGGGACATGATTTCATAACTATGATCAAATAATTGATTCTTATGCCTTCTACAAACATGCTAAAAAATTATTTTAAAGAAACATTAGGCGTGCTTTTTATAATAATATTCTAGAAATTCATTATGAATCTCTAGGCAAATCACACTAATAGATCAAGAATAGTATTGAAATGCTTACTTTATCCAATAGGCATGCTCTCTAACACACACAGATAAGAAAGAGAAAGTAAATACACGTAGCACATAAATTTCCCTCCCTCTTGTCATGAGCCGAATCCGGGTCATGATGGCGCCTACTATAACTACCGAGTAGGCAACCCAAACCCAAGTCAAACGGAAGTCAAATCTCAATCTAATTAAATAAGTAATAATATAAAAAAATAGAAGAAAAAAGAATATAATATAAGAAAAGTTGGGTCAGGGTATATATATGTAAATATGATACAAAATATACAAAAGACCCGATAGTGACCAAAATAAATGACGAACTAAAACTAGACCAAACTCCGGAACTGGTGTCACCTATACAAGAGCTACTAGTACAAAAGCTGATAATATAAAAATATACAATACAGATCTGACTATCCAAAAGTACAAGTGTAAATCAATACAAAAGAGGGAAAGTAACAAGTCTCTGAACGCCGAGAGCTCACCACAATCCAAATCTGGCACCACTAAGGATGATCAGGCACGCATTGGGGGTCACTCAAACTGAGAGATGCATTAAAAAGATGCAGAAGTGCAGTATGGGTACCAAAATACGGGATAATCAGTAGGCATCATAGGCCGACCGATCTCAGAAAGAATAAATATATAATAAGCAGTACAGTGATACTAATAACAATAAGAGAGGAACATAAACTACAAATATGGGAAAATAGGGTATGGGAGTAATCGTACGTTACTCAAGTGAGACCAACCACATGTAATCATATCAATAATCTCAACTGATAACATATCGGGAGAATGCACGATGGTAACTCATAGTTAAGGCTCAATATCCTCCAAAACTATCATGAAGCACCCAGAATAACCCTCGTGCTCATCAAATAATGAGGCACCCAGAATAATTCTTCGAGCTCATCAACATCGAAATAATAACTCAGAATATGTATCAACGGGCCACCCAAAATTCACATCTTGAGTATCAAATAAAACAAAGTGTAGCCCAAAGTCAATAAAAGGGCCGCCCGGAATCATACCTCGAGCTCATCAACTATGAATTTCCACGAATAAGATATCACTGGTCTTTCCTTAAATCCCTCTTATTTATTCATCAACCAAAAGTCCTATTATCATCTTTTACTCTTTCTTTTAAATGGGGCTTTTAACACCGGTGAGGTAAATAAGGCAATAGTATGTCAAAAATTATATGACACTCACCTGAGACTCCGGTATACTGAAAGCATGGCCTCAGGCCCAATATTTCAGTTCATTATGATTGGTCATGCATCCTATGGCATATTGATTACGTTCTTTACTTTTTCATTCATACCTTACATACTTAATATATTCAAATGTACTAACATATATTTTGCCTACATTGTCTCATAATGCAGGGACATACGATACTCACGATCACCCCACTCGTGGCTAGAGATTTACTTTAGATTTCAAAGAAGTTGGTGAGTCCTCATTCTACCGAGGACAAGACTTTTATTTATGTTACTATTTTTACACTTCCTTCTATTATTAGGGTGAGCTAGGAGCTTGTCCTAAGCCCCTGTCAAATACTAAACTAGAGATATGTTTAGACGATATAATGGTGTAGTCCGATTGGACGTTTATAGAGTTGATCTCCCTTAGTCATATTCCCTACTTAATGATTACTTCCTCTCATTTTTATATTGTTATTTACCTTATGCATGCGTTTTATTCTAACATAGCTTATGGTTGGGGTCCCTCGCATTCCGATCGCTGTATTACGACTTGGCCCTAGGTCAGGTCCTGACAGTTAACATTTGTATTTATAAAATTGATTATCATTTGTATTTGGATTGAGAGATATGAGGTAGAGAGTGGCAAGAGAGAGGGGTATAGAGAAGAGAGAGGTGAGGGAGAGATTACAAAGAGAGAGAGAGGATAGAGGCGAGGGGGAGAGAGGGAGGGAGAGTTGAGAGAGAAAATATCTACAATATCCTAACTATAACTATAAATTGTAATTCTTTCAAACTATAGTGGTGTATTATAAATACATATCACATATTTGCCTTATTAGATAATTTTCCCTACTAATTACTATCTAATAACTGTTTAAAATTGAAAAATTCATGAACCCCACATTTTCAGAGGAATGATACTTCAATAATCTAGCCTTAGAATATTTTTCATTATTTTACTTGCTATGTAATAAAATGAATAAGCAAGCAAGCAAATTGACAGAGTGTTTCTTATTCACACAAATAAGAAAAGCGTCTCTTGATTCCAAAAAAGTCCAATCAAGGATATTTTTGGAAAGAAGTATTTAAATATAAAACCTTATATCCATTTTGGATCACACATCCTGTGGGGGACTCTTGCAAATCGTAACATGCTTTCTAATGTTAGATCACACATTCCTGTGGGAGATCCAAGCTCATCTTAACATGGTTGTAAAATTTTTTAGAGGGTGCATTTGGGCAAGAGTAAGGTTTTTCGATTTTCTCATATTTTAAAAAATATTTTGGTGGAGCTCACGACTCCTTTATTTATTCAATATTTTTTACAAAATTAGTCCAAAGAGACCAAAAGGAAATAAAAACAAAAAATTAAATCCCAACAAAAACAAAAATCACCTTGCACGGTCCATTAAGGGAACTGGCCAGTCCATTATATATGCACCTAAAAGATAGGGTTTTCTAATCTTGTTTCCTCTTTTTTCTCTTCTTTGTCGCTACAGGGAGCTAACTCAACCATGACCTTCAGCTTTTCCTTGTTGTGGATTATCAACACTTACCTAGTTTCCTTCCATCCTATTCTCTTTCTTAGCTCACATAAGTAAGTATCCTATTTTGTATTCTCTTTTCTTCCATCCATTTTCTCCTCCTCTCTTAATCCATTTCAACTTTTTAGAGTTAAACTTTTGTGTATGGAGTGGATGTCAAGGTGGTCTCAACAGAGGTTCCAAGTCTTGAGTGCTGTGAAAGTTAACCTTTATAAGTTCTTCTTCATCTCCAACCTTCTATCCTCATGATTCTTTTATTTTATTTGATCTGATTTTCTTCTTTGAAGATGAAGCAGTAGTGGAGATATCCAGATTCTCCGAACCTCCTTCACTGTGGTACAATTTCCCCTCCTCAGATCTGAACTTTTCCATCAGCTTCCAAGGGCTTCGCTTTTTGCTGGTGACACTTTTTGTAAGATGACATAACTTAGGCTGGGTAGCTTGTTGTTATTCAAAGTTATGTAAGTATTGTAGAGGCAAAAACCTTTTTTGTAAATATCATAAATGTGACCTTTATAGAATTTGTATTTATGGTTGCTCTTGTTGATGTTCTTTTGCTCATATTTTTCTTGTCCTTAGCCTTAATTAATGCTGATATTTGTGCTTTGTTTGTATTCAGTATTCTCATGCACTCCACATATAGATGTTGAAATGTTTATAACTTTAAACTTTCATTTTGATTATATGCCTTATTTGTCAATCTATCTACTTATTGATTTGCTTCCCTGAATACATGCCTAATATGTGATTGTGTTGCTTGAAGTAACTATTATATTTCTTCTTCCTCTTACCCATAGAATTTTTAATTCCCGTTTGATCATTTTTTCAATTCTTAAAGAGTCAGTTCCATTAATACCTTATTTATATTCTATCTTCTACAATATCAGTCTCACGATCCAAAAACTCTAGTTATGATGACACCTACCACAACCCACCGGTAAGACAACCTATATTCTAAAATAACAAATAGTGAGCATAGTGGTCAGAATCCAAAAGCAAAGGAAATAACAACAACATAACAAGGAAATATAAAAAGCTAAAGAGAAGAACAACATAACTATATACACCAATACACAATCCAATCCCATGACCTGGTTGATGATAGTACATAGCTACTAAAATGAGTACATACTCCAAAATGAACAAAATAAGTACAGGCTTATCTCGAATATAAAAGATTAGCCAAAACTATATACATATGGAGACGATTCAAACTAGGACACCATTAGCTCAAACTAAGTCTTCAAATGTCCAACTGTTATGCACAAGATTAATGTTGTCGGCTAGTGCTTGGTTATGCATCAGGGAAAAAAAGATATAGAGTGTAGCACGAGTACCAAAACAACGGATACTCAATAGACATCATAGGTCTACTGAGCTTAGAAATTAAGTACATGATGTAAAGCGCCAAGTAAAACAATAACAAGAAGGTAGGAGAAATGAATAATAATGATAAGCCTAATCACATGAATCAATGATCCAACGCAAAGCGGAGAGAGAAAGTAAAATAACTAACTATAACCTAAGTGGAGCCCCATAAGCACAGAAGGTCCACTCGTGCAAAATTGAAATGAAAATAACTCAAACCGACACCATAAGCCTGATGAGTACACAAACAAGCTAAAGATAATATATTTCAAGACTGGAGAGACTGAAACCCGGACACAAACCATGGCTAAGGCGCCTCAAAGAACCCAATAGACCACCCTGTCATGACTCAAACCCAACTAAGATCAATACACCCAAACTCGCCCATGACTAATAGAATAGTAAGGACCTCAAACCTGACTAAGAATAATGTAGCCGAACTCAAGTAGTTTCCATGTGAATAAGCATGAACAACAATAAAGAACTGGAATCACATAAGAAGTCATAAGTTCAAAGATAGAGATTTGAATTAAATAACAAAGAATTATATGAACTTAAAATTCAAGAAAATAATTGGGTTAAAACCCTAGGCTAAACTCTTACCGAATGAATTTAGATGTAGGGAGCGAGGACAAAATTAATCCTATGTTATTGAGTAACCTTACATAATTGGAAGAATTATATTCTTGAATAACTCAAAGAACACGCTTGAAACCCTAGCTTTTCTCCTCTTGAATCCTTGTTCTAAGTATTGAAAATAATAATGAAGAGGAAAAGGGTCAATTCGTACTGTTAAGGGACCTAATTAAGTCCCAAAATACCGAGGTTAGGATTGGGAAAGAGTGGGAAAAAAATCAAACTAACTCTAACTTAAAATTATCGAAAATCACTTTCACGGATCCCTATACGGTCCATATAACCTTCCACGGACCATTTAGGCAATTGTGAAATTGATGAGGTTCTGATTTAAGAGAATGGACTTCTACAGGAGACTATAGAGGTTGTGCAAAGACTTACGAGTGGTACAAATGCTGGTAAAAGTCTAGATTTTCTGAAATCTTAAGGTCTTGTTTCATGAATGGTTTTACGACCCATGAAAGCTTCCACAGTCCGTAAACTCGTCCGTGAAACTCTCCTCCAAAATTTAAGTACACAAATCCCTTCATGGTCTTTAGTTCCTTTCATGGTTTGTGAAAGGATTCATACAAACCTCTTTCTATAGAACTTGGAATTATTTTTTGGGCCTCTTTCCTGATCTGATCTAAGTTAGGATTTTTGGGGTGTTACATTCCTTCCAAGAAGTGCCTTAGTTTACATAGTGGCATGATGTGGACATGTAACTCAAGCTTCATCCAAATGGAGAACATCAATGATAGATACTTCGGACATTCCCCAATGTACAACTTCATACATTGCCCATTCACTTTAAAATTGGATCCGTACTCATTTTAAACCTCAATAGCTTCATTGGAATAAGCATGAACCACACAAATAGGTTCGAACCTTTTAGACTTTAACTTTCTCAAGAATAATCTTAACCTTAAGTTATAGAGCAATATCGAATCACTTGCTCTAAACTCCCTTTTTAAAATCTTGGCATCATGCCATATTTTAATCCTCTCCTTGTATAGAGATGAGATTTCATAGGCCTCAAATAAAATTCCTCCATTTCATGCAATTGATTCTCATGTTCCTTTGAAGCTGTATCCCAATTCAAATTTAGAATCTTCAAAGCCCACAATGCTTTGTGCTCCAACTCTCTAGGTAAGTGACATGCTTTCCCAAATACAAATTGATATGGACACATACCAATAGGAGTCTTGAATGCAGTCCAATATGTCCAAAGAGTATCATCCAATTTTTGGGACCAATCCATTCTATTTGCATCACCATTTTGGACAAAATACTTTTGACCTCCCTATTGGATTCCTCAACTTGTCCACTTGTTTGCGGATGATAGGGGTTGACAACCTTATGCTTAACTCCATACTTTTTCAACAAAAACTCTAATAACTAGTTACAAAAATGAGATTCCCATCACTAATGATGGTATGAGGACTGCAAAATCTTATGAAAATGTACTGCTTGACGAATTGAATCAAACTTCTCATTTTATTAGTAAGTCCATTGCCTCTTCCCACTTGAAGACATAATCAACAACCACCAAGATATATTTTGTTCCTATAAGAACTTATGAATGGCCCCATGAAATCGATACCCCATACATCAAACAATTCAACCTTAAGAATGGGAGTGAGAGGTAAATAATGACGTCACGGCACATCCCCATTCCTTTGACATTACATACAAGTTTTGAAAAAATCATTGGCATCTTGGTACAACGATGTCCAATAATACCTACTTTGTAGAAATTTTGAATCCATTCACATCCCACTATGGTGTCCACCAACAAGAGATGCATGACAAGCTTCAAGAATCGAAATAACCTCCAATTTTGGAACACACATTTGGATAACGTGATCAGCACACTCATGAAATAAATAAGGCGCATCCCAATAATACCGCCCCTTGACATAAAAAAGAAACCTCTTTCTTTGGGTATGGATTTAGACCTTGGGGAAAGATACCATAAATAATTTAATTTGCAAAATCGCATACCAAGGTGCAACATTATTTGAGACAACCATCATTTATTCATCGGGGAAAGACTCATCAATGTCCGTTTCTCCAAAATTCACCACATTAGATTCGAGGTGAGATAAGTGATCCACACTTGATTCTCATAACCTTTTTTATCTTTGACTTCAGAATCAAATTCTTGAAGCCAAAACACCCACCTTATCAACCTTAGTTTTGCTTCTTAATTGTCCATCAAATAACAAATCGCTGCATGATCGGTATGAACTATCACTTCGATACCCAAAAAATACACCAAAAAATTTTCAAATGTATAAACCACAACTATTAGTTCTTGTTCAGTCACAGTGTAATTTTTATAAGCAACATTCAACATTTTAATTGCATAGTACACCGGATGAAACAACCTTTCTTTCCTTTGACCAAGCACCACACCAAGAGCCGTTCTTCACGCGCTGCACATCAACTCAAAAAAAGACTCCAATCTGGTGCAATAATAGTATGAGCTGACATAAGTTTCTTTTTGAGGTATAAGAATTCTTTCAAGAAAGCATCATTGAATTCAATAATACATACTCTCCTTTTCAAGCAATTTGCAAAGAGAATAAGCAACTTTGGAGAAGTCCTTAATGAAATGACGATAGAACCTCACATGGCCTAGAAAATTGTGAACACCCTTAACTGAAATATGAGGAGGTAACTTTGCAATTACTTCTACCTTGGCTTGGACCACTTGAATGCCTTCCCCCAAAACTTTATGCCCAAGAACAATTCCTTCCTTTACAATACTTTTCCCAATTCATTATGAGATTTGTTTCAACACAACTCTTCAAGACTTTACCCAAATGATAAAGACATGGATCAAAAGTGCCACCTACCACTGAAAAATCATCCATAAATGCTTCCATGGTGTCCTCCATCATATCTGCAAGAAATGAGAGCATACATTTTTGAAAGGTAGCGAGTACATTACACAATCCCAAAGATATTCGTATTAAAGAGAAAGTGTCATAGAGACATGTAAAAGTAGTCTTCTCTTGATTCTCAAGTTCGATGGAAATCTGATTGTAACCGAAGTATCCATCAAGGAAACAGTACCAACCTTTTCCCACAAGTCGGTCCAATATTTGGTCCATAAAGGGCATAGGAAAATAGTCCTTTTCATTCCAAGATTAAATATTCGATAGTCTGTACAAACTCTCCATCCAGTGACTGGCCTCATTGAAATGAGTTCATTTTTTTATTTGGAACCATGGTGATTCCTTTCTTTTTAGGCACACATCATATGGGATTAACCCATTTACTATCCGTAATTAGGTAAACAACACCCTATCAAGCCATTTAGTAATCTCTTTTTTGAAAAATTCTTGCATAAGAGGATTCAATATCCTTTGGTGATCAATGCTTGACTTACAATCACTAGACAATTGAATCTTGTGGGTGCACACAACGAGAGGAATTCCAATAATGTCCATTATAGTCCACCCCACAATTTTTATAAGCATCTTCAAAACACTCACTAGTGCTTCAACTTGCCAATCCAATAAATGAGCGACAATAATCACGGGCAATGTGTTTCCACACCCCAAAAACACACACATCGATGAGAAGGAAAAACTTTCAATTCTAACCTTGGAAGTTCTTCAATTGAAGGTTTGACAGGTGTACTTTCCCTATTCTTCAAGTCAATCTCATTCTTTACGGGATTTTTTGAATAAGAACTTAAACCCATGAGAGCAACCATAACTTTATCATAATCTTGAATTCCCCCCATCATATTTCAACAAAACAATAGAATGATTCACCAACACTTGCAACCGCTTCATATATCACATCAATCACTGATACCACTTGTACATCACTTGGATATTTTATTGATTTGCACATGTTGAAAGTCACTTCTTCAGTATTCACACAAAATTTAAGTTCAGCACTTTCAACATCTACAAAAGTTGTACCGGTAGCCAAGAATGGTCTACACAAATTTATAGGACTTTTTGAATACATCTCAAAATCGAGGATGAAAAAGTTGGAGGGAAAAGTAAACTAATCAACCCATATCAAAATATCATAAAGAATCCCACTGAGCCTTTTTATTGATCGGTCCACTATGAGGAGTCTCATAGTAGTTTGTTTTTGAACACCCAATCCAATTTGTTTGAATATTGTGAGAGGCATGATGTTTATGCTTGCTCCAAGATCGGAAAAAGATTTTTCAAATTGAACCATCCCAATTGTGCATGGGACTGTGAATGCTCCCGGATCTTCTTTTTTCACTACATACCCAATTGCTTGACATTAACGCACTACAATTGTGTGAGATATCCATGGTTTCAAAATCTATGGAATGCTTCTTTGTCACTTAATCTTTTATAAACTAGTGTATCTAGGTATTTCAAGCAAAGCATTCACCAATCATATATTCATGGAGTGACTTTTGAATGTAGGAATGTTTTTTGAATTTCATATCCTCTTCTCTCTTCTTCAACTTTTGAGGAAATAGAGGGGAAATTTTGAGTGGCAATTTTAAATTTGATGGTGTAGACACATCCCTCATACTTGTACTTTATCACTCCTAAGATTTACATTTTGAGTTTCAGCCTCAAATATTTTAAGATCATCAATTTTACCTCTTCAAGAATTTTCTCTTCATCGATCAATTTTGCTTTTCCTTTGCTTTCAATAACAAATCATCTTTTATCGCATCACTCCCTACCTCTTTCCTACTTCTCGTCATAATTGCCATACAATAACCATTATCATTATTTGGTTTCACAACAGTATCACTTGGAAGTCCTCTTTTTGGCTTGGATTTAAATGGGATGAAATCTGCCCCATTTGTGTTTTAAGTTGTTTTATAGAGATAGAATGTGAAGTTTTGGTTTGGTTCAATAAGGAGAAATTAGTATTCATCTCTTTGAGAATTTTATCGGACCCTTCAACCTTGTTAAGAATGTGAGAAAGATTATCTTTGGTCCTAAAGCTTTGGGGATCTACATTTGGCTCTTTCGAATCTGGTCTATCACAAGGAGGCATATATTGATCTCTTTCATTCTTACATTCTCTAGAATCACTATTTCGATCACGCCAATCCCTATCACAATCTCTCTAATTCCCATCTCTTTTTTTGTTCCAACCTTGAATCCTACCTTGCCTTTGAAAGGTAGGACAAGAACCCCTCACTTAGTTCAACAAAACTTGAACCTTTTTATTGTATAAGGAATCAAACTTATCATCCTAATATCTTGCACTCCCTCTCAAATCCACCACATTCACACTTTTTAAACCACCTCCCATCACATATATAGTTAGGAGGTTCATTTGCATCATCATCCTTGCTATATTTCATGCCTTTCTTCATCCTTTAGCCTTGTGTTCTTTGGAAATAGACAAGGAGGAAGGAGAACCAATACAAGTTGTACTCTGTAGTATGCCAAGCTCAATTTATCTTTGCCATCTTATTAAGAAAAGCGGGTATGATAGTAAAAGGCTGAAGCACAATGGTTTCACCAAAAAGATTATCAGACACAATTTTATTCATTTAGTCAAGTGCCCTATAGAAGACTTGAAAGACCACCTTATTTGGAAGCCCATGAGTTCCATTGGAGTAGATTTTTCTAAAAAGGCGACCAAGTCTCATGAATAGGTTTGCCCATATTTTGGTGAAAGTTTGTTATCTCATCTCGAAGTTGCAACATACGAGAAGGTGGGAAGAATATATCAAGAAATGAATCAGTCAATTTAGTCCATGATGTATTAGATTTATTTGGTTATTCACCCAACCAAGAGATAGCTTCTCCTATAAGGGAGAAAGGAAATGGCCTCAAATGAATTTATTATTAGGTTATGTTCACAAACATCAATGAAATGTTTGAGATAATTATGTGGATCGTCAAGAGCTTGTCCTCCATAAAGCTGTTCATTATCAAATGGCACTAGCATGATCTTGTTCTCTAAATTGTCCTTCATCATCCATGTCACCCCAAACTAGGGCCTAGATGTGACACGGTGATTAAGATTCCTGAATAAACTCCAACCAAGCTTCATAGCATATCATAAGCATACATAAGGTAATAAATAAGCAGAAACTCATAAAAGTCCAAGAATATTGTATAACTAGAGAAAGAATCAGGACAACATAGACTTCTTACACTTATGCCCAACATGCCTCTACATGACTACATAGACGAGACTAGGACATGTTACTAGTTAACACTAAAGAAAGTAATAACATGACATATGATAGTCTCCAAACATCAACATAGTCTAGAAATGACAATAAAGAAAGGATGACTCAATTTTCCCTTGAAGCATGAGGACTCACCACAAACTCTTCCAATGGATTACCAACTAGCCATAAAAATATAATAGAGCGCCCGTCTATATATTGTGATATAATGTAGGCAATAAATTATGCATTGGTACATTTGAATGTACTAAGTATGTAGGCAATGAAATGCATAACACAACCATGTTGTGCAAATGACTATTTCAAATGGTTTAATAAAAGAAGTAGTGAAATCATAAGTAGACATAAGAAGGATCAATTCATAATAAACCATAGGAGTATCATATAAAAATAAAGAGAGTATTAGTCATTTCAAACATTTTACGGACCATACATATATGAGAGGTAACCATAACCAACATTAAGACTATGCGAGCCATAACATGGAATCCGATGATCTCCACATTGACAAAGGGGAGACTACTTACCAAGGTAGGCTCCGTATAATATGAAAATTAATAAGAGGCCATATTAGGAATAATCCTACGGTGGTAATGTAGTTAAGGGACTAGAGATTGCTACTAAGGACTCCTTGGGTCAAGTCCCCACCTCAAAGTCCTCTCGGTGCTAGGTCAACATCTCACGAAATATATATCATATCATAAATCATACTTGTCATAAATCATAATCTTTTCATAATAATACTTCATAACTTGTTCACAGGAATAACTCATTCCTCATCATTCACTTACTTTTCATGAGCCGTTAGCTCATTATCATGTGATTCATGTAAAGTGGGTGTAGGTCTTCAGTCATTATGAATTCTTTTCATAGAAATATCATTAGGGTCTTAAGTCACCCTCATTCATAAAACTTGCTTGCATACTTGAAATTTCATGACCATAGCTTATACTTGAAATTAGGGTAGAAACATGAATACATGATCAATTGACTTGAAAATCATAAAACTGACTTGAAACACATGCATGATCATATACTTTATATCAACCAATACATAATTCATAAAAATAATATCAATTGGATGCATAATTTAAAATATCCATAATCCATATAATGAACCCTAGAGATCAATGTATTAAAATTCATAGAAAAACTCTTCAATTCCATGCAATAATCATTAATTTAAATTAAAATAGGATTATAATCATAATTGAAAATCATAATTCATAAAATTAGAATAGGGATGGTAAACCTATAAAAATACACACTTTAATTGACTGAAAAAGTAGAGAATTTATTGGGCTCCATGGGTGAAAGTACCCTAGGATCAAATACCCACATACCTTGAGTGAGAAGATCAAAGAAACTTGAAAAACTAGGGAACTTTGATGGAGAGCTTGAGAGAATTCCTTGGAGATCTTCAATGGAGTGTTTGAGAGCTTTTGTAGAGAGAAAATTATTTGAATAAATGAATTGTGGTAGAATGAAGAAGAATAGGGGTTTAGGTTAGTTTGTAGAGCCGAATTATGTGCTAAAAATATCCAGTTTCATTAAATAATAATTAAAGAAATATCTAAAGTGTCCCTCCTTAAAAACTGACTTCGGATAGAAAACCTATACCGAGGCTGTGATAGACTTCTTCCCAGATAGGACAATTTTGAGCTAATGAGAGTTTTCCCAGAATTTGACTTGGGAAAAATTGCACTGTGGGGGAGAAAGTACGCAACACGGACTTACCGTGCACCCTATATTTTATTATAATTTCTTAAAAAATTTATCTTTTGGTATACGGGACCTAAAAATCCAACGAGACCATTTTTGGAATGTTTAACCTTCTTATGTCATATTCCAACCTTTAATATCCCAGGATGTTATAATCCATCTGCCCACAATATCTCTCCCTTGGGTACTCATATCTTCTCTTATAGATCCACAAAAAAAGAAATAAGATAAGAGTAAACAACAACAAAAGACTAGTGCAACAAAAAACTTTAATATGAGAATTATGTATGTTTCTCCAATTTATACATAAATGTAAATTGGGGGGTGGGTGGGTAATGATTCAATCACAAGAAGTGAACACTTAGCTTGTTTGTAATAAGTTCTCAATTGCAAGCCTAGAACATGGATTTATCACAAGTAGAAAATAAACATTAGAAGTGTGTGTTGCAATGGATGCTAATTACACAGAACATGTATTGCTAATTGTTAAAATCGTTTGATTGTCAATGGGTAAGCTATATTAAGGGTTGAAATTATTTATCAATCATTCATCATATATCATATGGGTTTTATCAAACCCTAACATGTATAACATTAAAAATCAATCATATGCTTTAATTCAGCCAAACTCTATCAAGCTTTAGCTATAAAAGAAACTAAGTCAAGTAATTATCAGCTCTCTTCCATTGTAATGATCTTCCACAAGCAACATTAGAGATCTAAAGTAAATAAAAGTTTGCAACCTCAAATTATAAGTTAAAATATGAGAGACAACTTAACCCATATTAAACCAACAATAAATTAAGCAATTAAGCAACACCCATATGAAAATTACTCATCCATTATAATTGCGCACAGCTTAGATTATGGGGTTTAGCTATGCATAATCAAAAGTAAAATAGATTTACCATATTTCTCACTCATTTCAGATAAATGATTTCAAAGAAATTAATTCAAAAATTCTTCAAGCTATAGAAGCTTCCCCAAAATCTCCAAGCATAATTTACTAATTCCAAAACAAGGGTTTTGCCTTACAAGAAAACTGAGTAAACTACAAAGTATTTTTTTCTCTCCACAAAGGACTAATACTTTTCTAGAAAAACTTTAGGATAATGCCCTTTTAGACTGGTTGGTGAGATCCATCGTGATCACCAACATGATTGGTGATGCACTGAATTGGTCCTCCATTGCCAAATCAACTGCTAAAAGTTGTTTTGGTTTCAAGTCCCTAATACTTTCGGTGAGCTCGATGGAGATTATTGAGTGTCTTTGGCAATGTTCAAAGTCTCATTTGATTGCCGACTAGCATGGATTCTTAGGGTCTGAGAAATATTAATTTTAGCGGGCTCAACTTCCTTTGGTGATGTGCCGAAGTGCCTTTAGCAAGCTACAAGCTTGCCATTATGCCTATTTTTCCAAGTTCTTGGCTTTTTTTGGTTTCCATTGCCCTCATGTTGTCCTTAAGCTGTCATAGATAAATTCAAACACATTTTCATCAGTAAAGGACATTGAAACAAGCATTGAGAAAATATTTTGATGAATTAAAAGCCTCTAATGAGTCCAAAATCCATGACTCATCAATGGAGCCCTGCTCTAGTTTTTAAACTAATCTCAGAGCCGATATCTAATGCTCCTTGATATAAACTTGGCCAAGAAGTACTCTGAGAATCCAGTCTAAGTCAAGGAATTTGACCCAGCTTATCTATACTCCACAAACAAATGCCACCACTGCTTGGTTGGTCTGTCAAGCTGATAGGTAGTAAAGTCTGCTTCTCTAGACTGTATTAAGCTTAAGCTATACACACTCGTTCTACACATCATAAGAAACTCAAGGGAATCCTCCTCTACAACCTTAGAAAACCTTATAGGAGTCAATCTTAAGAAATATCTGAGCATCTTTTACTCCTCTAATGATGTATCTCCAGTATGATAACTGGCTGAGCTATGATAGGTGCCGGTGGTAGCTCAATTTCTAGAGCCTCTAGTGATGACTTAACCCATCGTGCTAGTATAGATGGAGGTGGTGGTAGGGGTAGGTTCAACATTGAGGTAAAGCATTAGCCCAGTGTCAGCTTAGGATTGGTTCAAAGATGTAGTGCTTGATCCAGTTATGGAGACACAACCATCTCCCATTTCTCGCAGCCAGTGGGGTCGAGACTATCCTAGCCATCATCCGTGACTAGGGCATCAAGCGACTATTGCCTAGTTATTAATCAATACAACTAGGATTGACCGCAAGTAATGGAATAGTTAGGACCTCAAACCTAATAAAGAACAAAGCACCCGAACTCGATCGAGGCTAGTAGAATAGTCAAGACCTCAAACCTGACTAAGAGAACTGTACCAGACTCGATCGAGGCTAGAACACTCCAAAAAATCCAATATCTTATTAGTTACCATAAAAATGAGATACTGTGGATTGAAATCCAACCTCAAAGTTTCAAATGGCTCATTCCTAGCTCGTATCCTAAGCCAAATCCTAAATAATCCAATAAGTCCCAAATTCACAATCAAATAACACTAAGGCTACAACATTGGGAGATTATGGATGGAAATCAAATAAGGGCAGAGTTATCATCTAGATAAGACTTCACACTATTAGATTCAAGTCTACTACATCAGTTTACAGAGCGCTAGAATTATACATATCGACATTAAAGGATTTTCTAAGGCATAACATCCCCAAATGGCATTTCTATGGCACTCACTAACCTAAGCCTAGCAATAAGATAAGCATCGCAGGTAGGTTAAAGACATGCTTATTTCCCTAAAATTACCACATAAAATGTACTAATCTAGGATGTAATGACCCTTATGGCCATTTTTGTTTTTTGTGATTTTACTATTTTCCTTTTTTTTGTAGCTTCTGTGCAGTGGTTATAGTGTATTGAGATGGGTGGCATACTTCTCGAGGTGGTTAAGAGAGTTTTGAATAAGTTTTTTCTAAGCTTTTAAGTTGAAAGAGTTGACTTTGGTTAATATATGGAGAATTTGATGTTGTATTAGATTTTTGTTAGTTCCATCAGCTTCGAAACGTCCATTTTGGGCTAGTGGCATGGTTGGTTTGGGTCTTGAGGCCTTGAACATGAGTTTGAAACATTAGATGAGAAGTTTTTAAAAGATTGACAAAGGTTTGACTTCGGTAAAAATTAAGAATTTTTTCAACAATATTAGCTTCGGAATGCCGTGTTTGGTCTAGAATAACCTTTGGTTTAGATTCCAAGGTGATCAAAAATATTTTGTGGAATTTTGCATTATGTTGGTTTTGGTTACTTTATGTAAGTGTAGACTTGGGTCAACATTTCATCGAGACGACCTCCGTTGTTTTCTTTTTCAAATTCATTTAGTCTAAAGTGTTGAATTTTGTGTGGTATCATAATTTGTTTGTGTTTTCAAAGTAATGAATGAATCTCGAGGACTGTAGAAAAAATGCATCTTAGATTTTAGCTGATGCCAAAGTTGCTGGTACGACCGCTTTAGCGGTAGTAGGCCATCTATGGTCTAACTGCTTTAGTGGCCTTTGGACTACTTTAGAAGCCTCCGATCTTCTTTAGTTATAGTGGACCACTATAGTATGGAATTTGCAGCCATCTACAACCGATTTTGTGGTGACCTCTTAAGAAGCCATTTGACCGCTTTTGCAGTCATTACTGTTGATATCACAATCATTGTCCATCATTTGTTTAAAGAATCCATAGTCGAAGAGAGCTCAAATTAAGGTGTTCTTGCTCATTTCTTAGACAATTTAGTTGATTCAAAGGTAATTTTCTTCCCCATCATTTTCTATAACGTATTCTTGCATCATTTTCACAGTTCGAATCCCTATTAAAGTTCAAATTCCATGTTTTCTTATTATTTAATGTGAAGTGTTTCTTCCAATTGTACAAGCAAATGTACGTGGTCAACCAAGTAACATAGTGTCTCTTACAAGCTGGATTATCGAACCCAAAGGACTTTAGCTCAACACATATATGATTTTCGTTGCTACTATAATTAAATGTTCATTTGTAAAAGAAGTTTGAATGGTTTATTCTACTAACAATTTCAGTAATTTAAATGAACTAACTAACTAGAAAATTATTTAATTTCAAGAGGAGATTTATCAAAGACTTGGAGAAATTACAGGGTTGCAGCATAACATGTGTTCGAGTATAATATCTTTTACTTTAGAATTCGATCGGTTATCAAGCTATTGATTTATAAGGTTAATTTTATGATCATAATCTCTCGATCTCTAATCACCTACCATAATTGCCAATCTAACTACATCATTCAGCAGAGATAGACTAAATCAATCGTGGAGTATTAAGCTGTCCTCTTGTTTCATAAGCAAACACGGTATACTAGGTATATATATATCCTAGCTATGAATCACTCAATGTTGTAGCCTAGACTAAACACACTATTTGTATTCCTCGTTCAACCCCCTCTTCCTATCTCGAGTTCAAGAGTGGAAAAGAGATGTATTCTAATATTGAGCAGTCATTAAAATAATAAAAATAAGAATACAATAATAACTTTAAATGATAATCCATCTCCATCCAAAGAAATTAATTTTAAACCATCACTCATAGCCACAACCCCAAAACAAGGGAGTTTAGGTACTCATAGTTCAATTCACAATATTAGATTATTCAATAATCATCCAAGAAATTGAAAGAGGAAAAGTGTAGAAATAAACCCTAATGTTTGGAAAGAAAAATCATCCAAGTCGTCTCTCCTCCAAATTAGAAAAAGAATCCCCTAAAAATAACAAAAGTTGGTCTATTTATAGAGCTGGAAAAATGCGGCCAAATTTTAAGACACAAATCCATGATGCGGAGCTGTTTTATCCCTTTAGATTTTGCCAAGTAGCCTTCTCTGTGACATGGAAACGTTACAGACTCCACCAATTAGAAAATTATTCTTGTACCAAATTCCATTCCCCAGCTCCACTATGCGCAGCCAGTATGAAGCTGAGTTTCTTCATAAATTCAAGGCTCCACCCTCAGCTTGTGCTCCTGCATCAGCTTTAATTCTGTTTTTCCCTTCTAGTGATCATTTTAAATGCTTTCCAACCTACAAACACCTAATCACATTGGTTAGTACAAAAATATAAATATCACTAAAATACTATCAACAAAATGGGATTTTCTCTCAAGATTAGATAAAAATATGGGTTTCACTTGGGGATTAGGCGTATAAATACGCCTAAGATTACCATCACACACTTAAGGCATTGTTCTTCATCGAAGAAATCCATATATTTACACACAACACTTTAGTAACGACTCAATACATAAAAGTATTTGCTCTTCGGCTATACCACTCATGAGGCCTTTAACTTTCCTAATCAAGCAAGGTATACTTTAAATTTATCCCACCTAAACTATTTTGAAATCTCTTAACCCCAATGATCAACTCACGACTTTTTGCAAACTCAAGCATAAACTCTACTCAAGATATCTTTTCAGTCACCTACCCTTCATTAAATTTGCATCATCACCACAAAAGAATCACCCAATTTTCATTCATATTAAGGTAATGTATATTCAAGAAAGGGCGTAGACATAGAAGCACACTCACTCTCACAAATGAATTTACATGTTACACATAATGAACCATATGCTTGATTTTAATGTGATGCTCAACTGACTCAATATCTAGAATCAAGTAGGACTTTTTTTGGGTTGTAATATGGGCTAGAAATGGGTATCTAAACTTTATAATAGTGAATTATACTTTCCTATGAACGTAGCAATTTTTGACTTCATTACCCCTTATTTCCTTCTTTTTTATTTCAGCTCCCTTCTTAATAGTCACGTCCTCACTTGTAACCTCCTTCTGAAGAGGATTTTTCATCACTTTGTGACTATCATGATTTCCATTAACACTCAACCCTTCCCTTTTCTTTTAGATGCAAAATTAGAACATATCTATGCTAAAATGCTTAAGGAAGTAGGGTGGAAGAACTAGGAATTCAAAAGAAGGATCAGGGCTTATTACACAGGCATCATCATATGACTACAAGTTCAATGAGGCTAACTGTTGATACTCTTATCTGAGAGGGATAAATTTACAAGGAATACCAAGGATGGCCTATTATTACTTTCTAACAGAGTATACTTTTATTTCACTTCATACAGACACCAGACAAGTTCTCACATCATGTTGTAACAAAGGTTATACAATACTTATCACGCCTTGGTAAATGTTTAAATCATGGAAGGTCAATATAGATTTCATAGTTCATCACATGCAAGAATTCATATTAAGTTAAAGTCTATTTTTGAGTCAACCAAAGAGACTAAGAGTTTCTAAACATAGTTCATCTCATGCTTCATTATTTAGCCCGTATGAGGTCATCTAGCTTAGCACAAACACTTTGTCACACTAGGATACTTTGACAAAATCACTCTTAAGATCATAGAGCAATATCACTCAACTAAGACTATGACTCAATCCTATCAGACAATTCTTTTTTTGTACAGTTCAAAGGGACTATCTTTGGTTAAAGAATAAAAAATAAACTCCAAGGAACCCAAAAATAAAATCAATATCCAAAGCAACCAATTATTTATTTAAATAGGAAAGCATATCACCCCACCTTAAAGTGGCGTGAATTTACGACATTTTCGATGCTAAAAACAATGAATTAGTATGGTTTCAAGCATGTTTTTTGTAAATATGATGTGCATTTGTGTTTGATGTGTATGAAAATTAAGTGATGCACGAGGATGGAATGATATGTGGAAAATTTTGAAATTCACTGAAAGCTTGAGTTTCACAAAGCCCTCCACGTGTCGTGAGGTCTTATACAGCCCGTGGAGTTGGTCATTAAAGGTGATACTAAGAAAGAGTGAAAGAGATTTTGTCCAAAGTGGATTTTTCACTAGAGAAAGAATGACACACTTCCTAGTGACACTCTGCAAAACCCAAAGAAAGAGGAGTAATGTATGACAATGACTATAAAGAGTGGTAGGATGCTTTTGAGATCAACACCTATAAGTATTGAGTAGGAAAAGGATGTCGAGTCCTAAACTAATAAGCATGATAAGAGTGGAGTAAATGATGCAGTTCTTGTTCATGATGATAAAACTGAAGAACTGGTAGTGGAGCCAAAGCTGACCGATAAGGCAAAGGGAAAATACTAGTCTGATGCATAGATAGTACAACCATTTCCACCAATTCGAAAACTACCTCCTCCATTTCCTTAAAATTTGAAAAAGAAGGTTGAGGATGGTATGTTCTTGAAATTCATAGTGATCCTAAAGGAACTGTCCGTGAATATTCCATTGGTAGAACAATTTGAGAAAATGTCAGGTTATGCAAAGTTCATGAAGAACGTGGTTACAAAGTAGAGTACAATCATTTTTGAGCCAACTGATAGCTTATGCCATTGGAGTGTTATTATTACAAGGTCTTTGGTCGAGGAAAAAAAGGATACATGCGCATTAACAATTCTATGCACAATTGGTGCATTTTACTTTGTGAGGGTGTTGTGTGACTTAGGAGCTATCATCAACCTCATGCTGTTAGCTATCTATAGATAGTTGGGCTTGGGAGACCCAAAATCGACTACAATAAGGATGTTGATGGCTGATTAATTAGTAAAGAGGCCCATGCGAATTATTTTTGATGTGTTCGTGCAAGTTGACCATTTTATCTTCCCTGCTGATTTTTTCATCTTGGATTGTGAGGTATACTTCAAGGTTTCCATAATTTTGGGGAGGCCATTTTTGGTCACAAGCAGAGCTTTAGTAGAAATAGAAAGTGGCGAGCTCACCTTCAAACTGAATAATGAAGAGATTAAGTTCACTATGTGTAAGTCAATAAAGTAGCTAAGACACATGACTGTGATGTCTATGATCAATATAGCTGATGAAGCTATTATTGAGATATCTATAGAAGAAAGGTTCTCTATTGAGACCCTGGTTCATGTGATTATGAATTTTGAGGGTGATGACTTAGAGGAGTATGATGACACTGTGAATGCTTTATGAGGCATAGGATCACACCCTTACACCCCTAAAAGTCTATACCATGATTTGAAGAATAGGACAATTTATCCCACCAAATCATCCATTGAGGAGCTTTCTACGCTAGAGCTGAAAAAGTTGTTGTGTCATCTAAGGTGTGTGTTTTTGGGTGAGAGTATTACTTTACTAGTCATTGTAGCTGCATATCTAAATAAGGATTAGGTTAGAGTACTTTTCAAGGTATTGTAGAGGTATAACAAAGAAATTTAATAGACCATTGATGACATCATAGGTATACCCTTGACATTTGTACTCATAAAATTTAGTTTTAGGAAAATTGCATTCCTAGCATGTAGCATCAACGAAGACTGAACCCACCTATGAAAGAGGTGGTGAAAAAGAAGATCATGAAGTGGATTGATGTAGGCATGGTATATCAATCTTAGACAGCAGTTGAATCAGCCCTATGCAATGTGTCCCCAAAAAGAGAGGTATGAAGTTATTACTAATGATAAGAGTGAGTTTTCTCCCTTAAGGCTAGTCACAAGATGGAGAGTCAGCATGGACTATAGAAAGCTCAACAAGAAGACCTTGAAAGACCATTTACCAATACCTTTCATGGACCAAATGCTAAACAAGCTGGTATGTAGTGGTTGGTATTGCTTCCTAGATAGGTACTCTGACTATAATCATATTTCTATAGCACTAGAAGATCAAGAGAAAACCATATTTACATGTATCTATGGCACCTATCCATTCAAGCGCATGGAAATCCGATTATGTAATGCGCCTACGATATTCTAGTGGTGTATGATGTCTATGTTCTTAGATATGGTGGAGGATACTTTGGAGGTATTCATGGATGATATTTCTTTTTTTGGTGATTCTTTTGAAGACTGTTTGTTCAATATTAGTAGGGCATTGTAGAGGTGTGAAGAGGCCAACCTAGTTCTTAACTAGGAAAAGTGTCAGTTCAGGGTCAAAGAAGGTATAATATTGGGACACAAAATTTTAGAGAAAGGCCTGGAGGTGTACAAGGCAAAAATTGAGGTTATTGAGAAGATTCTATAAGACCCCGAAAGTTAAAAAATTAGAAAATAGAGTTCAAAATGAAAATCTCAAAAACGCTACACCTGATGCCCTTTAGAGGCCATGTTCACGAGGCGTGAACCTCACCACGGGCAGTGAAGGGAACCATGGTAGAGCCTTGGAAATTTAGGGAAAAGAAGGAAAAGTTCATGAGAGGGACCATGATTCGTGGTGAGCACTACGTACCCTAGACCCTTTCGTAGAGTTAACACCTAAGACCCATGAAGATAAACAAGGACTTCGACATTGTCCACGGTCTGTGATGTCCTTTATGGTGTCACCCTTCACCTGTAAAACTCACCTTCAAGACCACGACTCTTACCATGACCCGTGGTGAGCTTCAAGGGCCGTGGTGGCCTTGCATGCAGGTGCCTCATTTAGTTAAGTTTTAAGGGATGTTTTAGTCTTTTTCCTATTATGTTATTAATGTATTTGAAGGTGTTTGGGT
The DNA here is from genome assembly GCF_947179165.1 of Solanum dulcamara. Classification (NCBI taxonomy): domain Eukaryota; kingdom Viridiplantae; phylum Streptophyta; class Magnoliopsida; order Solanales; family Solanaceae; genus Solanum; species Solanum dulcamara. The sequence continues at coordinate 36,943,230 of NC_077246.1, read as the reverse complement.
CACATTTAATTCTATTAATTACCCTAAACCCTCCTAACTCTATCATTCTCACCCTAACACCCAAATTACAAAATCCTCTCACTAAAGTTTTCTCCCAAGGTTCATCTTCTTCCTCAAAGAAAAATTCAAGGGTTTCAAGCTCAAGTCTCCCAAGTAAAAAGCAATTTAGGGCTTCTAAAATGTAAGGTATGTTGGGATTCATCCATGGATCCTTTCATCCATGGAGTCCCAAGGTTTTCTCAAATTCTCTTTTATGAATTCTTATTCTAAACCCAATTTTCCATGGAATTGTATCGGTTCTTCTTAATTATGATTTATCTTATGATTATTGATCAAATTATGCATAATTTATATCATACTACATGATTTCAAGTTGATTTTCGTTGAACCTTCCATATGATATTTTCAAGAAATTATGATTATGAATTTTAAGGGATTTCAATGAATATCTTATGAATGATTATCATGGAATATTAATTGCTCATGAAAGGTTATGAATGATGTTTCAAACAAGTATATATAGTGTGAAAGGTAATTCTCACACACTCATGTGAAAAGACATTCTCACCAACTCATGGATTCTTACGAATCAATCATGTTAATGAGATATTATTATGATTATTTTATGATGATTATTAATATCTTTTATTTTATTTCCTAATGATGTTAATGACTATGATTTATAAATTTTTATTAGGATAATGAATTAGAACCAAGAGGACAGTAAGGTGGTGTTCTGTTCGGTATCCAAAGTATCTACCCAAGAAAATCCAAGTAGCAACCTTTAGGCTCTAACTATATTTTTTATGTAGGTTTATGATGCCAATATGGCCTATCCAGGGGATCTAAATGTAACTCATAATGTTATGACATTCTCATAAAGTCTACCTTAGCAAAGTAGCCCCTCTCTTCTTGTATCTATGTCAAAAATCAGCAAAGTGGCCTTTTACTCCTTTTTTACATGTTTGCCTAAATCAGAGACAAACTTCCTCATCTTAGATCTCACATTTGAAACCATCTCCAAAGAATATCTAGACAACTGAATGAACTTAAGACTTTACTCCTTCACTGTTAGCCCTTATTGTTTCAAGTTCACAAATTCTTCCACCTTCACCTCCCTAAGTTCTTAGGGAAAGAGTGATCCAAGAATGCATGCTCAAAATCATCCTAAACAGTTGGTTCAACATCCTTACCACGACTCTTCTTTCACTGATTATACCAAACATTAGCCACGTCCTTGAACTGGTAAGAAGCAAGCTCAAATCCCTCAATATCGATAGCATACATAGCCTTCAATATTTTCCATATCTTGTCAATGAAGCTATAGGGAACCTTCTCTACTTTGGACCCGGTAAACACTAGTGGATTCATCATCAAGAAATCTCAAATTCTTGTAGCTGTTGAAGATTTTTGGAAAATAGAGCTAGTGATCGGTGTACCCTGACAACTTGAATGAGCAACCATCATATGGGTGAACATAGTAATCACTCTTCTAAATTCTGCCTCTAAGGTAAAGGAAGGCTGAGTAGTAGGTGCCTGTGGAACCTCTTATGTTCCATTAGCATTCCCTTGATAAGTCAATAGGGCTCCATTCCTTGTCTGCATCCTTGAAGGTGGAGGCATGGTAATTGGTGGAATCTTAGTACTAGCGGTGTTTCTCTAAGTGATGGTACACTTTAGAGGAATGATCTAAAATGTATAAATGCACGAGTTAGAAGAAATATTTATAGAGTTAAACTCTATCGCATGAATTTAGAGTATGAAAGAAGGGTGATACTTCCTAATATCCTGTAGCCTCCCTATTATAGATGTGACATACTTCATATCGATAAGAAGAACTCTACTAGACATAACTTCATGGGCATCATAGGATACTTAAACTATGTGTTCCTATACCATGTTTGTCATGCCCTGAGTCTATACTTTATGTATGGACGGCACTCGAAAACCATTAATGGTCCCAATTGAACCCTTGGCCTAGCTGACTATATAGTGGAAGACTTAACTCAGTAGTAGATCTTTGAAACTAGTAAGCATTTAAGTACTAAAAATTAAACTCATAAATCTATCTAAAATATCTGAGTATAATAAGAAATAAACAATGTTTTCAAAAACATCAATTGAAAAGACAATTGACTTCGACTCTATGTTTTGTCCATAAAGCCTCTAATCTCTAAAGATAGATACTAGGACAGGCCCATGGCTATCTCAAATGAACTAATAATTCTGAATAAAATAAATTGTAAAGGAGTCCTCTGAAAGAAGGGAGTTCTCACCAAAAGCTGGCAGAGTGTGATCTTTAACGTAACGCCTGTTGATAATCTCTAACACATGTATCTGCATCATAAACTGATGCAACATCGAAATACGTTAGTACATAGAATGTATGGTATGTAAAATGGATGAGCAGATAAATGACTAGACTGGATACTTGTAAAAAGAAAATACTTAAAGTAACTCGATTGAAGTAAAACATGCAAGTATGATGAAGTGTCAAGGCTTTACAAAAATAAGACAATAGATGCAACTCAAAATAAAAGTAGTATTTTTCTATTTTAGGGAGTTTCTTATGATTTACACTTTTCATTGCTAACTCTTTCTAAGATATTTATTAATATTAGCCAAGCACTATTTTCTTCATCTTCTTTCTGCTCTTTCTTATCACATATCTCTTTTTAAACCTTTTCTTTTCTTGCTTTTCTTTTCTCATACCCCTTCTCCTCTTGCTTTTCTCTCATAGTAGCCACCCTCAACTTATGATTTTGGCCTGAGTTTAGGTGCACATTATCCCAGGAGGGACTAGGGCCAAAACAAAGTATTACAATTAGGATTAGGGATATTTGAAACATGCGTTACTTGATCAAAAAGGTCTTTTAAAAGCTCATATCTTTGGTTCAAAGGGTAAAACAATATTTGGTTGGTTATTTTAAGGCTAAGTGTACTAATTCAAAAATGTCCTATGATCCTTTCCAAATCAACAGTTCAATTATCACAGTACGACCAACAGGGCAAGTTTTTGATTGACACAAATAGTCAGAATACACAAATACCTCACACACACTTGACATCAAGTTTCATTATCAATTATCAATATTTGGTTCATGTTTTAGACTAAGTGATATGTTATCATATCAGTTTACCTCATGTCACACAAATATCGTACAGAATCAATATATTAAATAAACAATCACAACATTTCAAGTAAAATTTTGGAGGGGTCTATTTGTTTTCATTTAAAAATTTATATCAATCATGCTATAGATCCCTACTCTTATTTCACATTTACATCCTAAACATGCCAGTTCAATATAAATTAAAAAGGTCATATGGGAAAAAAGAACACAGAAAAGAAAACCCAGGATTTAATTAAGCATCTAGGGTACTCAGACTTCAGCTAGATACTCGTGCATTCATAACCACCCTACCCCTAATTGAAAAGCCTTGCATTGTCGTTAATGCAAGGTAATAATAGGTAAAAAGTATGGGGTATAAGAAAAAAAACTGTGGCGCATAAGCGTCGAAGTCTATGTAGTGGCATCCGGGTCCATAGGTATGGATCCCAATGCAGTAACATGTGTTATCATGGAAGTCTATGTGTCATCATGAGCGTTAAATAGTACGCTCGAAGCTCCAATAGTACGCTGCCTCTCCTCTTCTCGTTGCATCTCCTCGGTCACTCTAGATGCCCAAGTGGCCTCCTCTAGGTCATGACACTCCTTATTCTTGCTTCTCCTAGCCTCAACCATGTCTAGAGTGTCATCATCAATACGGGGCTGTTTGTCTCTTTCCACCTCCGTATCATCATCCACAAACAGATCAAACAAGTGTGGTGGCTGAATGACTGGCACGATGAATAGTATAGGAGCAGGTGTAGCTAGGGATGTGACCTCGACAAGTAATAAGACAACCTATGTATGGATGGCAACAATGTCAGAACTAGAAGAGGAGTGCAACCTCCCATTCACCCTTAGCTCAAATGCATCAATGCACACATGTATCTACAGCTCTCAATCAGCCAAGGCAATCTCAAATTTTGTCACTATGCGCTCCTCTGATTGATTAATAGCTTTTCAAACCTATGGCTTGAGTTGCTGAATCAACTAACCAAGTTGGTCCTCTGTCTGTGCCTGCCGTTGTATCAAGGTGTGTAAGGCTTCAACCAATATGGTGATCAAGTCTGTATGCTAGGGACACGGCGTACTAGTTGATCGAACTACAGAGGTAGCTGGGGCAGCCTCAGATGGTTCTATGGGGGGTGTCTCCTGGTCTAGAGAAACTGCCAAATCAGCTTGCACAGTCGGCTAGACACTCTCAAACTCAAATATCTGAATTTCCGGATAGGGAGCACATTATTGTCCAATGGGGTTTGTATGATCTTTAATGAGCCCCGGGTTTATTGTCCTATTCACTCTAATCAGTGGGTAGACCCTTGTAATCAAGTTTAATGACCCCCATTTGTTCAATACTTTGATTTTAAGATAAGCAATTCATCACAATCCCAGTTCTCCGATTCATATATTTTTTCAACAAGTAAATATCAAAATCTCAAATGCCCTTATTTTGGGTACTTACCTTATACGAGTCAATCCTACGATACGTGGAGAGTTCTATGGGGGGTGTCTCCTGGTCTAGAGCAACTGCCAAATCAGCTTGCACAGTAGGATTATTGCCCTTGGTGTACCAAATCTTGAGAATATATTTCTCTTGAGGAAGGCGATGAAACTCCTTGCTTAATTATTGGAAAGTGCGAGGCTTCTACCCATTTAGATACATAGTCAACCGTAAAAAAGGATATTTTTCATTCCACTTGAACTCACAAAAGGACCCATAAAATCCATTTTCCATACATCAAATAGCTCAATGACATGGATAGGTGTGAGTGAGAGTTCATGTTTCCTTGAAATTTCTCCTTCTCATTGACAACGATCACAACCCTTGGCAAAATCGTGAGCATTTTGATTAATTATTGGCCAGTAGTACCCATATTGCAGAATTTTGTAAGTTGATCGGATACCACTATGATGACCTCCAACGAGCGACGAATGGCATGGTTCCAAAATACTCATTGTCTCGACTTCGGATACGCAGCGACAAATAATCCCATCAGCACAAACATGGAATAAGTATGATTCTTCCCAAAAGAATTTCTTCATATCGGATATGAACTTATGGCGTTGGTAAACATTCAAGTCGGGTGGCACTATATCACTTACCAAGAAGTAAGCAACATCGGCAAACCATGGTATTAAGTTGTGTGATGCTGCCAATACTTATTCATCTGGAAAGGTTTCATCTATCTAAACTCAATCTTCCAACTTTAACATTGCCTCTTCTTCAAGCCTAGAAAAAAGGTCAGCAACTTGATTTTTAGTTTCTTTTCGGTCTTTCAATTCGAAGTCAAACTCTTATAACAATAACACCCAGTGAATAAGTCTCGGCTTAGCATCCTTCTTTTCTATGAGATATCCTAATGCTTCATGGTCAGTGTGTACAATGACTTTGGTGCTAAGCAAGTAGGATCTAATCTTCTCAAAAGCAAATACAACGGCAAGTAACTCTTGTTCGATCACGGTGTAGTTCCTTTGAGCAACATTAAGGGCTTTGCTAGCATAGTATATTGGAAGTAGAATCTTCTCGCGCCTTTGTCCTAATACTACGCCAAGTGCCACTCTACTTGCATCACACATGATCTCAAACGGTTGCTCTCAATCTGGTATAATAATGATTGGAGCTGATACTAGCCCTTTCTTTAACTCCTCAAATATTTTTAGACATGCTTCATAAAAAATGAACTTCGTCTCCTTCTCTAGTAGTTTGCATAAAGGATGAGCTATTTTGGAGAAGTCTTTGATGAAGCGATGGTAAAATTTAGCATGTCCCAAGAAGCTTCGAATGCCTTTGATGATGCTGGAAGGGGATAACTTTGCGATTACCTCAATCTTTGCTCGATCTACCTTAATGACTTTGTTTGAAATCTTGTGACCCAGCATTAGGCTCTCTTTCACCATAAAGTGACACTTCTCCCAAATGATCACAAGGTTGCACTCTTCACACCATTTTAGTACATCTTGGAGATGAGCCAAGCAATCATCGAATAAGTCACCAACTATTGAAAAATCATCCATGAAAGCGTTAATTGTATCTTCCACCATATATAAAAAGATAGACATCATACAACATTGAAAGGCTGCCGGTGCATTACACAATATGAATGGTATCCTTTTAAAAGTGAATATCCCATATGGACATGTGAAAGTGGTCTTCTCTTGGTCTTCGGGTGCTGTAGAGATCTTATTGTAGCCCGAATATCCATCAAGAAAACAATACCATCCTTTTCTAGCGGGACGGTCAAGCATCTGATCTATGAAAGACATTGAAAAGTGATCTTTTTCTATCCATAATTTTAGCTTCTGATAATCCCTGCACACTCTCCAACTAGTGACAAGCCTCATTAGAATGAGCTCATTCTTTGCGTTTGGCACCATCGTAATACCACCCATCTTTGGCACACATAGGACAGGACTTACCCAATTACTATATGTGATTGGATAAACAATTCCAGCATCTAACCACTTGATGATCTCCTTTTTAACTACTTTTTGTATAGGCGGGTTAAGACGCCTTTGGTGTTCAATACATGATTTGAAATCTGGCATGAGTTGGTTTTTGTGAGTACATATACCCGGTGGTATGCCTATGATGTCGGCTATGGCTATCATATTACTTTTTTGAAACCCTCAAGACAGATGTAAGAGCTTCCACTTTCTTTTGGTGAAGATCGACAGCTATTATGATAGAAAACGTGTTGTTGGGTCCCAAGAATGCATATTGTAAGTGAGATGACAGTGCTTTGACTTACAAAGTCGGAGGTTCCTCGATGGATGGTTTCACAGGTGGAGTGGCTCTATTTTCAAGTCTAAGTCGAGTCTCTTTAGTGCATGATTGAACGTACCAAGGCCATTTAGTGCACAAACCATCTTATAATATTCCCAGTGTAATCTCTATCGAAATTCATGATGAAGACAACTAGAGCTTCGACACCCAATCTCTCCTCAATAGGTATTTCTGATTGTATATCGTTAACAACATCAATCACAGAAATAACTCGTAGATCATTTTGATATTTCATTGCTCGGCATAAGTCAAAATCACCTTTTTATTATTTAATCAAAACTTTAGTTGGCCAGTTTCCATGTCTACCAAAACACGTTCGGTTGCCAAGAATGGTTTACCCAAAATGATAGGAACATCAAAGTCTACCTCACAGTCAAGAATGACAAAATCGGTAGGAAATATGAAGGATTCAACCTTAACTAAAACATCATAAATAATTCCTAGGGGTTTCTTAACAGTACGATCTGCCATCAAGAGCCGCATTGGCGTTGGTTTTGGGGCTCCTAAGCCTAATTTTCGAAACACTGCTAGCGACATCAAGTTAATGCGAGCACCCAAGTTGCACAATGCGCCTGGGTCCTCTTTCTTTTGCACGAATGAGCGAGTGGCGATTGCGCTACAATGATGGAAGTTATTGGCTGATTCAAAGCTTACCATTCTCGTATTTGTGAAAAGATCCTTCATAAACTTTTCATATCCCAACATTTGTTATAGTGCCTCTATCAAAGGAAAATTCACTGAAAGTTGTTTCAACATGAAAATAAACTTAAGAATTTTTTTATTTTTGACCTTCTTTTTCAATCTTTGCAGAAAGGGTGGAGGAGGTCATGGCATTGGAAATAGAGTTGGAGTAGTGTCTTTCGCATTGCTTTCTTTCTCACTACTAAAAAATGTCTATAAGCAACGAACTATGCTGCTTTTTTAGTCAAAATTGATGAAAAAGTGACGTAGTCACTTCCATCGCTTTTTGTCTCAATAATTTTAAAAAAGTGATGGAATGCATCGCTATGAATCATGCAGTCCATTTGTTGTGTATATTTTTAAAGAAAAATTAATTTTGAATATTGCAACGGATTGTGTCACTTTGTTCTTCAGCATTATGAATGTATCGACGCAGTCTGTCGCAATTTTGAAAATTAAATTTTTTAGAAAAGCGACAAACAGAATTGCTATGTCCGTCGCTATGTTGTTCATTGTTCTTAATTACGAAGAACAAAGTGACGGAATAGGTGACCCTTTCTATCGCAATTTCTGGATTCTTTTAAAAAAATGCAGTAAAAGCAACGGATAAAAGTGCCCTTTCCGTCGCTTTTTCTACATTTTTTTTGATAGCAAAACCCTGCATTTTTTGTTGTTCAACCTGCTCAATCAATTCAAATCTATTACAGACCAAATAACACAATCAATAATAAACTCAAACAATAAAATTAATTCTATATTTTCACAACTTAAAAAAACATTCGAAGATGTAAAATTAATAAAGTAAACACTTGTAAAAGTCTTTAAATGTTTGTCAAATATCCTAAACTTAACAAAAATATTCAAAAATAAAGGGAGTAATGTAGCTAAGGAGTAGGGGCTATGTATTCTTCATCCTCTGGTGAATTATCATCAGAAGTGGACCCTCTTGAGAATGGGATGACCTACAAGCGAGGTTGAGTACTTGATGGTTTGATTTGTTCTTTTTTGTTCAGCAAGTCTTATTTCCTTAGATACTGCCAATGCACGTGTAAGGTCTGAGATTTTCCTCAGCATCTCAGCTATCTGAACACCGTCAAGTGCCTCAGCTTGGCATGACTACTCAATACCTTGTAGACCTGATTGGAGTTGGCGAACGCCATTTTGAGAGACCATCCCGTAGATCCTGCCCTTATGCATCCCTTCTACCACTTTTTTAGTCCAAATTCTAGTGGAGCCTTCTGGTGTGAGCTGTACCAAATCTCCCATCTCATCAATGCACCGTCGGTACATATTCTACATTTGAAAATAAAATTTATCATAAAAATAATGTTATCATCATAAAATTTTAATTCATATATATGCACTATTTATCTTAAGCAACTTACATAACTTTATACAGTCCTTTCCTCATTGATCTTCTTTTTGATATGAGTCTTCTTGAATACCTCACAACGAAGGGGAGGGAGCCCCAATTCTTTTTCCTATAAATAAGAATACAATTTTAGATGATATTAATAAAAAATATTTATAAATTTATATGAATTAAAATTTTAAATTTAAAAAACTTGTCATCTCCCTTATAATCGTTCCAACACTCTTTGCACCTCCAGTGTGCATCGAGCCCCTTTTAAACTGCCTCTAGTTTTTTTTACTTGCTCGGACATAGCCTTGAATTTAGAGGTCTCCCAATAATGACCCAACTCCTTAAAAATACATGGTAACATCCAACTAGGAGGTGTCATGAAATTCTAGGCCGCCTTAAGCCAACTAGATAGTCTAGTGCTCGCTTTCCTCTTAAATATGGTCGCAATGACCATATTGTACTTTTGCTGCCAAGTACACGAAGTCTGAAAAAAGAATTAGTAGTGTTAGATAATTAATAAAGTATACTAAAAAATAGATAAGCTAATTAACTAAAATATGTATAAGAAAACATATATATACCTTAAATTCATTAAACATGGCCTACCGTATCCTATTTAAAATTACGCTCCAAGAAAGCGTGATAGGGCTCTGTGTAGAGCCATCGAATACTCTCATGTAGAGCCTTGACAGTTGATTTAGAAGGATACCACATACAAGACAAACATGTTAGTTCAATTATTATAAATTAATAGTAAATAAATAAATAAAATATAGAAATTTACGATGATCTATCAGGCTCAATCATGATTCTCCCGAGCCTATTCTTCTCCAAGTGCTAGCTCAAGCGGTTCATTGGGTGAAGCAACTGGAGGAGGTGGAGGTGAATGTGATACACCAGTAGGCACATAATGATGAGTCAATGGAGAAGTAACAGCCATAACATCTGACTCAGTACTCGTATCTCTAAGTCCCATGGCAGATAGGTAAGGAGATGCCAAATCTAAGAAATTTGGAGAAAGATATGGCATCGCAAAGGATAACCTATTGGCCGATAATGTCCGTACTCGACAATAAACCTCCATAGGTATGATGGTGTAGCAATGTGGAGACAAGGATTGTGATGAAGAAAAAGCACCCGTTGGTCTCTAATAATGAGGGTAATAATCTAAGGGATTTGCTATCCCAAATGGAACTGCATATATATGTGTATCTATACTTCGCTGCTCTACAACTCTAACACAGATAAAAGAAAGCATGGTATATCTTCAACCTCTATAGGTCTCCTAGACTTCTTTTACCTAGTCAAACTAGACTGGGTCATCCCAAGATGATCTTGAGATCTATCACCATCACCAGACATCTGTATGCCAATTATATAAAAATATATAAAATAATTAAATAAAATTAGTAATAGCGAATTAAATTAAGTTTGAATACTTGCTACAAACTATCATTTTACCACTCTTCCTCATCGCTTGTTTCATTTTCCTCAATATTCTCCCATTCTTCCTCCTCAGTTGTTTCATTTTCATCATCCCATTCTTTGTTCTCGAATGATTCATCGCATTCTTCATCCTTATTTATATCTTCCTCGACATTTGCCATTATCTCATCATCAGAAACTTCATCTAATATGTGTTAAAGATGTTCTAGTTTGGTTTTCAATTCAAGACCAACTTATTGTTGAACAAGTGCGACATCATTTTGGTATGCCACATCTAACATATTTTTAATCTTAATTCTTTTCACAGTCTTTGTATTTATTACAATCCACCAATCAGCCTTGTCTCTATGCAATAAATATGGAGCGTAATAGACTTGCTTTGCATTTTGTGCAATGATAAAATGATCATAACTTTTGTATTGTCTGGTGTGCTTAAATTCAAATATTTTATGTTGTTGGTCCACCCTTGTGCCTCTATGTGAGGGTCAAACCACTTACACCAAAATAATACGATTTTCTTTTGGCTAGCATAAATACCTTACTTCAATAATCTCGTGAATAATACCAAAATAGTCAATAGTTTATCCAGAACCATTAGCATCACCTTGTATATAGACATCGTTATTCTTAGGTTCTTACACCTAGAAACTTGTTCAGTTTGAAACTTAAAACCATTCACACAATACTTATTCATTGTTTGAATTTGAGATTCAGGTCCAAGTGCAATTTCTCTTACTAATTTCAAATGTTCATCATTTGAATATTCTTCGTAAATCTACATGTTGTTATTCAAAATAATACAATTTAGTATAAATGAAATACATTATTATGCTTACTATGTAAGCTTGCACACTTATATATTCTTTTAGTCATTTGAAAAACCTCGTATATATGGCTTCCTTACCCCATGTGTTTATGAACAAGTTGATAATTGTATATCCAGATTTTTCGTTAGTTAATAAATAATTAATATATAATTTGATAGCATACTTATCACTTACTCGAGATATGATTGAATCTCTAGATAATTAAGAAAAATATGTGTCACAGCTGATTACATTTCCATACTAGTGAAGCCTCGCTTTCTACCCTTTTTAGATCCCTAAGCATTTTGATTAAAAATTGATATTGGGGAAAGCAAATGATCAGTTTCACCTTCATCATTGCGATTGGGCTTAGTTCTCCTACATGGCACTTCATTCCCAAAGTAGTAAGAATAAAAATCACCAGTTATTCTCATAATATGACCTTAAACAACTGATCCTTCGATCTTTCCCCTTTGCTTAATTGTTTGTTTGCAACTACCAATTTTTCTGTATGTATATAATTGCTATAGTTAGATACTAATTATAGTATATATAAGAAAAAATAACTTAATGAATATAAAGAATAACATTTCCTTTCAAATTGATACATCCATCTTGTTTGAACTGGGCCTCCGAGGCTGGCCTCTTTGTACAAGGTGAAGTGGAAGATGCTCCATCACATAAAAGAAACCACATGGAAAGATCTTCTCCAACTTAGTAGTAATAACAGAAATATTTTCCTCCATCCTGTCTAAACTACTATACAACAACTTTCCTAAACACAAATCTTTTTTAAAAAGACTGATCTCTGTGATTGGTTTCCATATTCTGTCAAGTAGATGCATACAACCTCTTTACTATAGAAATAAAAGGTAAATAATGCATTGGCTTAATTAGGACCATCTTTCCAGCATGAGTCCTCTTATAACGAGTATGTCCAGAATTTCAGTCTTGTAGAATAACATGCATCCATTAACACAACAATGAATTTTATCATACGACAATCCTAACTTGAAAATCAATATCTTTTCCTGATAGAAGTTCTTAGTTATGTTAAACTCCGGATTAACCAGTTCTCCCAAAAGATTAACTATTGTGTCCATAGCTGCATGAGGAACATACCAATCTAATTTAATATTCATTAACCTAACTGCAACTAACAAAGCAGAATGCAAACTCTCTTTACATAGTGGATGACTAGCCTCTTCTAATTATTGATAGAAGCGTCTTGCTTCTTCATTAGGAGCTTCATCAAAATATTGTTCGGGTTCCATCCTACCTTGAAATTCGAAAGCATTATTGACCATTTCATGAACTCTATCATGTTGAAATGTATCATGTTGAACTCTATCATGTAGAACCTTATCATGTTCAACCCTAATTTAACTATGTGGTGCAAGCATATAATATTCATCCACAGGAAGAAAATTATAAAATATATTATTCAATCCATCTATTTCTCCATGATCAATCCTTACAAAAATATCTAGGCTTAAATCCATTACCATACTAATGAACCATAACTATATCTGGATTAAAAAATATAAAGCACCTACATTCACGACAAGGACACCTAACCAATCCATTTCTCTTAAAAATATCAAGTGTCATTGCATGATCGATAAAACTTCTTACACCGTCAATAAATTCAGGTTTCAAACTACCATCAACTTCATAATGCATGTTATACATCCACAAATGATGATCTATCTACAAAATTATATATATTCAAGCTTAATTAGTTCATAAAGACAACAAATCATCGAGACTACAAGTGTCATTAATTCAAGTTATAATTAATTAATTCATATAATAATTAAGTTCAAGTTATAATTAATTTAAGTTGTAATTAATTTTAAGTTATAATTAATTCAAGTTATAATTAATTAATTCATATAATAATTAAGTTCAAGTTATAATTAATTCAAGTTATAATTAATTCATATAATAATTAATTCAAGTTATAATTAAGTTCAAGTTCTAATTAATTCAAGTTATAATTAAGTTCAAGTTATAATTAAGTTCAAGTTCTAATTAATTCAAGTTATAATTAAGTTCAAGATCTAATCAATTCAATTTATAATTAAGTTCAAGATCTAATTAATTCAAGTTATAATTATATTCATGTTCTAATTAATTCAAGTTATAATTAATTCAAGTAATAATTAAGTTCAAAGCTCATGACATTCAAGTTGATGTTCTAAATTCAAATATCCTTAAATTCAAGTATCTAAGTTATTCAAATTAGTTCTAAAGTCTAAAGAGTTCAAAATTTATACAAACCTAAAAACTTTCTAAGTCTAACTTCAAAAGTCCTAAAGTTCAATTTCATGACTTTGAATATGTAACTCTAATTAGCTTAATTAGTTCTAAAGTCTAAAGATTTCAAAAATTATGCAAACCTAAAGTTCAAAATTAGTATTTAAGTTATTCTAATTATAAGTTCTAAAGTAAAGTCCTATAATTCAAGTATCATTGCGTATCTCCTTAAGATTATTCTCTGTTGCATCATACTTTTTCATTATCTTTGTCATCATGTCTTTGATTCTTGCAATTCCGAATCCTCCATCTCAATTTTTGGGAGGGATGTATCCACCACTTTTGTTGTTATCTCTCCTTCTCCAATCACCTTCTCAGCCCGCAGTTGCGATCATTATATCCATTCTTATTGTAATTATTCTCGCGATTGTAGTTCCCTTCATGATTGTATTTGTTGTCTCAGTTGTAATGGCCCTCTCAATTGAAGTTGTTATAGTTCAAACCTTGATTTTCTTGACCTTGGCGCCAAGAATCCTGATTGGATGCGTGGGCATAAGTCCGAAAACCTCCTACTTGATCATTCACATAGCATGCATCCTCCTCATATCCATAATCATCATGAATTGGCGCCCTGCCTTGATGGTCGATTGCATTGATTTTCTCTAGTCCCATGCTTTCGAATGCCAGTTTGAGTTTGATTTTTAATTGAGCAAGCTCTTTTAGTTCCTCTTTATTTTGTATGTTGGGACCTTTATTTATGCGAACAGTAAAAGCTTTTTGAACTTTCTATGTTCCTAGTGCTCCAAGCTCGGTTGGTCTTTGTAACACGATCAAGTCTATCAGCAACCTCTTGGAAGGTGTTAGCCAAGAATGCTCTACCAGGGATGGTGTATGCAACAGCCTTTCCAGTATCATCAAGTGCGCTGTAGAACAGTTTCAGAAGTGAATCTTCTGCTATTCTATGATTTGGAATGCTTTGTAGATACTTTACAAATCTCTCCCAAGCTCCACTAATTGACTCTCCGGCCATCTATTAGAAATTGTTAATTCTGTCTGTTAGTTTCAACTTTTTAGACAATGGAAAATACTCTCCATGGATGCCTTGTGTAATTCATCCTATGTTGTGATAGAGTTGTATGGAAGTTCGGATAGCCAAATTGAAGCTTCGCTAGTAAGTGATAAGGGAAAAACATGCAGTCCAACGACATCCATAGTTAGGCCTGGGTCGCCAACACTGCTTTGGAAAATGTACGCCACATTTTGGAGATGAATGTATGGATCCTTGGATGACAATCCAGCAAATAGGCCTCTACTATAAAGCATTTGAATCATCCCGCTTGTGATTCTAAGCTTAGTTCCCGACAATAATGCAGGCAACACAATGGCACCCATAGTTCCGATGATGTCAAGGTTGACCCCATAGCTATTTCATATGCCGAATTTATGGTGCTATTTGTGTGGAGGACATTGTCCTGCTATTTGTGGATTGTTAAGAACGTTCTGTAGTTGATGTTGCGGAGAATATTGCGGTGCATTGTCATGGTGGCCTCCAAGATGTTCCGTGCCATCACCAAGTTTGTGTCCATTATTTTTATAGTTGTTGTTCTCTATTTTACGTAGTGCTCTTTCAATTTCGAGATTTAGTGGAATCAAGAGAATACCTTGACTTCTCGTATTTGGCATGCACTAGAAATCAAAACCTGTTTCAGCATAAACAAAAGGAAAAATAACATAAAATAGGGAAATAATGACTACAAATCAAATAATAAAAATTAATCTATTCTAATATCCAAATTTCCCAGCAACCGCACGAAAATTTGATACGCTTAAATTACACAACTTTTAAAAAGTATAAAGCGATCGTTGATCAAATATAGAACCTAACAAAAGTTAGGGTCGATCCCACGAGGAATATGGTTTAGAATTTAGATTAATCATTTATTATTTGCTTCAGTAATCAATTTATTTCCGTAAAGAAATGGGGGATTTTTATTTAACTAATTGACAAATCAAATAACAAGCATCAATGAACAAAAGTAATGGCTTTATGTGGTTTAAATTAATGTGAAGTAAAACTAGGGTTTTATGTATTTCCCACGAATTCTTAACTAAGTAGACCATTTTTATGAGTAATCCTTTCCTAGTGTGTTACATGTAGAGTCGGTAAGTTAATTTCTCCTAAGTCCTTGATCCGGCAAATAAGTGAATTTCACTACGCAACTTGATCCATCCATGAGTGTATGCTTTACTAACCCTTACCAATGATCCCAGATTTAGTCTATCTCTTGATCTATTCAAGCTAATTAGATAAGGATGATTAGCTCCAAATCTTATTGTTTAATCTCTTTGACCATCCGTTACCTCCTTGATCCGGCAAGTAAGGATAAGGCAAGTTCTAACATTAGCCACCGTTAAAAGCAATAAAAAATGAAGGGAGAAACAATACATGCATGCATACTATTCAAGAATTACTTTTTATTAAGTTCTACGTCGTTAATTCTTTATGGTTCCCACAACCCTAGTTGTAGTATTAGCTTGTCATAACTACGTGATCACAATCAATAATATTTATGTTAAAATAAATCATGAACTTACAATAGTAATTGTGAGAATCCAAAATCTTCAATAAAATCCGAACGTAAAGTATCAATGACAAAAACCAGAATTCAAGAATAAAAGCCCAAAAGTAGTTCAAGCTATATTCTTAAACACAAAAACATACATGAAGTAAAATAAACCTACGAATTGTATTTATAGATAAATAATTCCAAGTAAATATAAATTTTGAAAACATAGGAAACTTTAAGTCGGCTAGGATATATGACTCATTCTATGGATCGTAATGTCTTTGACGAGTCATAGACCCACTCATAATTCATCACACTGCATTGAGGATTTTTTTTCTTGACAAAAAACCTTCTACGAGTCGTAATATCCATGACGACTCGTAATATTGAGTCGTAGATTGGATCCTGGTTCAGTCTCTATACATCTCTTCCACAAGTGCCTTTTATGACTCTTAGGGATGTAAACGAGTAGAATTGACTCGTCATCTTCACTTTGCCTTCAGTCTTACACTTTTACTTGACAGCTCGAAATGACAACTCATAGATATGAAAACAAGTCATATAATTCACTCGTAACCTTTATTTTAAACTTTATTTTTCTCTTCTGTTTTCTGTGTTTGATACCTACGACCCATAGAAGTAACTACGAGTCGTAGGATGAACTCATAAAGACCAAAAATCCTTATGACTTAGTGCTGTGCTTCCTCAATTTATTCTCCCACTCAGTTTCCTACAAAATAAGCACAACTAACATCAAATATGCTAACAAACACTTAATATACATGTAAATTCTCAAGTTTAAAGGATTAAAAGTACCTTAAATCTATGGTACATCACTACAGACCTTTTTACAGGTTGTAGACCCTTTTCATAGGGAGGCAGTGAAGGATTCCTGCTAAAGTTGGGTCTATAAAACCTTCTATGATTTGTAGACCCTTCTATGAGTTGTGCAATGTAGGTCATAGAAGATGAATGGGGAAAGGGTCTCAGAACTTTTGTCTATGGAGTCTTCTACGATCTGTTGATCCTTAAAGGACTTTCTACGATCCATAGATCCTTCCACAGATCATAGGGTTCCTTGTCCTGCACGCTTGGTTTGACCAAGTCTCAAGATTTGGCCTACGGGTCAGGTCTACAATTCATAGATTTGTCCGTAGACTTCACCCTCAGGAAATAATAGCCAAGGTTCAATCCCAAGATCCCTCATATTGCCGATGGATTCTTCTATGGGGTATAGGTAGAATCAGTAGGAAGTCACCTCATCTAAAAACTCACCCATTTTCTCTGGGCTTTTGGAATGATCTAAGTTAGAATATTTTGGGGCATGTTACACTAAGCTAGGTCATTTTGGACTAATTCCTAAGACCTATAACTACCCAAAGCCTTCAAACTTTCCCCATTCCCTCTCATTCACTCAAAACCCTATAACTCTTTGAAGAATATTTTCTCTCATGATCATCTCCTTCATCAAGTTAGGGTCAAAGATTCAAGCCTCCACTTTGAAATTCAAGCTATAATTCCATTAATGTATGTGGAATTTCATCCATTGATCATTTTCCATCCATGTAGGCCATCAATTACTCTTTATGATTTTTTCCTTAACCCTAAGTTTTGATGATCTTGCATTAGGTTCAATCAATTATGATTTTTTTAACTTCTATTAATCTTATTATGTATGATTTGATCGTAATTATAGATTTTTGATGAATTTCTCGTGAACCCATGCATTATACCTATTTTATGATTTTTGAACTATGTTTAAGGATTATGCATGCATCATGTTTATGAACTATAATTTTAAGGATGTTTTTAGATAAAGTATCAATGATGGTTTTGTGAAAAAAAGGTTTTTTCAAAAGGTGAAGTGTTCTTATCATGAAGGATTTCCATTATTTTTTATGAACAAGCTTATCATGATTTAGATACTTAAATAAGTGTCTTTATGAATATTTTATGAAATCATGATTTGTTAAATGAGCTATTCTAATGGATTTGAAGTATGTTATGATAAATTTGGTCTTACAAAATTATTACCATTTTCAAGGATTATGCTATAATTATGACTATTTTTGTTGAGAGTATTACTTAGCACTGAGTTGGACTAGTGATGATTTCTAGGTCCTAGAAATATGTGCCTCCATAGGGTTTACCTTAATTGGACTTAGCTAGTGGATCCATAATAGCTCATGTTAATGGTCCTTATTTTGGCAAGTAGGACAATCTCTTTTCAGTGTGGGAGGAATGACATCGGATTCCATGTTATAGCTCACATGGTTTTTGCCGGTTAGGTATCTCTCACTTATGTTATATTAAGCTTATGATTTTCTTACATATATTGCATTGACCATGTTTTATCTTTATAACGATGTTTTAAAGGGTTATTTCATATTTTATCTTGGTCATTTTCTGCTTTATATCATGTATTGCACATTCTCCATATTGAGTACATTCTATAATATTGAACGCATACTTTTTTTACCTATACTATTTTATAATATAAGTTACGACACTTCTCATCAGGCACGTGGTTAGTACAATTACGACACTTCTCATCAGGCACGTGGTTAGTACAAACTCCTCTCAGCCATATAATGTTAGTGAGTCCTTTTGTTCCAAGAACGTTCATATTAGACTTATTCAGACTTTATTCCATTTTTCCTTATGTTAGAGATAATTAGAGACATGTTCTAGCATCTCATCTATGATACAGGCTTTTCAGATATTAGATGATTCTCCTTATGTTGAGTTGTACCTGATTTTCCTATTATGCTATGTTAGACGATGTTGAGAATTATCTTCTGTATTTTAATTTACATTGGTATATCTTGTTATCTTAAGCCATACTTATTCTAAGAGGCTAGTGTATAGTCTTTTGGGATCCTATTCTCCGTGTTATATTTAGGGTGTAGCTTGGGCCATGAAAATATTTATATCAGAGCATCAAGTTTAAGTGTCTTAGGGTGTCTGACAAGCCATATTAATAAGAGTCTTGTTAATAAGTGTGAATTGCACTATATCTATGAATAGGAGGCTATGAGATGTTTAAGAAACTTCAATTCTTTCATCACTCTTAAGTCGTGTGATAAAGTTGAATTCTATAATTTTTCCTTCTAACTCATGTTCTATGTGTTTCATAATCATGACTCCAAGAAGAGCTCTATTGGAAAGGAACGTGAATCAAGATGTGGAGCATCAAGCACCTGAAGCTCCGGTTGACCCTTTGGCCAAGCAAGTCACTAATGGCGAGTTTAGGACAACTTTTAAAGTGCTTTCCCAAGCCATGGAGGCACAAGCTAATCGATAAACCATAGCTCTTGTGAGTCCAAATACGGGTATAGTGGCAACAAGGGTTTGAGACTTTATGCAGATGAATCCCCCAGAATTCCATGGTTCTAAGGTGAATAAAGATCCACAAGATTTGTTGAAGGAATTCAAAAGATGGTGGACATCATGGATGTAACTCTTATGGAGAAGAAGGATTTGGTCTCTTATCAATTGAAGAGAGTTGCTCAAGCTTTGTTCAACCAATGGAAGGAAGAAAGAGCTATTGATACAAGTTCTTTTGGATTGGAACAAGTTCAAGGGTGCTTTTTTAGACCGTTTCTTTCCTCTTGAGATGGGGGAAGCTAAAGTACAAGGATTCATTAATTTAAAGCAAGGTAATATGAGTGTGAGGAAATATACTTTGAAGTTCACCCAATTATCAAAGTATGCTCCGGTAATAGTAGCCGACTCTAAAGCTCGTATAATCAAGTTTTCTTCTGATGTTTCAGATATAGTTGTCAAAGAGTGTACAACCTTAATATTGATGAAGGAGATGGATATATTGAGGTTGATGAATCATGCTGAACAAATTGATAAATAGAAGCTTAAAGAGAGGGCTAGAGAGACTAAGAGGGCAAGGATCGATAGTGGTGACTTTTCTCATTTGAGATCTGAAAATGGTGGTCATTCTCAGTTTTGACAAAAGTACTCTAGTCCGAATTTATCTAGTGATCTAGCTCATAAGTTCAACAAAGATAGGGTGTAAGAAGTATGGGAAGAACTATCAAAGAGATTTCCTAGCTGGTTTTAATACATGTTTTGGTTGTGGTAAGATGGGTCATAAGGTGAGAGATTTCCCTTTGGTTGCTAGAGAAGGTAGATATGGTTGTCCGCAGACTCAGTCTACTTCTCTTGGTCACTATGAATTTTTGGTTATGTCTTTTGGACTAAACAATGCTTTGTAGTTTTTATGGATTTGATGAACACGGTGTTCAAATAATACTTGGATATATTTGTTATTATGTTTATCGATGATATTTTAATCTATTAGAGAAGTGAGGATGAGCATGTCATGAATTTTATGATTGTATTGTAAGTTCTCAAGGATCATCAGTTGTTTGCTAAGTTTAACAGGTGTGAGTTTTGGTTTAGGTCGGTTATGTTCCTTGGCCATCTTATTTTCGGTAATGGTATTAGAGTTGATCCTAAGAAAATCGAGGAGGTTAAGAATTGGCCTAAACCTCTTTCTCCATCAAATATTCAGAGTTTCTTAGGTTTATCTAGTTACTATAGATGGTTTATGGAAGGATTTTTATCTATTGCTTTGCTTTTGATTACTTTGACTCAAAAGAAGATGAAATTGCAATGGTCCGGAGCATGTGAGAGGAGTTTCCAAGAGTTGAAAGATAGACTCACTTCAACCCCAGTTTTGACTCTATCGAAAAAGACAGGTGGTATTGTTGTGTATTTTCATGCCTCGAGGATTGGTCTTGGTTGTGTTCTGATGCAAAATGGTAAAGTGATAGCCTATGCTTCTAAGCAACTTAAGGTTCATAGAAATAATTACCTTACTCACGATTTGGAGTTGGCGGTGGTGGTGTTTGCCTTAAAGATATGGAGACACTATCTCTATGGTGTTTATGTGGATGTGTTCACCGATTATAAGAGTTTGCAATATGTGTTTAAATAAAATGATTTAAATCTTCACCAAATGAGGTGGCTTGAGTTGTTGAAGGATTATGACATGAGTGTTCTTTACCATCTGGAAAAGGCAAATATGGTTGTTGATGCACTTATTAGATTATCCATGAATAGTATTACCCATATTGAAGATGAGAAAAAAGAGTTGATTCATGATGTGCATAGACTCTTCACGACCCAAACTAGGGCCTAGATGTGGCACAATGAATAGGATTCCCGAAGAAACCTCAACTAAGCATCTTAGCATATCATACGCATACATAAGATAATAAATAGGCAGAAACTCATAAAAGTCCAGGAAAACATAGCATAGCTAGAATGAACTAAGACGACATAGACTCCATACACATATATCCAACAAGCCTATATATGAATGCATAGTTGGGGACTAAGACATGTTCCTAGCTCACTCTCAAAGGAAAGGAAATTACATGACTTGAAATAGTCTCAAACATCATCATAGTCTAGAAATGACAATAAGAGGAAATATAGACTTGGTTTTCCCTAGAAACATGAAGACTCACCATACAAATCTTCAATAGATCATCAACTAGCCACGGGAAGAGGATGGAGCATCCGTCCCTATATTGTGATTTAATGTAAGCAATGAAGTATGCATTAATACGTTTGAATGTACTAAGGATGTGAGCATTATGCAATGCATGACATAAAATATGGTAGTGAAATGATCAAGCTTTAAAACATACTAAAAATCCTTTAAAAGTAACATAAGACATAAAACATGGTCAATGCAAAACTCATAAGTAAATCATAAGTAGTCATAAGAAGTATCAATGCACAATAAATCATAAGAGTATCATATAAAAGGAAAGAGAGGATTAGTTATTTAACACATTATATGGGCCACACATATGTGGGAGATAACCGTAATTGACATATGAGACCATGCGAGCTATAACATGGAATCTCGTTGCATTGCCCTATCAAAAAGGGCCTAATATATCTTGGACATAAAGGCATTTTTATCATTAGACCAGGTACTCGCCTCTAGTCCCAAAGACCAGGTACTTGCCTCTAGTCCCTAAGATTGGGTACTCACCTCTAATCTCCTTCCGTACGATGGCACATAGTTATAAGACATGGGTAATCGCCACTAGTCCACTCGGTGCTAAGTACAACTCCCAACGGAATATCATTCATAATATACATATATCATAAGAGTATCTCATTCATCATCATTCATTTCTTTTCATGAGTCATTCATAGGCCTTGATAATCATTCATAAAATTTGTTCAAAAGAGTAACTCATTATCATGTGATTCATGTAATGTGTGTGTAAGCCTTCCATCATGATGAATACTTTTTACGTAATATTAGGTTCTTAAGTCACCCTATCATTAGTTTACTTGACACTTCATTAAAACATCATTCAAAACCTTTCATAAGTCATTCACAAACATTCGTTGCAATCATTTGAAATTCCATGATTAAGACTTATACTTGTAAATAAGGTAAAAACATAAATATATGATCAATTGACTTGAAAATCATGAAGTTGAATTGAAAACATGCATGATCATATACTTTATATTAACCCATACATAATTCATGAAAATAATATCAATTGGAAGTATAGTTGAAAATACCTATAATCCATATCATGAGCCTTGAAGATCAATATAGAAAAATTCATAGAAAAACTCTTCAATTCAATGCAATAATCATCAATTTATATTGAAATAGATTAATAATCATAATTCATGTAATTGAAATATAGATCATAAAACCCATAAAAGTTGAATTGATTGAAAAAGTTGAAAATTGGTTGGGTTCCATGGGTGAAAGGGAACCTTGGATGGATACCCACATACCTTGAATGAGAAGACCAAAGCATCTTGAAGAAATTTGGACTTTTGATAGAGAATTTGAGAGAATTTCTTGAATGTCTTCAATTTTCATAACCTGAGCCTATGGCCTAGATGTGACACGATGAATATGGAACGTAGAGGTACCTCACCCAAGCTTCTTAGCCTTTCATAGGTAACGATAATAAATAAGCAAGTAGATAATAAGGGAAAAGTGGAACTAAGGGGAACATCATATAATAAGAACCGTTATCAACCTTAGATCATTATACATTTGTGTCCAACAATACCTCTAAATCATAGGATTGGAGGGGGCTAAGACATGTTCCTAGATCGGCTTCAATAAAATAGAATGAAATACCATAATAAGTGTCTAATATCTCAACGTATCATAAGCTAGAAAGATAAAGGAATATCATTTCCAAAACATGAGAATTCACAAAATATAGCCTTCAATGATTCCCACTACCCACATGGAGGAGAGTGAGGAAGAACGCCGATCCCTACATGGTGATATCATGTAGGCAAAAGAGTATATGTTAGTAATTTGAATGTACTAAGTATTTGGGCATACAATATACCATAAAGGCATTAAGAGTCAAAAGGTAAAGTACATGAGTAGAAGCATGCATGAGACATCAAGTAAATAGCAATTTGAAACCTTCATTTGTGGGAAGATTGATTATAACCGACATTAAGATCATGTGAGCTATTGCATGGAATCCAACATAACCCCCTACATTACACGGGAAGACTACTTGCCATGTAGAACTCCATCAAACATTATTCATTTCTTTAACTTTAACTTTAGATGGCTATATATGGATCCACTAGCCTAAAAGAATACAAGGACTCCTATGTTGACACATAGTTAATGAGACAAGGGGTTTATACTAGGATTCTCTTACCAAATCCCACCTCAAAACCCCATTCGGTGCTAAATCAAATCCCACAAAATAGAATATAATTATAACATAAGCGTGCATATAGTTTTAGACATCAAATCATCATTTGGTAGAATAGCTCCTTAAAATCTTTGGTGATTCAAACATACAAGAATTGTCCTTATTGCATGAGAATCCATCCTACACATCATTTCATCGTTCTTTCATTTCATAAGACTCCCCATAGACATTTCTTTCATAAATATTCATTTGGAGTCAAAAAGCTTTCAAGTCAAACCTCATTAAAAATATAGTAAAACTAGGTGGGTTCCATTTAATTCAACTTCAAATCATTAAAATCGATGCTAACATGCATGAGAGTTGGAATGCACCAATTTAAAACATAATTGAAACAACCCACCAATTCACTCTAAAACCCTTTCATGCCTTCCTATAAGGACCTTTGATAAATCAACAATTCTATGCAATTAAAAGCCAATATAAGATAAGATACGTAAATAAGCTTCAAATACTCAATAATCTATGCATTTGAAATCATGATATGAAAACCCATAAAATTTGCAATTGAAATTGAACTAATAAGTTAGAAAATACTTGGATTCCATGGGTGGAAGAACCCATGAATAAATACCCACATATCTTGGAAAATAAAGCCCTAATGAAAGCTTGGAATTGGAGACATGAAGACCTTGGAATGAAACCCTAGACTTTGCTTTGGATGAAGAAGACTTTGAGAGGAGCTTTGGGAGAGGAGCGTTTGTGAATTTGAGACTTAGTGTGAGAATGGGGGGTTTGGGATAACTTAGGTTCATTATATAGGGTAGGTTTGTCCCCCAAATGACCACACTTTACTTATAGAACCTAGGAAAGGACCAAAATATTTCTCTTTAAAGCCTATTGGTATACAAATGGTCCCTACGAGTTATAGAAGGGCCGACGAGTTGTAGGAATGACTCGTTCTGCGAGGTTTGAGAAAAACCCTGGGAACTGACCTGCGGGACTTTCCCTATGAATCATCTCTATAAGTCATAGTCCTTCCTATGAGTTGTAGAAGGGACTCGTCTTGCAGGGTTTGGGAAAGCCCTGAGGACCGATTCTCTAAACTTATTCTACGACTCGCTTCTGTAAGTTTTTGAGGAAGGGACGAGTCATCAACTTGACTCTAATGTCACCTCCCTCCTTGGTCAACTTTCCAACCTCAACATCACTTCTTTGAGTCAGCTATCAAACTCGTAGAAGAACCTACGACTCGTAGGTTGAGTCATAGAAGCCCATTCTGTCCATTTTCCAAAGTTTATTCCTTTATTTTGACTTTTTTACTAATGAGGTCTTACAATATCTCCCCCTTAGAAATATTCATCTTCGAATGAGATACAACTAGCATAGAAAAGACACGTAACAAAGACTAGCAATCCAACAAGAATGCAAAGACACACAAACATTCATAAACCATGAGACTTTCATACTTATCATAAAATATGACTTTAAAACCAACTTCATGAACATGAATGCATATGAAAGAATTAGGTAAAACTAAAACATAGGAGTCTTAAACAATTTGAGCATGAATAACTTAGTACCTTAGGCTCGAGTAGAGTGAAAGAGATGAGGGTATCGCTTCATTATATCCACTTTTGCTTCCCATGTAGTACTTTCAACTTGTTGATTTCTCCAAAGGACCTTGACAGATGCAACTTTCTTTTTCCTCAATATCTTGACTTGCCGGTACAAAATTTTAACCAGAACCTCTTCATAGGTCAAGTTTTCTTCAACGTTCACTATTTCCAAAGGCATAATGGAACTTGGATCACCTACACATTTCCTTAGCATAAACACATGGAATACTAGATGAACCATAGCTATTTTCAATGGCAATTCCAACTCATACTCAACCTTACCAATCTATCTCAAGATCCTATAAGACCCCACATACCTAGGGCTCA
Source organism: Solanum dulcamara (assembly GCF_947179165.1). NCBI lineage: Eukaryota > Viridiplantae > Streptophyta > Magnoliopsida > Solanales > Solanaceae > Solanum > Solanum dulcamara. The sequence goes on along the minus strand of NC_077246.1, from coordinate 36,917,574 downwards.
ACTTTCCCTTCTTGCCAAACCGAACTACACCCTTCATGGGTGAAACCTTCAAGTATACACAATCATCTATGCTAAACTCAAAGATGCCTCTTCCTAGTATCAAAATAGGACTTTTGGTGATTTTGAGCCATCTTCAACCTTTCTCTAAGCATCAAACACCAAATCGAAACCCAACAAGGTCATTTTACCCACTTCAAACCAACCAACCGAAGACCTACATCATCTCCTATATAAAGCCTCAAATTATGCCATTTCAATACTTGAGTGGTAGCTATTGTTGTAAGTGAGCTCAATAATTGGTAGATGGTCATCCCAACTCCCTTTGAACTCCAACTTACAAGCCCTTAACATATCCTTTTTGTTTGAATCATCCACTCGCTTTCCCATTGGTTTGAGGATGCAATGCTATACTTGGCTTCACCGTAGTACCAAGTCCTCTTTGAACCAATTTTCAAAAATAAGAAGTGAATTGGGTACCACGATCCAATAGAATTGATAATGGCACACCATGCAACCTTACCAATTCCCAAATATAAAAATTAGCATAATCCTTGGCACTATAAGAAGTCTTGACCGGTAGAAAGTGAGTCAACTTGATCATTCTATCAATAATCATCCAAATTGAGTCATGATGTTTTCGAGTACACGGAAAACCCACTACAAAGTCCATGTTCACATCTTTCCATTTCCAAGTGAGGATTTTAATGTCTTGTGCTAGGATACCCGACCTTTGATGTTCGGCCTTAACTTGTTGGCAATTTGGACATTCGGCCACAAACCATGCTATGTCCCTTTTCATTCCACCACACCAATAAAGATCTTTTAAGTCTCAGTACATTTAAGTTGAACTGGGATGAATAAAGTATGAAGAGTTATGAGCCTCCTTCAAGATTAAATCCCTTAGACCATCCATATCCGAAACACATAACCGACCTTGGTAGTAAAATAACCCATCTCCCCCTTATGAAAAGACTTCTACTTTCTTTTCTTTCACCAACTCTTTTAACTCCACCAATGTCGGGTCAAGGTCTTGCTTTAACTTAACATCTACTACCAACGACGACTCAGACCCATTTTGTACAAATATACCATCCTCACCGGGACTACTCAATCTCACCCCAAACCTAGCCAACCGGTGGATATCCCTTATCAACTCTTTTTTCTATTAACCAACATGAGCCACACTCCACTAAGTGCATTTACAATAATATTGGCCTTACCCGAATGATAATTTACACTCATGTTATAGTCTTTGAGGAGATTGAGCAACCTCCTTTGCCTTATATTAAGGTCCTTTTGTGTGAACACATATTGGAGACTTTGGTGATCGATAAACACATCTACCCCATATAGGTAATGCTGCCAAATCTTTAAAGCAAACACAACAGCCTCTAATTCAAGATCATGGGTAGGGTAGTTACGCTGGTATACCTTTAATTACTTAGAAACATAGGCTATGACTTTTCCATTTTCCATTAAGACACAACCCAAACCAACCCTTGAGGCATCACAATACACCACAAACCCTTCAAATCCTTGTGATAGAGTCAAAATGGGTGTGGAGGTAAGTTGATCTTTCAAAGTTTGGAAACTATTTTCACACTCATCTGTCCATAGGAACTTTGTCTTCTTTTGGGTCAATTTTGTCAATGGAGATGAAATAGAAGAGAACCCTTCGACGAACCTTCTATAATACCCAACTAGACCCAAAAAGCTCCTAATGCCCGATGGAGATAATGGTCTAGGACAATTCCTTATTGCCTCCATTTTCATAGGGTCAAGCTTTATCCCATCACCGAATACTATGTAACCAAGAAACGCCACCTCTTTCAACCAAAACTCACACTTACTAAATTTGGAAAATAATTGCCTATCCCTTAAGGTTTGAATCACCACTCTTAAGTGATTTTTATGTTCTTCTTCACCCCGAGAGTAAATCAAGATATCATCGATGAAGACCACCACAAAAGTATCAAGGTAGGGTTTGAATACCCTATTCATTAGATACATAAACACCTCCGGCGTATTCATCAAACCAAACGACATCGCCATAAACCCAAAGTGACCATACCTTGTTTGAAATGCCATTTTGGGAATGTCACACTCCCTTACTCGTAATTGATGATAGCCGGACTGGAGATCAATCTTTAAAAAATGACTTTCCCCTTGCAATTGGTTGAATAGATCATCTATCCTAGAAATCGGACATTTGTTCTTAATAGTCAACTTTTTCAATTAACAATAGTCTATACACATTCAGAGCGACCCATCCTTCTTTCTCACAAACAACCCGGGAGCACCCCATGTTGAAATACTTGACCTTATGAATCTTTTCTCCAACAAGTCATTTAATTATTCCTTTAACTCTTTTAATTCCACCGGGGCCATTAGATAGGGAGGAATGGAGATAGGTTGGGTATCAAGGAGAAAATTGATACCAAAATTAATTTTCCCTTCGGGAGAGACACCAGAAAGTTCATCAGGAAAGACATCAAAAAATTAATTAATCACGGGGACCAACTTAATAGAAGGACTTTTGGAGTCGACATCCCTAATTGTCACAATGTGGTAGATGTAACCTTTAGAAATCAACTTTCAGTCTTTAAGGCACGAAATAAATCTACCCTTAATTACCGAATCAGGACCCTTACATTCAAGAGTAGACTCACTTGTGAATTAAAACTTGACTCTACGAGTTCTACAATCTATAGAAACATAAGACACATGCAACTAATCCATCCTAATAATAACATCAAAATCTACCATGTCAAGTTCAATAAAAGCACAAGGAATAACTTTATACAAGATACACATGGGACAACTCTTATACACCTTTCTAGCAACAACCGACTTACCAATGGGGGTAGACGCCAAATAGTATTCTAATAATATTTCGAGTATCACATCAAAACTATTAGCAAGGAATGGAATAACAAGCGACAAATTGGCACCCAGATCTAATAAGATACATTTCAAAATCAAAGACCTTTAATATACTGGTAACAACATCAGGTTCTTCCTCAACTTCTTATCTCCCATGCAAGACAAAAATTTGGTTGGTGCATTGGCAACTCCCTTGAGCTTGTTAAATATGAGCAATTTGGCCTTAAGGCCTACCACCACCCTCTCTACAATCTCTAGCTTGGTGACTTGGCTTACCACACTTGAAGCATGCATTAGATTCGGCTAAGAACTCCCCTTTATGAGGCTTACCACATTTCTTGCAAGTGAGGAAAGCTTGAGCACCCATATTCTCCCTTTGAACCATTGGATTAGCGCCCTTGTCATTGTTAACCTTGGAGGAGGAGTATTTGTGAAACCTTGCCCGATAAATCATTGCCCACTTTGGCCCTTTTCATTACTACTAAAACTGAACTTTTGGTGATTGAACCCTCCACCATACACTCTAGCCTTCTTGAATCCTCTTGACCTCTTCCTCAGCTTCTCTTTCTCAGTTTGTTCTATATATTTCAAGAGTGGGGAGATGTCCATCTCTTTGATCAACATGGTTGTCTTGCAATCCTTTTACACCAAAATAAAAACACTGGAGATAAATTTGCTCATTCTTACCCTTTGATTGGAGAGCATGAAAGGAGCATACCTAGACAATTTAGTGAATTTGAGTGCATATTCCCTCACACTCATGTCCCCTTGGCGAAGGTTGATGAACTCTTGAATCGTTGCCTCTCTTAGATCCAAAGGAAAGAAGGGATTTAGAAAGGCACTCTTGAACTCTTCCCACTCTATGGGTACCACGTATTTACCGCTCTCCACAACTCATTGCTCATACTAAACTGTAACATCCCGTAAAAACATTGTATATGGTATTCCAATTCTCGATGAAAATGATACATCTTCTATATTTTAGGTATAACTTTTCGTAGGATGGTCCAAATTAGGTGATTCAAATTTTTAATAACTCCAAAATTATTACCTACAACTTTTATGAAGACTATATTTTAAGTTTCGGAGGTTAACTAGGTCAAATTAATTAATTGTTGTAAGACAGGGTGTTATGATGAAATAAAGTATTTGTAGAAGAAAATTTATATCTCACAGTAGGATGCTCCAAATGAATTAATTCTTGAACGACATCAAAGTAGACTTCTAGAGAAATAATTCATGTGAGACACCAAATCCTAATAAATAAGTTATCTTATTCAAATGATGCTCTAAAAAAGGGTATTCTGTTAAAAAAAAGTTCATCTTACCAACTATAAAAAGATCTAGATACATTTGATATTATTCATGATATCGATAGTCCTCCATTTAACATCACCCATGATATCACAATATTCTATTAAATTTTTAGATTTTTATTTATAATTATTTTAATTATTGTTAGGTCCCTCTTTCACACCTATAAATATCCACTTTAATCCATTATTTTGTTCATCAAGCTTTGTCACGCAACTCTTCTTTCTATACACTTCTTTACTTATTCTCAAAATATAGTTTTAGTTCATAGTAGTGTAGAAATACTATTTTGGTGATTGATATACTCCGGATAGTACACAAAATGCTCTGGCAAGGATAAAAGTCTAGGATTCAAGTGTATTCATTAAGTCCTTCGATTCTAAGTAACGCTTCGGATTTCAGGTATGTAAGGCTTCAATGAGAATATTCCTTCCACTCTCATGCCTAAATTATTTTAATTATATGATAAATTATGTTTATTTTCTTTAAGCTTTACTCTAAGTTATGTGGGTCTTTATCAATGGGTTCTTCCACCTATGTAGTCCAAAAACTCTTTCAATTAAGTCTCTTGATTTCAAGTAATATTTTCTTATGGGTAATTCTTATTTTTACTTAATAGCATGAATTATGGTTAAACTAATGATTATTGGTCTATTTTGATGCAATATTATTTTATATATATGAATTGATGGTTTGCAAGTAATTTCTCTATTTATCTCTTTAAAGATTCTTGGAATTCATGATGAGTTATTTAAAGCATGCTTTTTAATTAAGGGATTTCAATGTATTTATGTATATTTATTTACATACATGTTTAAAAGTTGAAGTGATTTGAAACCCACCTAGTTTTACTATGTTTGCAATGAAGTTTGACCTGAAAGCATTGACTCCAAATAAATATTTATGAAAGCAATGTCTATAATCAAAAGGGAGTCTTATGAAATAAAAGAATGATAAAATAATATGAATAATGGATTCTTTATGCAATAAGGACAATTCTTGCATATTTGAATAACCAAATGTTTTAATGAGTTGTTCCATCGAATATTATGTTTTGAATTCTCAAGCTATATGCTATGAATATTTTAAAGTATTAAACTATTTCTTGGGATTGATTTAGCACCGAAATTCGCATTGGGGTGGGATTTGGTAAGGAAATCCTAGTAACAACCCCTTGTCTCATTAACTATGTGCCAACATAAGAGCCCTTTTAGGCTTAGGCTAATGGAACCATGAAAGTCCTTAAAGTTAAAGTTAAAGAAATGAATGAAGTTGATGGAGTTCTACCTGGAAAGTAGTCTCCTCGGCCAACGTAGGGGGTTATGTTGGATTCCATTTAATAGCTCGCATGATCTTAAATGTCGGTTATGGTCATTTTCCCACAAAAATGAATGTTTTAAAGGATTTCTATATGATTTATTATGCATGTATTACATTATGTTCCATATTACATAAATGTTTTAATGTTTCCTCAATGTTCATGTATCCTTACATACTTAGTATATTCAAAGTACTAACACATACTTTTTTGGGTCATGACACAAACCCTTGCTACACCCTTGAGTTGATATGTCACTAGCTCAGCCTTTTCATTTGGAGGCACTCCCATGATAGAAACAATTTGATAGACTTCCTCAATAAACTCCATAGGGTCCTCATCTACCTTTGAACCATCAAACTCCGATGGAATCATCCTCTTAAAATCTCGAATCCTAGAAGCCAAAGTAGGCACTCGGGGTGGAGGAGGAGCAATGCCTTGATTTGTTTGGTTGGCCATGACTTGGGCCAATAAAGTGATGATGTTATGAAACTTCGCATGTGTGACTCCTTCCTCATGATGTGGAGCCTCGGGAATCGGAGGAGCTTGGTCCTATCATCAACCCTTGCTTTAGGTGGAGGTACCATTCTTGTAGGAATGATCTAGAGGACATAAAATGATACGTTAGTTAGAGGAAATCTTAGGAAAACTCTAGGGTACGACATAAATCATGAAAGAAGTGATATTATAAGACCCCAGAAGTTAGAAAATTGGAAAAAAGAAAGAATTTCAAAAATAGATTTCCCCAGCTTCTACAACTCAACGTATGAGTTGTAGGTGCTTTCATGAGTCATAATACTGACTCATAGATATTTCCCTAAGGTGGAAGATGGAACTACATAAAGGGGGGAGTCTACGAGTCTGGTTGACGACTCTTAGACATGATTACATAAATGGCCCTCGTAGTGAAACTTTAAAGACTCAAAACTATATAGGTTTTTAGACCTGCAGGATGACAAGGGTTTATGACCCATAAGACTTTTGATGAGTCATAACCACGACTCGTAGAGATGAATCAGATACCCATATCTCAGGGTTTTCTTAGACCTATAGAATGACTCAGATTGATGAGTCGTAAAGGTTTCTTTGACTCATAGGGTTCAACTTGAAAGTTTAATAAAGGGTATAAGGGTTTTTCCCAAGTTTGGTCTAATGAATCTAGATATCTTTGGGCCAAGTTCAGCCTATAACTACCCATCCCTTCAAATTCACCTCCTATTCTAATTCATTTTCCTAAATTCCCTAAGGCAATACTAAACAATTCTCTTTAGGTTGTTTTATAAATTCCAAGCTAGGTTTTCAAGAGCAGTCAATTTTTTCTTCAATTTCTGATTTGATTTCATCAAGGTATTTAGGGATTGATCCATGGATTCCTTTCACCCATGGAGTCCCAAGGTTTTCCTCAAAGATCTCTTTAAATTTCATGCATTTCTAACCCTATTTTGATGAATTGCATTGGGATGTTTCAATTACATTGTTAGTTGTTCTCAATGATCATTATAAGTATGATTCTACATTAATTACATGATTTTACATTAAATTATGAATGCCTAATTTCAATGAAGATTTACATGAATTATGATTATTAAGCGCAATGATTTTCAAAGAAAGCCTTTATGAAAGAGTTGAATTTATGATTGAATGATGAAAGTTATAATGATGATCAATGATGATCCACGAAAGTTATTATGGTGTGACAAGGACAATTCTCATACAAATCATATTTAGATGGTGATAAGGACAATTCTCACCAAAGTTATGAATTCTCATGAATCACCAAGTTAATGAGCTACTCTAGTGATTATTTTTATGATAAAGTTAATGATGATATTTTAATGTTTTAGAGAATTTCATTGGGATATTGACAAAGCACTGAATGGACGCTTAGGTGGGGTTCAGTCCGATAATGTAATTAGTTACCTAAAAGAATTCTAGTAGCAACCTAAAGTCGCAAACTACATTGTCACCATAGGTTGCCTTATGGCTTAGCTAGTGGATCCATATATAGCTCATGAAGTTAAGATGTTCTCAGGGAGTTTACCTTGGCAAGTAGCCTCTCTCTTCTCAATGTAGGAGTTACAGTGGATTCTATGTTATATCTTGCATGCTCTTAGATGTCGATTAAAGGTCTTATCCCAGATAAGTTGTATGTAAAGATATAAATTTTACTATGTATTTTTATGATTGCATTGACCATAAGTTTTCATGTGATTTTAATGCTTTTAAAGCCTTACTCATGCTCATTTATATTGGTCATGCATCCTATGTCATATTGCTCATGTTCTATCACTTGTTCATGCATATATTACATACTTAGTACCTTCTATATACTAACACATATTTGGCCTACATTGTCTCATAATGTAGGGACGAACTATACTCACGCTCCTCACATTAGTGGCTAGAGTTGGTTTAGTTTCTCAAAGAGTTAGTGAGTCCTCATTCATTGAGGACATGGCTTTTCTTTTATATTTCTACTTGACTTTCTCTTATGATTCGGGTGAGATATGAACTTGTCTTAAAGCCCCCATCAAGTCTAGTATAGAGGCATGTTTAGAAGTTGAATATTGATAAAGTCCATGTTAGACATTAGAGTTGAGCTTACTTTCCCTTTGACTTCTATTTGAGTTGTTTCTTCTGCTTATTTTATTATATTTATTTACCTTGTATATGCGATGTATGCTAAGATGGCTTAGTTTGGATCCTTCTAGTTCTTGATCGACGTGTCACGCCTAGGTCCTAGGCTCAGGTCGTGACAGTTCGAGAAGTTGGAGTTAGATTTAGGCCTTGCCCTAGGTTGAGTTCCTTGTTTTAATAGTTGTTATTCCTCGATATTCAGGTGAAGTATGTTATTATGTTTATTTACCTTGTATATATGATGTATGCTAAGATGGCTTGGTTGGAATTCTTCGGGTTCCCAATCACAGTATCATGTCTAGGGCCTAGGCTTGGGTCGTGATACTTCTAGAAGTTAGAGTTGGATTTAGGACTTGTCCTAGGTTAAGTTCCTTGTTTTGGAAGTTATCATTCCCTGATGTTAAAGTGAAGTATGTAAGTCCTTCGATGTTGGTGATGTGGGGTCTTGTAGACGGAAATCGAATGGTGCTAGAGATGTTCAGGATGGCTTAAGACTGGTAGACCTCTCTTAGTGAGTAGAAGATATTGGGTTTGGAGCATAAGACAAGTATTTTGATTTGGGAGTTGATTTGCATATGTCATTATGGTGTGGTTTTTCTTTTGGTGGTTTCGGTGGGGGTATTGGCCTTACCAGATGAATTTAGTGCTTTTGGTCAAGTTTAGGTTAGTTAGGCAAGAATTGGAGCCCAAAAAGGATTTGGAAGAGTTTTGAAGTGAATCTAAGGATTTTTCTCTCAATTTTAGTTATGTGATGGTGTTTTCAATCCTTGAGGCCGTTTGAGGGTGTTGCCGAGCATGCGAGCCTGGTACCCTCATCTTTTCATGTCTGCAGGCTATAACTATCCTTCTACTTTCACGGAGAAAGTACTTTTTAGTAGTGAATGTCGTAATGAACCTTCAGGTTATTTTCTCTATTTTTGATCTTTTAGCATTTAGAGCTTTCCTATAGCAACCCCAAGTCATTTATTACTTACTGGGACTGATTGTTCGATTGCTTGGTCATTCATTCAGGTTTTTTGCCCATTTTTGTGTTGGAGCTCTTGGAGTTTAAATAGTTGACTTCAGTCAAAAATCTAGGAAAACATCCTAAGAATGGAATTCTGATGGTTTCATCAGCTCCAAGAGGGTCATTTTAGGCTAGTGGCATGGTCGGCTCGAGTCCCAAAACTTTTGATGCGTGTTTGAACCATTAGGCATTTTAGCTTTGAAACCTTAGCATAAGTTTGACCTAGGTTAACATTCTTGAAAAATATGCTCCACTGAAAATTCCGTTAGTGCAGTTAGCTCCAAAATATCGAGTTTAGTCTAGAACGACCCTTTTTATGCTTCTCAAAGCTTTTGGTCTAATCTCGAGGCTCTTTTTGTATTTGGTTAAAAATAATACTTGGGTATGGAACTCACTTTTTGTCTAGATGACCTACGTTGGAGTCGGTAACGTCAAAATTTAGTGGTGTAGCATAGCTCTTTTCCATGCATGAGGTACCAAACAAATCCCCAGCACCTGTTGGAGAATTTTGAACTTGGTCAAACCAGCTGATGAACCTCAACTGGTGTAGACCATGTAGCCTTTCACATTCAAGCGCCCAAGGCTGTAATCGTGGTAGCCAAAGAAATTGGCCTCCCTATTCATGGAGCTTTTGTAATGGCCCTCTGCATTCGTGTGGACCACGCCGCATTCGCGGAGGTCTGAGCCTCTCCACTCTGCGTTAACGGTCAAGGCATCGCATTTATAGAGGCCTGAATTTTGCCCCTCTATGTTCGTGGCCTGTGGATGCATTCATGGAGGTCATTTGGATCTGGTCTTTTATTTAAAAGATTAGACGCGTTTCAGTTTTAGAAATAATATTCTAAGTGTGATATCTCTCTCAATTTAGCTTCATTTTGTGTAATTCAAAGGTTGAGTAGTTTGGAATTAGTGTTTTTATGCATTGGAGTGTTTAGGGATTGCCGGGGAATATGCAATTTAAGATCCTTATTAACAATATATACATTTACTTTCTTTTATTTACAAAACTAAAATTTTAATTACAAACTTAATAATAAATTAAATATTTTGAAATTATTTTTGTATATTTTTATTAATTTCATTTTTCTCTTATTTTCTATTGATTGGCGTGCTAATTTTTTAAAGTTTGATAATTAATGATTCTTTAGATTCTCAATCAGAATAAAACTTTTTCAATTCCCAATTAGAATAGTACTTTTTTCTTTCCTTTATTTTTATATTTATTAATACCAGCCAATTAATGTAGTCTTAATTATAACTTTTACCTTGATTATATCAAAACTGAAAACTTTATCTCTCCTCTTACAGTTTTTACCAATCGCTCATCGTTGATTTCCAGATTTTTTCTCTCTCTTTTCAACTTCATCGACTTCATCGTTAATTTCTAGAAAAAAACTTGATACCTCTATTGTTGAGTTATTCAAGTTTATCTGGTTTTTCAGTTTTTTAAGGGGTTAAAGAGACACACAATAGAATCTACCCCCACTAGAAAGAGCCCTAGGCTCAATCAATCCAATAGATGTGATGAAAGCCCTCCAATTCTATGTTGAAGGACGAGTTATGAATTACATGCATACACTTCATCTCCGGTCAATAAAGGTGGAAGATACGATACAATCATTGTTAAAGAAACCCCCGAATGTATTTCCAGTAGTTCCTGAAGAGTAAGTTTAAGGGGAATGTTGGTAATTTGAAGTCGCATAAAGGTAAGGAGAAGGTTGAACGTGAATTTGAGCCGATGAACTATCCTCATGATAGCGATTTTGAGGAAAAAATTCCAATCGCTAAAAGAATGAAGTTTAACAGGAAACTAAATCAATATCCAAAGTCTATGTGAAGGTATTATTTTTTTTTAAATACAAGTATGTTGAAATACTTTCATTGCTTATTCATACAAAATTGTTCCTTTTTAGTTAGAAGTATGTGGTGGTTGATGGGAAGAAAAAGATATCAAAGCAGAAAGGTGTTAAATCGAATAATAAAAAAAGGAAGAAGCCAACTTTACCCATAAAGGTATATTTCGTTTTAGGTTATTTTTTAAATTGATATTTTCAAAATCTGGTTGTCGACACAATGGTAATTTAAAAATAAAGATTAACATGCTTAATATGGGTTAAGATAGTATTACATCGTTACTAATAGTTGGATGATTGTTGACCTAGTGCTGATTGTAAGAAATATTTTCCAATAATTCATAGCGGGAGGATCCTAACTAATGTTTCTGCATCACGTCCATTTCACTGCTTAGATGTTATTTTTTGAAAATAAAACATGAAGAGCCTAACATCCTCCACTCTTCGCAATAATTTTGTGGTGTGTTTTGGATCATTTAATTGATTCCTCTAAATGCAAGTTAACTTACCATGTTTTTCTCAGCTTACTTATTAAAAATGGTGCTTTCTTCATTTTAACTCTCTTTAGTTCCAGCAATTATATTTATATAGATTCATATAGACCATGTACTTGCGGGGGGAGGGTCACTATATGTACACAATGGTATTCTTTTTATCATTTTTAGTTTAAATTTTGGTCATTAAACTTTATTCTTTGTTTTTATAGATAAAGAATAAAGTGTCGCATTATTGTTCGTATGTCAATATGAACATCTTTGTTGAGATAACAGATCGTCTATCAAAATTAGATATGCTTAATTTGTTCGAAGAATCACCTTTTGGATATCTTCTTGACTTACCACAAATGAAGGTTCAACCCCAAATTATTAGAAGTTTGGTTCATCTTCAGGTGAGTAATGATCGTGAGGATATGTTTGTCTTCAATATAAATGACATAGAACTGAATTTTGGGCTTTGGGAATTTAAGATTATAGTCGGTTTTAAATGTGGCACATTGTCTGATTTTGTTCATGATCTCAAGGGCCCATCCAAACTCATAGATCGTTACTTTCCGAAGTCTAGTGATAGGGGTGTTCTTAAGTCTGAGCTAATTGGAGTATTTAAGGAAGATGGTGTGATCATGGATGAGGATGTTTTCTATATGATGATGATTTACTTCATCAACACATTTATTCTCTCATCTCCACTAAATATTTCATATGTTCCAATTGATCCTTTCCTTTTGGTTGAATCAGGAAAGTATTCTACTTACCCCTGGGGTTATTCTTCCTTTTTTGATTTGAGGGATTCGATATTTAGCAAATGGCTGAACATCCTGAATATGTAAAGTTCTTTGGTTTTCCACTTGCATTGCAAGTTTGGTTTTACGAGTGTTGTAACAAAGTTGATCAATCTGTTATTGTTCATACCAGTCATCGTACTCCTCGTATTTTCAATTGGAGTACTCCAAGAAGAAGATTAGATTTGACTACAATTACAACTACTGTTCCATGTTTTTCAGCGACGTTATTTGAGGTTTTGTAGTCTTGGAGAAACTGTTCATCAGGTGGTTACTTCATCGTCTCCTTCTTTGGATCAAATTAGGTGGGTTCTCCCTTGATGAGTATGCATTGTCTAAAGATCAGGTGTTTGCAACTAAAGCTCATGGAAGGATTAAGTTAAGAAAAATGAAATTTAACTAAGATTAGTTATGGGTGTGTGCATTATGCATGTTTGGTGGTTGGTTCTATATTAACTCCGGGCTTTAGCAAGTAGTAGGTAAGAATCTTCTCATGGTTATGGACCAGCCTGTGGCTTGGTAGCCACTCCTAGGTTGTAGATTTTTTAATTTTGATTAAGACGTTCAGTTTTGATAGTTGATCTTGACGATATGTTCTAAGGATAAGTTTGATTGAGAAAGACAAATACCAAACTTGGAGGTTATGAATCGGGCTCTTGGTAGCATCGAGTATCCTTCTTTCTTTTACTTTATGTTCGAGGACGAACATGGATTTTAGTTGTTGATGATGTAATGATCCTGAAGGTCATTTTTGACATTTTGACAAAATTACCATTTTACCCCTTCCATCGGTTTTCTCGAGTTACTTTAAGTTGGGTTTGAAAGTTGATTTTTGGAAATCTTGTGAAAAGTTGAGGTTTTGCTTGAGAAATGGGTTTTAAAGGTTTAAGTTGTCAAATTTTGAGTTTTGGATTTATTTGGAGATTTGAGTCTCAGAATGGAATTTCGTCGATTTTATCAGTTCCAAAATTTAGAAATTGATCTAGGAGAGTTGTTGAAATCTGATTTGGAGTTGAAACGTGGAATTTAGGTCCAAAGTTGGAAAATGAGTTAATGTTTGATCCAAATTTGACTTTGGTCAACATTTGGGGTTTGGGTACTCGGATTGGATTTCTGATGGTTCCAATGGTTTCGAGAGGTGATTTTAATGCTAGAAAGAGCTTCATTGTAATTTTTGGAAGACTTGAGTTCGTTTTATTTTTTGGAGGCCTAAGTTGATTTAGTTGCGACTTTTTGAGTTTCGGGTTAAAAAGACCTCAAATTCAAATTTTGTCGGTTCCATTGAGCCTGAAAAATCATTTCCAAGCTAGTAGCATATTTGGTTTGTGTTTGAAACTTCCGGATGAGTTTTAGGTGAGTTTTTAAGTTTCTTGGGTGCGTTGGCGCTGTTTTAACAAATTGTGGAAATTATAAGGTTCATTATTAGTTTTAAAGATTGAAAAATTATTCCAAAACTTTTGAAATTTTGAGCATTAATTATAGGACTTATCTGCAAAGTTTGGTGCATTTTTGCTAAGTTGTGATTGCACTTTTATCACAAAATAAAAAATAATTGTTTATAGAGCAGAAATAATATTTTTCTGGGCAAACGAGTTCAAAATTGAGTTTATATTGAAGGAGAAGTTCTGTATCATTATTTAAGATATTTAGAAAAAAGAATCGGGTCATTTTGCTTCGTATGAGGGATTTACGACTCTTTTAGTGAAAATATAAGTTGCAGATTTTCTGGTGCTGTGTTCAGTCTTTATCTGGTGCTGGTGCATAGACCGCTTAAGCAAACCAGGTTCTCAAAATATAACCTCCACTTTAGAGAAGTAACTCACTTAGAAGGGGTTCGCGAAAGTGAACCAGGTTCTCAAAAATGAACCTCCTCTAAAGCGAAGATCCAGTCTCTTAAATGATATATGAGAGGGTTTAGGCGAGGTTTAAGGTATTTTCACCATTTTCAACATTCGCAAGCTCGGTTTAGGAAATTTCTTCAAGATTTTTTCCGACAAAATTACTGGGTAATGTATTTCTAACACTTTCCCCTGATTTCATTGAATAATTTAGTATTTTAACTTCAAATTGTGGATTTCAAATTGGAGATTTTGGGTTTTCTTGAACATGAACTTTTGAAAGAGAAATGGAGATTTTGAACTTATTTTGACCTCATTTTTGAAATGAATTTCACCAGTGGGTTTCTAATTACATGCGGAATATTTTCTTCTACAAATATTCAGATTTTGGGATTTTTTCCAATATGGGATTTTTGACCATTTTACCCTTTTCTTCTGAATTTATGATTTTAGTGTCTATAGATTTGAAATATGATTGTGAGTCTATATTTGATTAGATTGTGGTGATTTGGAGTATCATCGGAGAGGAAAAATAGTGATTTTGGATTGTTTGTGACTTTCTTTTTGCTAAGGCAAGTGAAATTCTAACCTTTGTTAAGTATGTTGAACCTTGTATTTTACTATGTGAGGGGATTAAGGTGTGTTGGGTGGTTATATTGAATTGAATTATATGAGTTGAAGTGTGAGTGGAATCCAAATAGGGGTTATTGTCTAAGTGTTGTAAATTACGAGGCATTGATCTATTATGTGGTTGTGGAATAAATGACATCTTATGTGAATATTTATCATGTTTCACTCATTATTTGTGCATATATTATATCTGTGATATCTGCAAAATGATATGAGTGAGTTAATGGTTATTGGGATTGAGGTTTCTATTGGTCGAGGTGATTTTCCGTGGTTTCTTCTGACGGCCGAGGTCATTTCCAGTAGATATTGGCTGAGGTCTCTTCCGACAAATATTGGCCGAGGTCATTTCCGACGGATACATGGTCTATGTGAGGCCCTCATGGGTTCTGGTTTGAGGTAATCAGTGGATGTGTATCGTAGGACAGACATGTATCACGATATTTAATATTGCATTTGCATTCATTTGTTTCTATGATTGATCATGATCTGAGATTATATGTGTTTGCCTAAGTATAGTTGTGAGAATGTATTTGTGTCTTCTATCGTGTACTGTCTAGTATTCTAATGGATTTGTGATATAAAATGAATAGATTGGGTTGTCTGAGTGTAGGTGTGTAGTTGTGGAGGATTGTGGTTGGGATGCTCGAAGTACCTCTGTTCTACATTGCTTTACTTAAGGTTTAATTTCCATTTTGCTGAGTACCGTATTGTTTAGAACCTAATTTCCGCTTTTTCTTATCTATATCCTTTTAGACTTTATATTTCCGCTCTTATTTTCGTATATATAGAATTGTTCAGACTCTTAGGCTGACTCATCTTGGTGGGTTGGACGAGTGCCATCACTCCCGAAATTGGGTTGTGACATGAAGGTTTTTATTGATGCATCATTCAAAAACATCATCTTAGAGTTAAAAGCTCTCAAGAAAGATTCTTCAAAAAATGAAGATTCAGGAGCACTAAAGGTTAGTGAATTGCTGGATATCTTTTCAAATTTGTTGGTTTATGTAATGTTAGATACATATTTAGTTAGCAATTATAGTTCATTGAATATACATTCTGTTTTTTTTTCATATTCTGTAACTTTCAACCATTACATATTATTGATTTTAAACTCACAAATTGAAAGGAGTATTCAATGAAGAAGTTGATCATGAGTTTGTTAATGAAGAAGCCATGGAAGAAATAAATTCATTTCACAAGAATGCTTCAAAAATTAAAGTTCCAGGAACATCAAAGGTTAGAAAATTTACGAAGATACTGAAACAAAATTTGATTACAAGAACTACACATCACTAGAAAGGGTTATCAATGATATTGAGCAAGTAATATATATATATTTTTTGAAGAGAACTGTAAATTGTCCCAGGAAGTAGTCAAATTGGATTTTTTTTTTAATTTTTGGTATACAACTTTCTTTGTTTCTTATCAAATGGTTAAGTTTTTAACAAATAACATATATATATATATATATATATATATATATATATATATATATATATATATATATATATATATATATATATATATATATATATATGTTATTTGTTGTTTAAGGTAATATAAAATTTTGGTTACTAATTTGGTATATGGTATGCCTATTTGTTGGTAGTCGTAAATGGTTATGTTTTTGGTAGACAAAATGGTTATTGTCATGTTAGATGGTATAAGATTCTGGTTACTAATTTGGTATATAATATGATTTTTTATTTGTGTCAAATGGTTAAGTTATTGGTAGATATATTGAGTTTTTGTTGTTTAAATTAGTATAAGTGTTTGGTTTTTAAATTGATTTGTAATATATTTTTGTTTTTGTCAATTGGTAAGTTGTTGGTAGATATACTAATCTACTGGTTTTTAGTTGTTTAAATTAGTATAAGACTTTGGTTTCTAATTTGGTATATAGTATGATTTTTGTTTCTGTTAATTGATTAGGTTTTCGGTAGATATTTTGATTTTTTAGCTGATTAAATTAGTATAAGGCTTTGATTTCTAATTTGGTATATAGTATGCTTTCTATTTCTGCAATTGGTTAAGTTGTTGATAGATATTCTAATTTTTAATTGGCATATCACGTATAAAAATTGGTTATTAGTCATCGACTTTCTTCAATGAAAGAATTATGAGAATATTAAGGTACTCTTGAAGGATCAAAGTAAAGAACGGAATAATGATGATTTTGATAATATGGAAGGAATACCAATTGAGGGACCAGTTCAGGAATGCGTAAATGAAGGATATGCCCCTGAGGATACCATTAATGAACCTTTGTTTGATAACACAAGTAAGTGTTTTTAATTTACTGTTCGATAACATCTTTGTAATATAAATTTTAATTAATTATTTTTACCATACATTATTTTCAATTATTTTTATCAGGTGAAGTTTCAGGGGCATTGAAAACTCCAAAACATAAGACTCCTACATTGGATGACTTTGAGTTGCCACCATAGCGTGAATCACAATTGGTTGCTGTTGAGAATAGAACCACATATGTTACACAAGTTCAACAAGTTTGAACAAAGATACATGGAAGGTATGCTTAATCACCATGCACTGATTTGAGTGAACCTGCTGGCACATCTAAAAAGACACCGGTACACTGTTCAAGAAAACATCCTTTTAAATAATTACAGTGGGTTTGCTGTTGACATGAGTCTGATGTCATTAGTGGCCAGCGGGTGTCTGACATATTTGGCTTGTGTTAGAGATGTGAGTAGCGAGGGTCCTACAGTTGATTCAGTACCTATTATCTGAGAGTTTGCAAATGTGTTTCATGCCGATATGCCTGGCCTCCCTCCTGACCATGACATAGACTTTGCTCTTGATGTAGAGTCGGGTACTCATCCTATTTCTATCTCACCGTACCATATAGGCCCCTCAGAGCTCAAGGAGCTCAATTTTCAGCTTCAGGATCTCTTGGATAAGGGATTCATTCGGCCTAGTGTATCAAATTGGGGTGCTCCAGTCCTCTTCATTAAGAAGAAGGATGGTACTATGCAGATATGCATCGACTACATGTAGTTGAACAAGGTGGCAGTGAAGAAATGTTACCCCATGCCTAAGATTGATGACCTATGCGACCAACTTCAAGGTCCCGTGATGTTTTCTAAGATTGATTTGAGATTTGGCTATCACCAGTTGAGGATTAGGGCAGCGGACATCCTGAAGACTGCATTTAGGACTCGTTACAGCCACTATGAGTTCTTAGTGTTGTCTTTTGGGTTGACTAACGGTCCTGCTGCGTTCATGGATTTGATGACTCGGGTATTTAGGATGTACTTGGACTTATTTGTCATAGTCTTCATAGATGACATTCTCGTTTACTCGCGGAGATAGAAGGAGCATGAGCAATATTTGAGAGTAGTGCTCCATTCTTTGAGAGATCAACGACTTTATGCCAAGTTCTCAAAGTGCGAGTTTTTTCTTAAGTCTGTAGCATTCTTGGGGCACGTGGTGTCCAAGGATGGAATTATGGTGGATACGATGAAGATTGAGGCTATTCGTGGTTGGGCCAGGCCCACATCTATGACTGAGATTCGTAGCTTCATCAGATTGGCAGGGTACTATAGGCATTTTGTTGAGGGGTTTTCTACTATAGAAGCGCCTCTAACTCAGTTGACTCACCAGGATGCCCCGTTTCTATGGTTGGAAGAGTGTGAGAGGAGCTTTCTGAAGCTCAAGGAGTTTCTTACCACCACTCCTATATTGACACTTCCAATTGAGGGAGAGGGATTCATCATTTACCGTGATACATCTAGAGTAGGGTTATTGCTTATGCATTAAGGTAGCTTAAGCTGCACGAGCGCAACTACCCAACTTATGGCTTAGAGTTGGCTGCAGTAGTTTTTGTGCTTAATATTTGGAGGCACTACCTGTATGGAGTTCAATGCGAGATTTACACTGATCACAGGAGCCTTCAGTATATTATGAGCTAGAGGGATCTTAATTTGAGGCAGCACCATTTGACTAAGCTCTTGAAGGACTTCGACCTCTCTATTCTCTACCATCTGGACAAGGCAAATATAGTAGCAGACGCCTTGAGTTGGAAAGAGGTGAGTATGGGTAGTCTAGCCTTCTTTTCTACTGTGGAATGACCCTTAGCTTTGAACATCCAGTCCTTAGCTAACCGGATGATTTGACTAGATATTTTTTGATTCCCAATGTGTGTTAGCTTATGTGGGGGCTCAGTCATCTCTATTGGACCGGATTCGCAATCATCAGTTTGAGGATGAGGATTTAGTTGCACTTCGAGATCAGGTTTTGGGAGGTGAAACTGGTCTAGCTACCTTAGATGAAGATGTGGTTTTGAGGTTTGGTGGTTGACTTTGTGTTTTGAGAGTTAGGGGTTTGATTTAGATGATCCTTAGCGAGGCTCATGACTCCAAATACTCTATCTATCTGGGCACAACTAAGATATATTGTAACTTGAAGCAGCATTATTGGTGGAGCGACATGAGAAGAGATATTATGGAGTATATGTCACATTGTTTGAGTTGTCAGCAGGTTAAGGCTGAGCATTTGAGGCCTAGTGGAGAGCTTTAGAGATTACCCATTCTCGAGTGGAAATAAGAGAGGATCATCATGGATTTTATTGTGGGGTTTCCCGGTACTTGCTGTGGTCTTGATAGTATTTGGGTCATCGTGGATCGATTGACTAAGTCAGTACACTTTGTTCCCGTTCATACTTCCTATAGTGATGAGATGCTAGCGCATATTTACATTCCAGAGATAGTTTACCTTCATGGTGTGCCTATTTCCATCATCTCAGACCAGGGCCCACAATTCACATTTAGCTTTTAGAGAACCTTTCAAGAGGAGTTAGATACCCGTGTCGACCTTAGCACAACTATTCACCCACAGACTAATGGTTATTTGGAGTACACGATTCAGGTTCTCAAGGTTATTTTGCAGGCTTGTGTTATGGATTTTGGAGGTCAGTGGAATCAATTTTTTCCCTTGGTGGAGTTTGTGTACAACAACAACTACCACTCTAGTATTCAGATGGTCCCGTTCGAGGCCTTATATGGTAGGCATTGTCACTCTCCAGTTGGTTGGTTTGAGTCGACAAACCCTAGGTTGCGTGCTACAAACATGATGAGAGAGGCCTTACATCAAGTAAGGGTGATCTAGGATAGGCTTAGGACAATTTAGAGTAGACACCGGAGCTAAGCGAATCATAGGCGTCAGCCGTTGAGATTTGTCGTTGGTGACAAAGTATTCCTCCATGTATCGCCCATAAAGGGCGTGATGAGATTTGGGAGGCAGGGCAAGCTCACCCCTAAGTATATTTTCCCTTTTGAGATATTGAGGACAGTTGACGAGGTTGCATATGAGTTAGCTTTACCTCTAGCCTTTTCAGCTATTCATCTAGTTTTTCATATTTTGGTGCTGCGCTGGTATGTTCCAGATGATTCCCATGTGATCCAGTATGACACGGTTGACTTAGATGATCTGTTTGAGCTATATTGAGGAGCCAGCTGCTATTTTGGTCAGAGATATCAGAAAGTTGCATTCCAGAGCCATTCCTATGGTTAAGGTCCATTGGAGGCATCTTCCAGTTGAGGAGGCTTCCTAGGAGACCAAGCATAATATGCAAGCACAGTTCCCCGGCCTATTTGAGCCTTCAGGTATTTCTTGATTCTTACTTTCGCAGTCGAAAGTCCTTTTAGTAGTAAATATTGTTATGACCCTCCAGGTCATTTTTGAATTTAAGCATTCATTCCGTCATTTAGAGCGTTCCTGTAGTGACCCTAAGTCATTTATGACTTAATGGCACTAACTATTCGGTCTCTTGTTCATTTGTTTGGGTTTGAGGCCCGTTTCACTGTTTTGGAGCCTTTGTTACCATAAAAGTTTACTTCGGTTGTAACTCCAAGAAAATGACCTCAGAATCTCAGAATGAAATTCTGATAGTTCCATCAGCTCTAGAGTGGCCAAATTAGGCTAGTAGCATAGTTGGCACAAGTACCGAGGCAATCTATGTAAGTTTAGGACCATTTGGTGCTTTTTTCTATAAAATCTGGCCTACAGTTGACCTTGGTCAACATTTGTGGAAAATGCGCTCGAATGAAAATTCTGACAGTGTAGTTAGTTTTAGAATATCGAGTTTTATCTAGAATGACCCTTCGTTTGCTTTCCAAGGCTTCCGGTCTAATCTCGAGGCTTGTTGTGAAAATTAGTTCAAGATGGCCTTTGGGTGTGGGACCCACTTTCATTCATAACAACCTCGTATGGAAATTTCAACTACGCCATTGAGTCCGTAATATCGAGTTTGGTGGGGTAGCATATATCATTTGCGTGCACAGGGCTCCAAACGAATTCCGAGCACCCCGTCAGAGGTTTTGGAATGCTAAGCTTAAGCATCTGCTGTATCTGGGGTCCCATAATTCTTGATTTTTGACTCTAAAATTAGCCTATATCTTAATTCAATATTTTTAGTATCATAACAATCATATTAATATTGTGATTCCATTGTTGATAGCGTGAAAGCATTCAGAGGCCGCTCGAAAGAGAAAAACTCTGATTTCGTGAGTTAGAGCGCGCGTGGTCAAATTTCAGGTAGGCTATGGTTTTCCCCCTTGTAAGACTGAGCATGTTTAGGTGATTTTACATTGATTTGTATAAGTACGGAGGGATTTAGGTGTCGAGCATCTTAATTTCCTAGAATCCATGTCCTAGGCCTTATTTCGGGTACTTATTGGTTTGTGCAAGCATGACTCCTGTTATTGTTGATCATCCATGCCCTGTAGTGAATACTATGCCTGTGATTATATTTTTGGAAGCATGTTTGGCCTTAGTCTAGGCTTAGACTAGTGTTGCCTTAGACTTGCGCGATTTTGGGTGTCGTTGGGCCTTAGAGCTTCTCCGACGTCACTTCAGACGGTTAGCAGTAACTCAGTTTGTGATTTTACCTCCATAATGCCCTATTCTTCTATCGTCCCTGTATCATTCTGTCCTTGATCTTTGGAAGTTTTCTCGGTGATTTGGGGTATATTTGGTTTGCGGTGGAAGGGCATATTGATGGCACTTGTGTTACACCCCACACTCTAGAGCCCGAAATGTCTCTTAAGCTTCTTAAAAGTTATCATGTGAGCCGGATAATCTACGACGCTATCAAATAACTCTAAGGAAGGGAGAATGTGATACCCCTTAGTAGAGAAGGTTGGAAATAGGGTCATAAGAAGTCGGAAGGAGTTGGAGTCCAAGTAATGAGTCGTAGGACTCAACTCACCAATGTAAGCTATTACCTTAGAAGTTTTACATACTTGAGCTACTTAAGTATATACTAATCTTGCGTAGCCGGGATTACATGCGTTCTTAAGGTAAAAAGAGATTACGAACCCATGAGGAAGAAAAGAGGACGACATGTGGAAGCAAGAAGAGAGTGCCATGTGGAAGCAACTCAAGTAAGGAGGTGACTCACCTGCCTGTTAGGGGTGGACCCCACTGCCACATGGCAGAGTGTGAATGGCCGCATGGGCTGAGGTGGCGCCCTAGGGGGATGCCATATGTCACCCCTAGGGGGATTCCACATGTCACCTCCAAGGCAGCCCATATATACATGTTTTATGACTCTTAAAGCCATTCTATATCCAAAAATACTTCAGCCAAGAACAAAGAAAAGGGAACCCTAAACCTAGAGAGAAAAGAGCGACGGCCAAGAGAGAAAAAGGTAAGGTTCCCGATTTCATTATGTGAATTAATTATTTAAGGTATCCTACGGTGATATAGCGGTGTTTAGTAACGTAAAATTTCATTTTGGGGAAGCAAGGAAGAGATGCAAACAGTCCGCTAATTTCCAGCATGTTAAGAGAACTTCCGAGACAAGTTTTAGTAAGTTTTAGCAAGGTATGACTTGGTTCTATTCTCCCACGTTTTGGTAAGGGTTTGTAAATTTTATGAGGGTGTTAATGATGTAAATTTATAGTTTGGAGCAGCACCAAATGGATAGCAAACAACCACGACATTTCTGCCGCAACTAGAGAACTTCAGAGGCGAATTTCGGCAAGCTTTGGCCAATTTTGGGTAAGGTAAGGTCTTTCCTTTAAATTTGGAGGTTATGGGGTAGTTATGGAGTGTATTATATACCTTTTATATGTCTGGAAGTATAAATATTTCATAGGGATGCTTGACGATTGAAACAAACTAAATTGGAGTCGCTATAGTTAAATTATAGTCGAAGCAAAGTGTTGTGCTTGTGGTGTACAGATGCAGGTGTGTGGTGGTATGTTTCAGGGATGGAGCATGGTCTAAATAGTTCATGGTTTCTGCTGGTTGCATCCACACGACCCTCCATTTCTTATAGCTAAAGGTTTTACGAAATAAATTTTAAAAACCCTCTTTTGGTATCGTAGTTTTGGGCGAATTATATTGCGTCGTATTATGGGATTTCTGTGTTGTATAGCTTCTGGTTGTTGTGGTTGTTGTGTCTGCAAAGGTTTGAGGGTAAAATAGAATGGTTGATAGGGCAAGTTATAGGGGAGGTGCTGCCCGATTTCTGTTAACTACATAACTAACTAATAGACTAGTCAAGAAGAGTAAATAAGGAAATGATTCCTACGGATGCTTGGTTTTGGATTAAGGGGATGGAGAGTTGAAAATTATTAATATCAGTATTACTTTCGTGTTAAATAGGTTCAGAGGACGACGAGACAAGCACGGTTAAGCTAACGTTTTCTTCTTTCGGCATGTTTTTGGCATAAGTATGTAAAGCTTATCTTTTCCTTCTTTTGGCATGTCTTCAAATTAATTAGTGAATCATATGAGCTTGAGGGTAAATATACTCATAAACGCCAAGTGTAATTCACGACCCTTATTTACTTCTTAATGGAAGCACTCTTACAGTAATTGAACTAGGACTTCTCAAGCCTTCCATACGTTAGGAAGTGAGGAGTACGTAAAGTCTACCTTTCTTTTCTTTTGGCATGTATTAGTCTTAAGTGGATTGTGTATGTAGTATGGGTATAATTCCATTCATAGAACCCCGAGTATGGTTCATCAATCTTATTCACTTGTCGACACTAGAAATCCTGTGATAGTTGAGTTATGGACTTATAAGTCTTCTACATGACGAAAAGTAGTACAAGTGAAGCCTATCCCGTCCTTCTCTTGAAACATTTTAAGGTAAGTAAAGCGATATATGATATGAGTTAGAGGTGATTCCATTTATAGGTTCCAGATATAACTCATGACTTGTACTCACTTTTGAGTGATAAGGGCCTTGAAGTAGTTGAACTATGACCCTCGAGCCTCCTACATACTGAACGATGATTGGATGTGCAAGCTCCTATACCTAAAGGCTCTTTGACATATCTTGAGATGATATTCGGGAGATATCTGATATATCACCAAGGTTTACGTGCATGTATATGCATTATTATATTATATAGGGATTGGGCTGAACGTTTCTCGGCACTAACGTATTATATGTATAGGGATCGGGTCGAATGTTCCTCGGCACTAATATATTATATGTATAGGGATCGGGCCGAACGTTCCTCGGCACTAACGTATTATATGTATAGGGATCAGGCCGGTACGTTCCTCGGCACTAACCTATTATATATATGGATCGGGTCGAACGCTCTTCAGTACTAACCTGTTATATATATGGATCGGGCTATACGTTTCATAGTGCTAATAGTATGCATATGCCTACGATGATAAAATGATACATTTGTTACCTTGAGTCCCCGAGCGGGCTGGATACGGTAGGTGATAATGGTATACATGACCTTATTTTGTAAGGTGCAGGTACAATACTCTGTTAAATTTTATACTTGACCCTTTCACCCTTATGGTAACTGTAATTTCCTTATGATGTTTTGTACTTTACTTACTCAGTACATATATCGTACTAACCCCCCTTTCTTTGGGGGGCTACGTTTATGCCCGCAGGTACAGACATAGGTTTTGGGAGTCTGCCAGCTTAGGATTCCGCTCAGCCAGTTTGGAAGATGCTCTATTGTACCAGAGCCGAGTTCTTGGTACTTAGTATTGGATGTATATATTTGCTTATTCAGAGGTGCGGTGGGGGATCTGTCCCGCCATGTGATATGGTTGCTATTCTTAGAGGTCTTTAGACATATGTATGTGGGTCGTTTGTAAGTTGTTCCATTTGTGCCTATACGGCGTGTTGTAACATTATTACACTATGGTAGCCCTATCGTCTTGAACGCCCTTTCATATTTTGAGTAATGTAACTCCTCAGGAGACAAATGAAAGCGGCTACATGTATGTGAAAATGTATGACCCATTGGGGTCCCCATGCGTGAGTCTTATTTTTGTTGTTATAGTTGAGAGTTATATACACGGGGGTCCCGGTTGGACCTCAGTCACGGCCTACAGGGATGGGTCGTAAAAACTTGGTTTGGAGGCACTTTCCTAACGCATGGTTGGACGTTGATTCTATTTTGGTTCGATCCATTAGCTATAAGTACCCAGTTCCAGTACGTGGTCTAGCTTACTTATGGTCGGTTCCTTAGCTACAGATACCTGGTTCCAGTCCGTGGTCCAGCTTACTAGTGTTCAGGCTTGGCTATAGTTACCCGGTTCCAATTTGTGGTCCAGCATACCTGTGTTCAGGCTTCTAGCTATAGTTACTCAGTTACAATCCACAGTCTAGATTACCCATGCTTGACCTTTGGCGATAGCTACCATGTAAAAGTCCGTGGTCTATCCTACTCAAGTCGATTCATTAGCTACAATTACTCGGTTTTAGTTCGTGGTCCAGCTTGCACGTGGTTAAATGTCATGACCCAATCCCATGGGCTGCGACTGGGGTCCGACCTGGACCCCCGTGTATCTATCTGTCGACTATAGTCAAATTGGACTATGTATAACGTGATACTGCTCACAAAAACCTCAATCGGTTAAAACTTTTTCATGTTCACATAGCCTCCTGGATATAGTAACCAAACACATGAACCCAATAGGTGATAAAATATTCATACACGTATAGCCTCTTTCATTTGCATCATATCATGAAAGAGAACGCTAGTCGACAAGGATTCCACCACATAATAGCTTTTACAACATATCGCATAGGCATAACCGAAATAAACTTTTAAACAACCCACACACATATGTCTACAGACCTCTAAGAATAGGAATGATAACATATGGCAAGATAGGGCCCCCGCCGTACCCCTGCATAAACAAATATATACATCATAGGACCAATACCCAAAAGCCAGGCTCCAAAACAGTGGAGCACTTCTAATATAGCTGAGCGGAAATCCTAAGTTGGCGGATCTCCGAAATGAACATCTATACCTACGGGTATGAAACGCAGCCCTCTAAAGAAAGGGGGCCAGTACGATATATGTACTGAGTATATAAGCATACATAACTAAGATAACAATAGAAACAGGGATGCAGAAAACCAAGTATAGCATTTAATAGGGTACTGTACCTGCATCTCATAAAATAAAATCATGTATGCCATTATCACATACCATATCCAGCTTGCTCGGGGACTCGATGTTACAAACACATCATCTATCATGATAGGCATATGCATATTATTAGAACTGTGGGACGTACAGCCTGATCCATGTATATAGAAAGCATATGCCGAGGAACAACGGCCCAATCCATATGTCACATGATAATGCCAAGGTATGACGGCCCGATCCATATATTATATGATGATGTCGAGGTATGATGGCCTGATCCATATAATGCATAATAATGACGAGGTACGATGGCTCGATCCGTATAATGCATAACCTATTGTGGAACGTACGACCCAATCTTTACATAGCAAAATATGCCGAGGTACGTTCGGCCCGATCCATATATATATCATAATACATATACGTGCACGAAAAACTCTATAACATATCAAACATCCCTTAGATATCATCATAAAGCATGTTCAAGAGCCCTTAGGTACAGGAGCTTACACATCCCAACACTATTTAACTTATAAGAGGCTCAAGGGTTGTAGTTCAACTACTTCAAGGTCTTTATCATTCAGAAGTGGGTACAAGTTATGAGTTACGTCCAGAATCTATAAATGGAGTTATCTCCAAATCCATGTTCTATAGTACCTATTGTCCAGTCTTTCTAGAAGTAGGAAAAGACAAGCTTTACATGTACCATTTCCTATCACATGGAAGACTTTGAAAAGTAATGACTCAACTTGTTACAGGAGTTCTAATCAGTAGGAAGTGAACAAGAGCCTTAACTCACACTCAGAGTTTTAAGAGTGGAATAAATTCAAACTTTATATACACAATACTTACATCTAAGTCATGCCAAAAGAGAGGAAGAATAACTTTACATACACTATTTCTCAGCATATAGAAGACTTGAGGAGTGGAAGTTTAACTACTTTAAGAGTCTTAACATTCAACAGTGAACACGAATTATGAATCATGAATCATGTTTAGAGCTCATGAATAGAGTTACCCTAAGCTTCATACACATATCACTTGTCACTTAGATCCAATACATGCCCAAAGAAAAGAACTGATAGGCTTTACATACTTATACCAAAACATGCCAAAAGAAGGAATAACTTTACATACCTTTTACGGACTTCTCTTAATCACGTTATCGTTGTCGTCCTCCAAACCTATTTAACATGGAATCAATATGAATATCAACCACCTTAGACTTTTCCAGCATCTTATATTACCTACGAGTATTCACAACATTCATTTCCTCGCTCGCCTTCTCGACTAGTTCCTTAACTAGTCAAGGCATTAATGGAAATTGGGCAGCACCTCCCCTATAATATGCCCTATCTGAATTTCCAGTTACACTCCTAATAACTAAAGCCAACCAACAACAATAAACTGAAGCACATGTATAAGCAGTTCACACCAACATAATACAACACAAACTGCAAATGACTCGCTCGAAACCACGATACCAAAATAGGGTTTCTAGTTTTCATTTTGCAAAACCCTTAACTATATGAAATGGGGGGTCGGGTGGCTACAATCAGAAGCTACCACACCCCATTAAGAACACTTTTAGGCCCTGCAGCACGTCACCATGCACCTGCAGCCACACATCACAAGCACAACACCTTGCTTCGACTACAATTTAACTATAGCAACTCCAATTTGGTTTATTTCGAACGTCAAGCATATTTATGGAATTTACCTATTTCAAGACACTTACACAACGTCTAATACACTTCATAACCACACCATAAACTCCAAATTGGAAAGAAAACCCTTACCTTAACCTAAACTCATCAAACTCGCCAAAATTATCAAAACGTGAATTCTGGACAACCTATTGTCTTGTATTGTCGGTTAGTTTCAAAGGGGTAATTGAGGGAAACAGGATTTGTGTCCTCAATGAAAGTTATATACATGTGTCTTAGGATCGCATACAATTTTGAATTACCCCTACAAAAAGTATGCACAAAACGATATGCCTAAAATACCAACAGCAGTCCTTGTAGAATTTCTTAAACAAAATTTGGGCAGCAGCTCCCCCATGCTTCACCACCCTTTTTTGAGAAGAGAAAAGAAAAAATGGATTTTAGAGGATAAATTAAAGTTATAGCCCTATGAAATATCTTTCCCAAACATCTTGAATCACTTGAAACTAAGCCTTACACAAGAAGTTATACTGGTTTTACTAACAGCGGTATTATTCAAAAACGGGTCTGTTAACAAGAACAAAAACCTCCTCTTTTCTCTAACGATACATTTTATGTTGTTAAACACCATCATATCACCGTAGGATACCTTAAATAATTAATTCACAGAAAGAAATCAGTCAATACAGAGGTGCGCTTGAAGTGGGGGGTGTGCTGTCCCTATTGGGCTGGATCGGGGAATTTACCTTTATTTTTCTCGGCAAACCCGTAGGTCTCTCTCTTGTTTCTTCAAGTTTTCCTTCAATTTTTCCAAGTGAAAGATGTTGAAAATGTGATGAATTAGTCATCACTTAACATATATATCCCCTTTTGGAAGGTGATACGTGTCATCCTCTAAGAGTGACACGTGTCACAACCTTAGGCAGCCATGTCACCTCATGCAACTAATCACATGCTGCCACGTGGCGATGTGGGACCCACCTCAAGTAGGTGTGTCACCTACTTGGTCCAAGTAGGTGCATCACCTACTTAGTCAAAGTAGGTGCATCACTTGCTTTCTTCCGAGTAGGTGCTACGCCTCCTTCCGCCTCTCCCGTGGGTTCGTAAGCTCGTCTTACTTTAGGAGCCTATGTAATCTCTGCTACGTAAGCTCAACATGTACCCCAGTGGCTTAGTTATGTAAGTCATCCAAGTTGGTAGCTTACGTAGGTAAGTTGAGTCCTACGACTTATTGTTTTGGCCTCCAACTCGTTTCAAATCCTTATAGACCTATTTCCAACCTTCACTCTTACGGGGTATCACGTCCTCCCTTCCTTAGAGTTATTTAGTCATGTTATAGATAATCTAGGTCATGGGACAACTTTCAAGAAGCTTAAGAAGACGTTCTGAAGCATAAAGGTATGAGGTATAACATTAAATTCCTTATTTCCTGATGACTCGTTGGTTAAGTCTTTCGTCTACCCTTTGTTGTGGGTTAAGGTGTTAGAATTGGGAAGTGGTTCGGTTCAAGTTCGTGAAATGGTGAGATTATTGTAATCCGTTGGCTTCGTTCGGTTTCATTCAACCATTCTTGCATGTGCCGGACTTATGGGGGTCCGTGCAGGTTGTTACTCTTTATTTGTGTATGAGCGTACCCGTCGAGTTTATGGAAGCCTAGTGGAGTTAGTTAAATTCCTTCTCTTTGCTTGCTTGTACGCTTGTGTACATACCCACCTTTACTTCTTGTTCTGTCTTTGGTTGTGATCTTTTACTCACATTTCAGTTTACTTTTGCTTATCTTGCTTGGTTGGCCTATGATGCCTATTGGATACCGTTGTTTTGGTACTCATACTACACTCTGCATCTGTTTTTGTGATGCAGGTCCGAGTACTAGCTACCAACGTTGAGTTAGAGCCAGCTACAGTCATTTTCAGAGGCTAGGGTGAGCATATTACGTCCTGGATTTACCCATCTCCTTCTATATATACATTTTTTCTATCTTTTGCTTTTTGAGACAGCTTTGTTTCAATGGTCCATTTTTGGGACTTGTACTCTTATTGCTAGTTACTCTTATTGCTAGTAGCACTGTACATGTGACTTCCAGGTTCTGGAAGGGATTCATTTTGCTTTATATATATCTAGATGCTTCCGCCGTTCATGTATGCTCTTGTTATTTCATTACTGTTTTGGATAGATTTATTGGTCTTCTACTTTGACATTCTATTACTGGTAGTTCCGGGATATGGATCGGCTTGCCTACTAGTGGGTTATAGTAGGCGTCATCATGGCCTGAGAAATCGGGTCGTGACAGACAAATAATTCACTTCTGCCATTAAAATGATTTTCAGAAAAGAGGAAGAAAAAGAATTTTATTTTGGTTATAATACTTCTTTTTAGTTTATGTGAGAGAAAGCATTAACAAATGGTTGACATAAATGTGGAGGGTAAATAACTAATGGGGAGGAATTTAAGGGATTAAGATATGTTTAACTGCAAAAAACACCTGGGCAGTATTCATACCCCCTTTTTATCGATTTTTTTTATTTTTTTTGTGTTTTGAAAAAAAACTATTTCCATGTTGATTTAAACTAAAAATATTGTTATGTATTGATTAATTAGGTTCATCTTTTGTCTAGTTCATCTTTTGCCCTTTGGACATACCGACTTCAACTTTTCTTTGAAGCAAAATTTATATATTTGGGTAACTACATAAAAGTACTATAAGTCACAATGATTGACAATATGAATTTCGATTATTTAGATGCATATAAAACAATTAAGGTCAAAAATAAACTTGTTTAAATCTCAAAATTTTAAAAATGGCGCATTAATTGAAATGGAGAGAGTATATGATATATGGTGTAAATTCAACACATAACATCACAAAACAACATACATACAAAGAGTAAACTAATAACAAAAAAACTGGTTCAAAATAACTTTCGAAGAGTAAAAGATCAGTAATGAAATAATGATGCATTTAGTCTAATGATAATCGTGCTATATAATATTGTCTTAAAAGTTAGCAGTATATGTAAAAGATGTAGATAATAATTACACATCAAGGCTAACAAATACATGCGAAAGGTTACATATGGTTGCATGATTGTTGATGAAGGAATATGGAGCATTGTCTTATGGTTGGTTGTCTAAAGGCGTGTCTTTCTTCCTCCAAAATGTATGATGATTGTATCATGCATTGCTTTGCCTCTTTTGTTTTTGTGGAATGTCGGCTTCTATTTGAGAAATGACGACTTAGTTAGTTTTGGCGTTTAGGTTAGAGTTAAAAATTAATTTAAGAAGTGTAAATTTTTAATTTACATTAGGGAGTCATGCTTTTAAGATAATACTAATTTAGTGTACATGTTTTGCACGTGTGTGTTACATCAATCAATTAAATAATATATAGAAAAAATATAATTGTTAAAAAAAATAGTAATTGACGTTAAAATAATTCTATTTAAACAACATAAATAAAGATTATATCTAAAATGTGTTATTATCTGTTGTATAAGAACTAAAGATCATATTTCATTCAAATAAATTTGTTTATTACTTATTCATAGGTTTTGTTTGTGCTTCATATATAGTCTATGTTATGTTAGTATACTTCAAAAAGTTCTATTGTTTTCTTCGATTCCCTAAAACAAATACTAAACGACTTAAATCAAAATCAAAATAAGATGACTTCATGTTAATAGAATTGAAAAGAATTGTCTTTTGAAATCTGTGAGTGAAGATTGGTCCGACAATTCATAATAATAAAATGGATAAATTAAATGACAATTTAAAACCTAAGAATTACTAATATTGGAGCAACATTCACTACAAGAAAAATAGCCTTGAAGGAAGGGAACTGTGGTCCCATAAAGTCCAAATTCGATCGTAAAGAGGCTATTGCGATGGAAAAAGGCTGATTGCCACCCGTCCTAATAGGCTTCTTCGCTAAAGGAAACAATGACGAGGTTATTTCACTAGTCCCTAAAAGTATTTAGGGACAGGCTAAAATCTGGTCTGTACAACTCTTTTAGGACTATTTTTCTGGTCCCTAATTAAGATTACTAGTATGCTTTTTTAGAGACCAATTTTTTCTGGTCCTAAAATATATATTATTAAGGATGAAAGAAAATCTAGTCCCTAAAATATGTTGTACCGACCAGAAATTTTGATTCCTAATTAAACATGTAATCTATCCTTATCCAATTTTTAAAACTATTTTAAATTTATATTATAGAGAATGAGATGTATATAAAAAAGTTACAAAAGAACTTTCATATATATTACAATAAAATGTGTGTACATCCCATTTATCTTATAAGAACGGCAACAGAAGTTAGAAAAATAAATAGGATGACAATACCATATGATGCATGTAACATACTTTTATGATAAAAGTAGTATAATATAAGAAGTTTTGCAAGGAACTATGTGCGTTAAGCCTCAACAAGTTGTCTTAAATTACAAGAAGTTGTGAGTATGTTATTACTCTCAAAATATTTTAGCTCATCTTTAATTCCTTCAATACGACAAGACAATAACTCAAAAAGGGGAGATAAAACAAAATGTAAACATAGAAACTAAGTAGTTTAGAACCATTACTACAATCTAGACTTTGTACAAAGTCCTCACATAAAACACCAATGATTGCATATTTTGTGCATTATTCCAATAAACGAATTCATAATATAGTGAACAACTTAAACATAAAAGCAGTATTTGATTCTTTAAAGGACTCTTCTTTTCTTATCAAAAAGATAAAATTAAAAAAAAGTGCAAATATGTTATTACTTTTCTTATTCTATTCATGCTTACAAGAACGTGAACCTATCATAAGCTCTTTAGAATGAATAGATCACGCGAACTGGTGCAGATGAAGAAATCGCACCAATGGAACACATACTAGCAGAGTTAGAATTACCATATAACAAGTTTCGCATTTGACAAATTAACAATTCTCTTTATAGCTATCTTAAGGGTAAACTTATTATAGTACGTAGCCAAAAGTAGAAATTCAAAGTATCCAAAACCTGAAAGTACTGAATAGTGAATAGCCTGCTATCAAATAGTGAATCCCTTCAAAATCCCACTACACATTTAGTAATGAATTCTCCATAGTTTCAGCCACCTTCTTAATGTCTTCCCTTGCCACATACCAAAATATAATCTAGTATCAAATGCATGACACTTTATACTACCATTAAATGTAACTATGAAGAAAAAACAGAATATTGCACATATATATAAGAAAGCAATACATTGAACATATTTTTGGCACACCCTCCTGAACAAATCTTAATAGACACAGAGGATTCATATGATAGATTCTAACAAATTTGATAATTAAACGTTATTAGTAGAAAATACATAATGAGTCTATTGTTTGGAATTTTCATATGCATTTCAGATTTCAAAGCACATAATGAGGCATCACTGAAGAAGAACCAAGATCACCGAGCACCTAAAAAATTGGCTTGGAACATTGAAGCAACTTATGGTTCAATTTGTGCTATCCGACCTTAATGTCTTCATACGCTTTTTAAGCTAGAAGATTAGTTTGTGGATTGATGGAAAATAGAAAAATAACTATATTCCATAAGTGATTATGTTCTTAATCAATCCTACAACTGGTAAAGGGAATGGTCTTACTATATTCTACTACACAATTGTAACATATAAAGAAAGAGTCTTAATGCATTCTACTATTCAAATGGTCAAAATGCAATGCTATTCTTCAATATTTTATTATATTATGTTAAAATCATTCGGGTCACCATTTACTAGTAGCTATTAGCACCAACTCATAAGCTTCTCTAACAATTTTTTTAAATCAATATCATGCTCAAGTAAAGTTATTTTAAGAAATTTAATTAAGTGTGTTAACTTTTAATAATTTATTTGACTAAAATGAATAATTTACTAGAGAAATAAACTACGAATGAGATTTTAAAGAGTAGAAAAAGTGATAATCGATCCAAAATGAGTGGATTTAACCCACCAAATCTCAAAGGCAGGGAAGTGACAATATAGACATAGCAAATGAAGTTTAATTTTCTTATTCTTTTCCATTGTCAATCTTAAGGTGGAGCGCTTTTTGATTCCCAATTTTTTAGTTAAAATGATGCTTACTATTAACTATTTAATCAATCATTATATCCCTTAGTTTCACTTTATCATTCGACTTATTTTTTGATTGGTGCTCGTTTCTTCCAGAACTTCATGTAGGACAAAATTTAAAAACAACAAATCTTTGTAAAATGAAACTAACAATAACAAAAAGCATTATCTGTGAAGTAGCTCAAATAAATTCAGATTTGAAATAATCAGATGGTCAAAATTTTCAGATCTGTCGTCAAGAAATGAATAGAAGAACAAAATATTCAAGAAAAATAAAGGATCTAAGAAAACACTAACTATAATATCACAAATAGCAAAATCAATTTTTGAAGAGGGTGAATTTTTTTTCGACAAAGTACTTGGGTGATGTAGAGGATGGTCTCTAATTCTGATCCCTTTTGTGCATAAGTAGAGGATAATCTAAGATGATTATTGTTTGTTGAAGATGATTTAGGGATTTGAAGAATCAATGTTGATAGAAACGGGAGGTTTAATTTTGAAGAGTCAAGAGAGAGAAAGGGCTTATATTGAAAATTCCTTTTCATAATATTTGTTACTTTTTAATCCAATTAGCGCCTCACACTCCGCTCATTTTACACTATCTGGGACTAGATTTGTATTGATTTAGGGAGGAGATCTATTATCTTCGCTAATTCAGTAATGAGAAGCAAGAATTATGGGCCAAAAAATAATTTCGTCCTTTTATATATATATATATATACTAGTAAGGACCAAAATTTCTACTCGTCCCCTAATCGTTCGTCCCTATTGATCCATTTTCTTGTAGTGATTATACCACAATTACCTGATGTTTAAATAATTACAATTAGCAGTCAATAGATTAAAGAATTGAAAAGACAAAAAAAAATTGATGAACCATGCTTGAAAAAACAACAAAATAATTGTCCTTTATTTCTCTTACCACATATTCTAGGAATTCATATAATTTCAACATAAAATTAACATGATTTAAAATTATGACTGAAAATCATGTTTAAATGATCCATCATCTTTAGCTTTGATTAGATCAACCTCAATTTTGACATATGTACCTGCATATAAAAACATAAAAGTAAATAAAAGTGAATTCATCAACTTAATCAATAATTACAAAGAGAACATAGTATAAAGTTCTTGTAGTACAATGCTCAAAAGATGCTAGTAACATTTCACTAGATCTGAACTTTAGATGCTCATACAAAGAAGTTCTTCAAAACTTGCTTTCAGATATGTATCTCAATTCTTGTTAATTAAAATAATTGTAAAAGTAACATTCATATTTATATACATGTCCAAACACGAGCATTGAAAAAGTAAATAAGTAGAAAAGCCTTATTGCCATGGAATCATTTGAACTCGTGAGATTGAATATTTGGTGACCAATGATTAATAAAATTTTGAAATTATAAGTCTTTTTTTTTTATAAAAGTAGAGAAATTCTAAATTAAAAAGAACATTTATTAATATTTTATCATATTTAATTAGTAAATCATATTATTTTATCATATTTAGTTCTAAATATATTGCCCATATTTAGGAGTTTTCACGGACAAAAGCAATTAATATATTAGTTCTAAACATATCCGTATCATTCATGGACAAAAGCATCCTCATATACTTAGGACACAATCAAAAGCAATAAATATTTATATTATAGTTAGTAATATTAAATATACTAAAGATAATAAAATAGTAAAAGATAATTTTATCTATTGTAGGGTCGATCAAAAAGTTCTAGCAATATTTTTATGGGTCTTCATGCTTTTAATATAGTAGATAGATAGATAGATAGATATATTATTTTATTATATTAATAGGAAAGGTTTCATTGTTAAGTTAAGTTTTCTAGTCAAAGGTACATTATTATTTTTTTGACCTGTTTTGCCTATTCCTTAGATATTTTTTTTTACTATTTTTGGATATTTTTTGACTATTATTTTTGGATCAAGTCTATTTTAGTTGGAAAAGAATTTTTCGTGTAGGAATTTAACAATGATAAGAAAATCATATTTATTTTAATTTTTATTATATTTATTATAGTCAATATTTAATATCATTAAAATAATAGTAAATTAATTAAAGAAAAATGGTGAAAAGACGATTTTGTCTAAACCGAAATCTTTTAATTAAGGACAAAAATTCTTTTAATTATGGACAAAAAGTTCAATTAACATTTTAAGGGTCTTCATGCTTTTAATATAACCAATTTAGTATATGTGCGATGCACCTGTGCATCACGTTAAACCGTCAATCAATAAAAAATATATAAAAGAAAAATAATCTCTTTTAAAATAGTATTTGACTTTAAATAAAATATATTTTTTTTTAGAAAAAAATTACAAATAATTAATAAAATTACATACTTTGACAAATATAAATAACAATTGTTGTAGGGAAAAAATTCAATTGTTCCAACTAGCTTAAATATGATTTTTATTAATTTTTTTTGGAAGGTTATAATGACCTTGAGGGTCATTTCTGGAAATTTATGTGAAATTACCATTTTATCCCTACAATTAGTGCCTCCGAGTATTATTTATTTAGTTTATGTGGTTGGATGTGTAAAAGTCTTAATAGTTAGTGAATTGAGCGAATTCTTGAGTTTTCTTGAGTTAAGATGTTAAAAGTGGTCTTCGGTACCAATCAGACCTATGAGTCTCGGAACAGAATTCCTTTATTTCCATCAGCTCTGCAATGTGGAAATTGGTCTAGGGGAGTTGTCGAAATCAGATGTCACGACCCAACCCCGTAGGCCGCGACTGGGGTCCGATCTAGACCCCCGTATACCTACCTATCAGTTGTAGTCATATTGAACTATGAACAAGGTGTTACTAATCACAAAAAAAAACCAATGAGTTAAAACTTTTTCATGTACATGTAGCCTCTTTCATTTGTATCATATCATGAAAGGGCACGCGAACCGATAAGGCTGCTATAACAAGAACATTCACAACATATCGAATAGGCAACATCGAAACTAACTCACAAACAACCCACATATACATATGTCTACAGACCTCTAAGAATAGTAACAACAACATATGGCGGAACAAGGCCACCACCGTACCCTTGAATGTACAACTATATACATTAAGTGACCAGCATCAAAATTTAGGCTCCAGAACAGTGAAGCACTTCCGACACAGCTGAGAGGAACTCCTATCCTGATGGATCTCTAGAATAAACATCTGTACCTGCGGGCATGAAACGCAGCCCCCCGAGAAAAGGGGGGTCAGTACGATATATGTACTGAGTATGTAAAGCATAACACATCGTAACTGAGATCATAACTGAAATAGGGATGCAGGGGACAAGTATAATAAATAAATGAATTACTGTACCTGCACCTTAGGACACGTAAATCATACACATCATCATATGCTGTGCCCGGCCCTCTAGTGAACTCGGTGTTATAATCACTTATCATCGTATCATAATGCATTTCATTTCATCATATCATCGTATACGGTATCATACCATCGTATACGGTATCACTTATCATATATATCATCGTATCACACCCGGTTCACTGCGGGGCTCAGGGTCACAATGTATTGCTTTAATCTCATATGCATGCCTACATAAAGTATCCGGCCCTTTAGTGAGGGACTCGGTGAATGGAGTGGTGTACGTCTATAGCGTACCATCATAATATACATATATACCCGGCCCTCTAAGGAGGGACTCGGTGTTCCTTCCTTATTTCACCATATATACAATCATATTACAGCCGGCCTGGGACTCGGTGAATAATCGTATCGTCATAACATATAACATATATCACACCTCACGTACGACATCGTCTCCTCGTGCGTGGAACTATACACATCCGACCCGGGACGCGGTGAAAGAAGTAGTAACACTGTGCACGATAACATATCCCGGCCCATCGTGGGACTCGAGGAAGGATGGGTTACAGTATGTACGAGTAGAGTAGTGAGAAACCATATGCAACTAAGTCATTATTTAAGACTCGATGAAACAGTCAAGTGAACCGTCACCTGAAGACTGGGGAGTAATTATCCGAGGTATCCCTTTAGATGTCATTAGGGCTTACATCAGTTGGGGCCTCAAGAATCACAGACATGCATCCAGACAATGCCATATAGCTTATGCAATCAGAAATATGGTTTATGCAATCAAAGACACAGTTATGCAATCAGAGACACAGTTATGTAATCAGTGACATTGATCATTCCAGAGATTTCAAGGAAAGGAGCTTGTATCTCCACTTACTATTCGCTGTATAGCAGTCTTGAGAATAATTGTTTGACTACTTTCAGACTCTTAATACTCAGGAGTAACTACAAGTCACGAGTTACAATCAGAGCTCATAAATGGAATTACCTCTAAACCTATATCATATACCATTTCACTTAAAGTTAAGTCATTCCAAAGGAAAGAAGAAATAGGCTTTACATATACTAATTTTCATCACATAGAAGACTAAAAGGCAATGACTCAGCTATTACAGAAGTTCTAATACCAAGAAGTAAACAAGAGTCTCGACTCATACTCAGTGATTTACGAATGGATTGAATCCCCAAATATCGTATATATATCATTCATAACTTATATCTAAGAAATGCCAAAAGAAAAGAAGAATAGTTCTACATATCTATTCCAAAAACACGCCAAAGGAAAGCTTCACATACCTTGTATGGACTACTCTTAATCACGTCCACATCATTGTCCTCGAAACCTATTTGACATGGAAGTAATGTAAGTATTAACAACCTTGGACTTTTCAGCAACTTAGACTACCCACGAGTATTCATAACATTCATCCCTTCGCTCGCCTTCTCGACTAGTTCCTTAACTAGTTAGGATGTTAACGAAAATCGGACAGCACCTCCCCTATAATGTGCCCTATCCGAAATCCCAACCATGTCCTTAGAACCTGCAGCCAACCAACAGTGCAACCAGCAGCCCATACATATACATATTATGACAAAATTACTCAATATGAACCCCCAATAATTCACTCGAAACTAAGATACCAAAACTAGAGTTTTTAATCTTTCTTTCGCGAATTCTTTAATTGCAAAGCCTGTGGCTGCAACCAGAAGCTCCCACACCTCATTTAGATAAATTTTATACCCTGCAACACGCCACAACACAACCAGCAGCAGCCCCTACACGTACAACACTTTATTTCGACAACAACTTAACTATAGCGATTCTAAATTCGTTAATTTCGAACGCTGAACTTTTCAAACATTTCCCCCAACTTCCAGCAGCTCCTAAGGTGTGTAATACACCATAATTTAACATCATAAACTTCAAATTAGAGGGTAAGAACTTACCTTTCCCGAAATTGGCTAGAACTCGCCAAAATCGCGCCTTAGAAATATTTTCAGCATGCTGTAACGTCGTGGCAGCTTTCTGTCCGTTTTTTGCTGCATAAAATCCTAATTTTGTACTACTAATACTTCCATATCATCATAGTATACGCTAATTAATTAATTTACGCAATGAAAACGGGACTTACCTATTTTTCTCCCAAAGCCGTCGCAAGTTTCTCTCCTTAGCTTTAGGGTTCTTTGTTCACGTTGCTGCTGGAAATTTTTGACTGAACTGAAGATATTTGGATACATATCAACTAATATAGGTGGTCCCAAGTGATGACACGTGTCATCCCCTAAGGATGACACGTGTCAAGCCATGATTGGCCACCGTGTCATGCTGCCAATTAGGGGCTGCCACGTGGCAGCAGGGTCCACCTCCCCCAAGCAGCTGCATCACCTACTTGACCCTAAGTAGGTGCATCACCTGCTTGCTTGAGGTGTTGCCACGTGTCGCTTCTCCATTGGCTGCCACGCGTCGTCTTTTTCCCTTCCTCGCTGGTTCGTAATCTCGTCTTACTTTAAGAGCTCATGTAATCCGCACTACGTAAGCTTGGTATATCCTTAAGCAACTTAAGTGTATAAGACTCTTAACTTAGTGTCTTACGTAGGTAAATCGAGTCCTACGACTCATTTCTTAGCCTCCAACGCTTTCCGGATTCTTATGACTCTATCTCCAACCTCCCTTCTCGCGAGGTATCACAATCTTCTTTCCTTAGAGTTGTTTGATAGTGTCGTAGCTTATCCGGCTCACATGATAGTGTCTAAGGAACTTAAGAAGATGTTTCAAGCTCAAGAGTGCGGGGTGTAACATCAGATTTCGGATTGATGTGTAAATTTGAAGTCTCAAGTTGGAAAGTTTGATTTTAAATGAACTAAGTTTGACTTTGGTCAATAAATTGAGTTCAGAAATTCAGATTGAATTTTTGATGATTTCAATGATTTCGAAGGGTGATTCTAATGCTAGAAATGACTTTGTTGTAATTTTTAGAGGTTCCGAGGGTATTTTAGATATTTAAAGTTTTGAAATTAGTTTAGTTGCGAATTATTAGATTTTGGGTCAAGAAGACCTCTAATTTAAAATCTGATTCTTCCATTGAGTCCGGAACGTCAAATTTAGTAGGAGTGCATATATGGTTTGTGTGTACCGGATTCCGAACGAATCTCGAGGGCCATATCAGAGATTTTTCTTAAAAGTTGGACTATTGTCTGATGAAGTCATATGTCCTTCTCCGCGTTCGCGAAGTATGATCTTTCCTTTCTTTGCGTTCTCAGAGTGTGTACTTGTTCGCGGTGTTCAACTTTTTCCTTCTCCGTATTCACGGAGTGGGTCCGCATTCGCGGAAGGACTTTCTAGTGAGCTCCATGTTCGCGGAGTTAAATGTCCGCGTTCATCGAGAACAATATAGTCCTGAAACAGTAAAAGGTCGGGGGAAACCCCATTTTTGAGTTTCTAGAGCTTCTTGGGGCAATTTTGGAGAGAGTTCTTCAAGTAATTTCTTGGGGTAAGTAATATTTCAGTAAAATCTTTCATATTCCATCATTTATATCATGATTTCAACTACTAATCTTTAGTTTCAAATCCCAAATTCCTTGGTTTTTTCCCTAATCCAAATTTAAGAAAATGGTGATTTCTAACTCGTTTTGAACTCTATTTTTATGTATTTTTCAACCATGAGTTCCTTATTACTAGTAGAACGTGATTTTTAATAAAATTCTAGATTTGACCCTTTTCAAAAATGATCAATTTTTGGACTATTTTACCCCTATTTCTGAAACCTATCAATATGGGTGTCATTGGACTCCTTATGATGTGTATGTTTCATTATTAATAGTGGGCTATCATTTCGAGAATTGAATTCAAAGGTTGTTCATCTTGTAGAGCGTTTGAGTGCGGTTTGAGTAATTGAGGTAGGTTTGTCTATCCTTGTTGGGGCTGAGTTGGGGTGATTAATCAAATTCTATGTTGTAGACTTTAGGATGGGGTCGTAGAGTAGTTTGAGACTGATAGTTTATATTGTGATTCCTGTGTGGGGGTTATATGTGTTGTATAGACCGTGTGGGGGCCTTATGTGATGTTTTATCAATGATTGAGACTGTGTATCCATGACTTAACTGAGTTAGAGATGTGAAGAAGTTATTTGACTTATAATTCCTGCTTGAGGGGTTGAGTTGAGGGTTCGAGCATGCCTGGGTATAGAGATATTATTGAGAAAGAGGTGAACATTCAATTTGAAATATTTCCGTCCCATTTTTGTCTATTGAGGGTGAATATCCCATTTAGGTTAAGTATTGAGAACTTTGACCTTGTACTGCATGTTGAGTTGACTATTACCTCCATACCTTATAGGCTGTAAATGCAAGGAAAATCCATGGACCAACCCCATATTCTCCACTCCGTAGGAACTATGAGATCTCCCCAAGGACGCCTTCAGGATCCAAAAAAATAATAAGGAAAGAATCATGGTAACCTTTGTGTTGACGAAATTAGTAATATTATCCGTGAATATGTTGAACAATATAATAGAGATGTAAAGGTTGTAAATACTGATACCGTACTTCAAGTAGGTGATGGAATTGCTCGTATTCACGGTCTTAATAAAGTAATGGTAGGTGAATTATTAGAATTTGAAGAGGGTACAATACACATTGCTCTCAATTTGGAAGGAGTTGCTGACCACCGCTCCTATATTGACTCTTCCAGTTGAGGGCGAGGGATTCACCATTTATTGTGAAGCATCTCGAGTTGGTTTGGGTTATGTGCTAATGCAGTAGGGCCGGGTTATTTCTTATGCGTTGAGGCAGCTTAAGCTGCATGAGTGCAACTACCCCACTCATGACTTAGAGTTGGCGGCGATGGTTTTTGTGCTTAAGATTTGGAGGCACTACCTGTATAAAGTTTGATATGAAATTTACACTGATCACAGGGGACTACAGTCATTATGAGCCAGAGGGATCTTAATTTGAGGCAGTGCCGCAGGATTGAGCTCCTGAAGGACTCTGACCTCTCTATTCTCTATCATCCGGGCAAGGCGAATGTAGTAGCGGACGCCTTGAGTCGGAAGGCAGTGAGTATGGATAGTCTAGCCTTTCTTCCTACTATGGAGTGGCCCTTAGCTTTGGACATCCAGGCCTTAGCTAACCGAATGATTCGACTTGATATTTCTGATTCTCGGTGTGTACTAGCTTATATGAGAGCTCAGCCATCTCTGTTGGATCAGATTCGCAATCGTCAGTTTGAGGATGAGGACATAGTTGCACTTTGAGATCAGTTTTGGGAGGTGATGCTAGTCTGTCTACCTTAGATTCAGATGGGGTTTTGAGGTTTGGTGGTTGACTTTGTGTTTTGAGAGTTGGGGGTTTGATTCAGATGATCCTTAGCGAGGCCCATGATTCCAGATATTCCATCTATCTAGGCACCGCTAAGATGTATCATGACCTGAGGTAGCACTACTTGTGAAGCATCATGAGGAGAGATATTATAGATTATGTGTCGTGTTGTTTGAGTTGTCAGCAGGTTAAGGCCGAGCATTTGAGGCCTGGTGGAGAGATTCAGAGATTACCCATTCCTGAGTGTAAATGGGAGCGGATCACCATGGATTTTATTATGGGGTTGCCTCGCACTTCCCGTGGTCTTAATAGTATTTGGGTCATCGTGGATCGATTGACCAAATCAGCACACTTCCTTCCCATTCATACTTTCTACAGTGCTGAGAGGTTAACCCGTATCTATATTCGGGAGGTGGTTCGCCGTCATAGTGTGCCTGTTTCCATCATCTCTGACCAGGGCTCACAGTTCACATCTAGATTTTGGGGGACCTTTTAGGAGAAGTTGGGCACCCATGTCTACCTTAGCACATCTTTCCAACCATAGACTAGTGGTTAGTCGGAGCGCACCATACAGGTTCTCGAGGATATATTTCAGGCTTGTGTTATGGATTTTGGGGGTTAGTGAGATCAGTTTTTACCTTTGGAAGAGTTTGCATACAATAAAAGCTACCACTCCAGTATTCAGATGGCTCCGTTTGAGGCCTTATATAGTAGGCATTGTCTCTCTCTAGTTGGTTGGTTTGAGTCTACGGAGCCCAGGCCGCGCGGTACAAACTTAATGCAGGAGACCTTAGATCATGTTAGGGTGATTCAGGATAGGCTCAGGACAACCCAGTTAACCGGTTAAAGTCAGTGGTCTAGCCTATTCATGTCGACTCACTAGCTACAGTTACCTGGTTACAATCAGTGATTGAGCTTGTACGTGGTTAAATTCCTTAATTCTTCAGATTCTGGTTAAATCTTTAGGCCTTCGAGATGTTTTGGTTCAAGTCTGGGAAATTGGTGACACTATTGGAACCTTGTCATATCCGTTTATTTCTACTTAAACTACCCTTGCTCCTGTTGGACTTATGGGAGTCCGTTTAGGCGGTTACCTTAGACTTGTGCACAAACATACCCGTCAGGTTTATGGAAGCCTGGCAGATTTAGCTAGTTTCTTTCTCTTTGTATGTTGAGTACACTCGTGTACATACCTGCCTTTATTTGTTGTCCTGTCCTTGGTTGTGATTACTTACTTGCACTTCAGTTTACTTTTGCTTATCTTACTCAGTTGGCCTATGATGCCTACTGGTTATCTGTTGTTTTGGTACTCATACTACACGCGACATCTATTTTCATGATGCAGCTTCGAGTACTAGCTACCAGCATTGATTTGAGACAACTGTAGTCGTAATCGGAGGCGAGGGTGAGCATATAGCCTCCTGTATTTACCCGTCTCCTTTTATATATACATTTTTTCTGTCTTTTGCTTTTGAGACAACTCTGTTTCCATGGTCCATTTTTGGGACTTGTACTCTTTTACTAGCAGCTCTGTACATGTGACTTCTAGGTTTTGGGAGGAATTCATTTTGGTTGTATATATTTAGTTGCTTCCGCCCGTTCATGTATGCTCATGTTATTTTTATTACTATTTTAGACAGATTTATTGGTGTTCTACCCTGACATCCCATTACTTACAGTTTTGGGATTTGGGTTGGCTTGCCTACTGGTTGGTTATAGTAGACGCTATCATGACTTGAGAAATTGGATCGTGACACATATCAAGAATTTGAATTACTAAATTAGATCAAGGAATGGAATGGAGCATTTATTTAAAATATTTTGATATTTTATTTCAGCATTACTCAATCTAGAGCAGTCATTTTGCATTACTGAGTAGAATTATTTGCTGAGAAATATTAGCTATTTTGTTGCATAGTAAAGATG
Organism: Solanum dulcamara; assembly: GCF_947179165.1. Classification (NCBI taxonomy): domain Eukaryota; kingdom Viridiplantae; phylum Streptophyta; class Magnoliopsida; order Solanales; family Solanaceae; genus Solanum; species Solanum dulcamara. The sequence continues at coordinate 36,873,059 of NC_077246.1, read as the reverse complement.
GACTAATCACATTATTTATGACTGGACAAGATTTACATATTCATTGTAATAAGGTTACTGTAAGGATTTCTAATGTTTGAAAGAATAGACCACAATTTGATGTCAAAGCTGTAAAGAGCAGGGCGTGGTATAAAAGCATACAAATGATTATAATAAGAAACATTTTGGCTTCCTGTAAGGGGTGTTCTTTTCAAGATTCATATGATCTCTACCAATTTCATGAGTATACAAAGTTAAGATAGAAGGTTCCATATTCTCTAATCTTCTATTAATTGGCAGGAAAGATCGGCTTATACAGGCAAACAAGAATCTAAGAGACTTTTTTTGAGGTCACGATGATGATGCCGATGGCAGTGACTAGTTAATAGTAGTATTTAACATCCCCTAAAAACGTTGTATACGAAGTTTCAATTCTCGCCTAAAAATGATATAGCCTCTGTATTTTGGGCATAACTTTTTATAGGATTGTCCAAATTGGGTGATTCAAATTTCTTAGTAACCACACGATCATTACCTACAACTTTTGTGAAGACCATAATTTACTTTTCGGAGGTTAAGTAGGTCAAATAAATTAATTATTGTAAGACAGTGTGCTGTGACGAAATGGAGTATTTGTAGAAGAAAATTCATATCTCACTATAAGATGCTCCAAATTAGTTGATTCTTGAACGATATGAAACTAGATATCTATATCTACAATTCTTATGAAGACACTAAATTCTAATAAGGAATTTATCTTGTTCAAAAGCAGCTCCAAAAAGAAGTATTCGGTCAAAGATAACTCATTTCACCTACCATGGAAAGATCTAGATACATTTGACATCACTCATGACATAAATTGCCCTCCAATTAACATCATCCATGGTACCATAATTTTCCACTAAATTTTCAGAATTTTCTTTATAATTATTTTATTTATTGTTAGGTCCCTCTTTCCCACCTATAAATACCCACCTTATTTCCTAATTTTATTCATCAAGTTTTCTCAAGCAAGTCTTCTCTCTATACACTTCTTTACACTTTCTCAAATATAGTTTTAGTCTTTGGTAGTGAAAAAATACTATTCTGGTGATTCATATACTCCTGGTAGTACACAAAACGTTCCGGCGAGGAGAAAAGTTAGGACTCAAGAGTGTTCATTAAGTCTTTCGGTTCCGACTAAAGCTTCAGATTTCAGGTATGTAAGGTTTCAATGAGAGTATTGCTTCCACTCTCATGCCTAAATTATTATTATTATATGATAAATTATGTTTATTGTCCTTAAGTTTTACTCTAAGTTATGTGGGTGTTAATCCATGGGTTCTCCACCCATGTCGTACAAAAGAATCTTTTAACTAAATCTCTTGATTTCAAGTAATATTTTCTTATGTTAATTCTTAATTTTACTTAATAGTATGAATCATGGTTAAACTAATGATTATTGGTCTATTTTGATGCAACATAATTTTATATGTATGAATTGATGGTTTGCAAGTAATTTCTCTATTTATCTATTTAAAGGTTCTTGAAATTCATGGTGGGTTGTTTAAAGCATGATATTTAATTAATGGATTTCAAAGTATTTATACATATTATTTACATACATGTTTGCAAGTTTAAATAATTTGAACCCACCTAGTTTTACTATAACTTCAAAAAAGTTTGACTTGAAAGCCTTGACTCCAAATGAATATTTATGAAAGCAATATCTATGATCAAAAGAGAGTCTTATGAAATGAAAGAATGATGAAATGATATGAATAATGGATTCTTTATGCAATAAGGACAATTCGTGCATATTTGAATGACCAAATGTTTTAATGAGCTATTCTACCGAATATGATGTTTGAATTCTCAAGTTATATGCTATGAATATTTTGAAGTATTAAACTATTCCGTGGGATTGACTTAGCACCGAATGGGGCAATGAGGTGGGATTCGGTAAGGGAATCCTAGTAGCAACCCCTTGTCTCATTAACTATGTGCCAACATAGGAGCCCTTGTAGGCTTAGGCTAATGGATCCATGAAAGCCCTTAAAGTTAAAACTAAAGAAATGAATGAAATTGACGGAGTTCTACCTGGCAAGTAGTCTCCCCGGCCAACGTAGGGGGTTATGTTGGAATCCATGTAATAGCTCGCATGGTCTTAAATGTCGGTTATGGTTATTTTCCCACAAAATGAATGTTTTAAAGCATATCTATATGATTTATTATGCATGCATTACATTATGTTCCATATTACATAAATGTTATAATGTTTCCTCAATGTTCATGCATCCTTACATACTTAGTACATTCAAAGTACTAACGCATACTCTTTTGCCTACATGATATCACCATGTAGGGACCAGTGCTCCTCCTCGTTCTCCTCCACGTGGCTAGTTGAGATTTCGTTGAAGACTGCTTTTGGTGAGTTCCCATGTTCCGGGAATAATACTCCTTTATCTTTCTAGCTTATGATATGTTAAGATATTTTACTATGGCATTTTCTTTTATTATTATTGAGGGTGAGCTAGGGACTTGTCTTAGCCCCGTTAAATCTAATAGTTAGAGGTATTGTTGGACATATGTAAGTTGAAGATTTACTATTTTGATTTCCGCTTGTTTATTTATCATCATTACCTATGAAAGGCTAAAAGAATGCTAAGAGGCTTGTTTGAGGTACTTTTGGGTTCCTCATTCTCCATGTCACGTCTAGGCCCTAGGCTTGGGTCATGACATAGTACTACATATATTAATTGATGCATTTAACGCATGTGTGCTCATTTGCACTATAATGGAAACGATTAGTAATATCGATGAACTAATAAATATGTACAATGTAAACAAACCAATAGTTCACTTATTTTTTTCCCCATGTACACTATATTCCATACTATTAGTAGTAGTATCAATGAACTAATCCCTCAATGATCCTTACGGGTTTCATCGAATCATCAATTATGAAAACTCAACTCATCTATAATAGAGCATAGATGTTCATGTAAGTCATAAAAATTTTCATTCAATAAATTAATACGTGAGAGCTAAATTCTTGCAAATATTTGGTTCTCCAGGTTATATGATTCAAAATTCATTTAATTGTTTGATAATATTCTAGCAAGTGGAATTGAAGCATAGATACATTTAAAGAATGTCTTTAGCAACTTCTCCAGTGTCATCCTTTTCTTTTCTTTTTTCCTCCCCCATGTTGATACAGGATTGAATGGGTCATATTACTCCTCGATAGACATGACTAATGTGATGATAAATTTTTTGAGTATTTGGATGTAGAATTTCTTTGTGATGCTTAAAATAGATGATTTGAGAGAGTTGCCAACTAATTCAATTTCACCACTTGAAAATAGTTGTTTCAATTATTATGAAATTATTGTTTGCTTGAAATTCTATGTGGGAGTTATTATGTAAATAATTTCTCATAAAGTTTGAGAGTTACAGGTGGTGGTGACTTAAATATTTGGGAATTACAAGTGTTTTCAAGATATATGTTGTTAAGGTTTCAATTTTTTTGTTCTTTAAAGATGAGCTTTCTTGGCTGTCAACCTTTATTGTGATCATGTAGTTGTCTTTCGCAATAGGGTATCTCTTCAAGTAATACAAACAATGTCAGCCATATGCGACAAGATGTGTTCCTATCACATGTCTTCCAGTAAGTAGTAATGACAGACCGAAGTGGAGTTCTCAGTTTCCTGAAATTTATCATTATGGATGAGTCAAATTGTTGATTCTTCGAGCTTAGAGGTTGTGATTGCAGAAACACCCAATTAAACTTCATGATATTTTGATATTTTAAAATACAATGGAAAGTATCATTCAATATTAAGTTGTTGACGTCACGTAGGAGGTGACAACTTTACTGGTGTTGCTGGTATTCTTTATGTTTATTCTGCATGGAGAGTTTGTACTTCACATAGAGCTGGACCATATTGTTACTAGGTTCTTTCTTAGCCCGAGCAAACCTCTTTACATATCACAACCCAAACTTGTAAGCCGCGACTGGGGTCCGACCTGGACCCCCGTATATATACCTGTCAACTGTAGTCAAATTGAACTATGAGCAAAGTGATACTACTCACAAAAATCCCAATGAGTTAAAACATTTTCATGAATATGTGGCCTCTTTCATTCGTGTCGTGTCATGAAAGGGCACGCAAGCCAATAAGGCTGCTGTAACATAAAAACCTTTATAACATGCCGTATAGGCACAATCGAAACAAACTTACAAACAACCTACATACATATGTCTACAGACCTCTAAGAATAGTAACAACAACATATGGTGGGATAGGGCCCCCGCCGTACCCCTGGACAAATAACTATATACATATTACATGACTAGTATCAAAAGTTAGACTCTGGAACATTAGAGCGCTCCCAACATCGCTGAGTGGAAATCCTAAGCTGGCGGATCTCCAAAGTGAACATCTGTACCTACGGGTATGAAACACAGCGCCCTGGAGAACAGAGGGTCAATACGGCATATGTACTGAGTATATAGAGCATAACATATCATAACTGAAACAACAACTGAAATGGGGATGCAGGGAATAAGTATGATAGTTAATAATTCACTATACCTGTACCTTATGAAAAGAGGGCATGTACATTATCCTTATATATCGTACCCGACAAGCTGTGAGACACAGAGTTGCAAATTTATCTAAATATCATTATGTTCCAGCCTATCTATTACACCCGGCCCTTTAGTGAGGGACTCGGTTAACAGTCATCTCATAATTTATCATGTCCGGCCCTTCATGGGACGCGGTGAATAATCATTTGATCATTTATCATGCCCGGCCCTTCATAGGACGTGGTGAATTTATCATGCCCAACCCTTCATGGGACGCGGTGATTTTATCATACCCGACCCTTCATAGGATGCGGTGAGTTTATCATGCTCGGGCCTTCATGGGACACAGTGAATTTATCATGCTCGGGCCTACATGGGACACGGTGAATTTATCATGCCCAACCCTTCATGGGACGCGGTGTGTTTATCATGCCCGACCCTTTATGGGACGCGGTGAGTTTATCATGCTCGACCCTTCATGAAACGTGATGAGTTTATCATGCCCGGCTCTTTATGGGATGCAGTCAGTTTATCATGCCCAGCCCTTCATGGGATGCGGTGAGTTTATCATGCCCGGCCCTTCCTAGGACACGGTGAGTTTATCATGCCCGGCCCTTCATAAGACACGGTGAGTTTATCATGCCCAGCCCTTCATGGGATGTGGTGAGAGATGTATTAACAGCCTGCACAAGTAGAGTAGCGAGGAACCATATGCACTTAGCTTATTATCTGAGACTCGGTATCATAATCGTCATGGACTATCATTTGAGGATCAAAATGATCATCATCTCATATTCTCTAAATGCCATTAAGGGCCATATCGATAGAGTCTCGGGAGTCCTAGACTGTTATTAAGATAATACCAAACGGCTTATGCAATCAGAGACACTTGTCATTATAGAGTTTTTAGGCACAGAAGCTCATACATTTAATTAGTATTTATTGTATAGGGACTCGAGGGTAATAGTTCAACTACTTGAAGAACCTTGATATTAAGAAATGAATAGAAGCTATAGTTCATGCAGAAATGCATCTGGTTACTATTTCATGTACAGAAGGTTCGAGGGTGATAGCTTAGCTACCTTAAGAGACTTAGCATTTAGAAGTGAACACGAGTCAATAGGCTCTACATATATTATCTTTTATCCCATTGAAGCCTTAAAAAGGCAATAACTCAACTGTTACAGGAGTTCTACCATTACGAAATGGATAAGAATTATCTCATATCGCAGCCACATAGGGCTCCCACAATTAGCAGTATGAAAATGGACTTACCTCGTATTTCCACTCGAACTGCACCTGTTGCACTTTCCTGTATACTTTTTCTTTCATTTTTCAACTTTATATGTCAATCGTATTTCAACAGCTTACCTGACATAGGTCCTTCGTACCTGTGCTTACCTGCGTGCTTTGTAACTTCCAATTTCATTAGTTACTTTCTTCTATCGATATTTCCCCTCTGCTGAAAGCACATATTAGTAAGAGGAATTTTATTCCCTTTGAATCGTCTCTATCACACGATCTTAGATATAAAAGAAAGTAATATCCTAAATGTCCTGTAGCCTCTTGTCTATAGATGTGGTGCACAACACATCGATAGACAAGATTCTACTAGACACGGTCTGTAGACACTTCAAGGACAAACTGCTCTGATATCACTTCTATCATGACCCAACCCTGTAGGCCCCGACTGGGGTCCGACCTGGACCCCCGTATACATACCTATAACCTGTAGTCAAATTGAACTATGAGCAAAGTGATACTACTCACAAAAATCCCAATGAGTTAAAACTTTTTTGTGAACATGTGGCCTCTTTCATTCGTGTCGTGTCATGAAAGGGCACGCAAGCCGACAAGGCTACTGTAACATAAAAACCTTGACAACATGCCTTATACGTACAACCAAAACAAACTCACAAACAACCCACATACATATGTCTACAGACCTCTAAGAATAGTAACAACAACATATGGCGGGACAGGGTACCCCTAGACAAATAACTATATACATATTACATGACCATTATAAAAGTTAGGCTCCGGAACAGTGGAGCACTCCCAACATCGCTGAGTGGAAACCCTAAGCTGACGGATCTCCAAAGTGAACATTTGTACGTGCGAGCATGAAACACATCCCCCCGGAAAATGAGGGGTCAGTATGACATATGTACTGAGTATATAGAGCATAACATATTATAACTTAAACAATAACTGAAATGGGGATGCAGGGAACAAGTATGATAGTTAATAATTCACTATACCTGTACCTTATGAAAAGAGGGCATGTACATTATCCTCATATACCGTACCCGACAAGCTGTGAGACACAGAGTTGCAAATATATCGACATATCATTATGTGCAAGCCTATCTATTACACTTGGCCCTTTAGTGACGGACTCAGTGAACAATCGTCTCATTATTTATCATGCCCGGCCCTTCATGGGATGCGTGAGTTTATCATGCCCAGCCCTTCATGGGACGCGGTGAATTTATCATGCCCGACCCTTCGTGGGACGCGGTGAGTTTATCATGCCCGGCCCTTCATGGGATGCGGTGAGTTTATCATGCCCGGCCCTTCATAGGACGTGGTGAGTTTATCATGCCCGGCCCTTCATAGGACGTGGTGAGTTTATCATGCCCGACCTTTTATGGGAAGCGATGAGTTTATCATACCCGGACCTTCATAAAATGCGGTGAGTTTATCATGCTCGACCCTTCATGGTATGCGGTGAGGTTATCATGCCCGACCCTTCATGGGATGCAGTGAGTTTATCATGCCCGGCCCTTCATGGGATGCGGTGAGTTTATCATGCCCGACCCTTCATGGGACGTGGTGAGTTTATCATGCCCGACCCTTCATGGGACGTGGTGAGTTTATAATGCCTGACTCTTCATGGGACACGGTGAGAGATGTATTAACAGCCTACAAGAGTAGAGTAACAAGGAACCATATGCAATTAGCTCATCATCTGAGACTCGATATCACAATCTTCATGGACTATCATTTGAGGATCAAAATGATCATCATCTCAAGTATTCTCTAAATGCCATTAGGGGCCATATCGATGGAGTCTCGGGAGTCCTAGACTATTATAAAGATAATACAAAATGGCTTATGCAATCAGAGACACTTGTCATTATAATGTTCTTAGGCACAGGAGCTGATACATTCAATTAGTATTTATCGTTTAGGGACTCGAGGGTAGTAGTTCAACTACTTGAAGAACTTTGATATTAAGAAATGAATAGAAGCTATAATCCATGCGGAAATGCATCCGGTTACTATTTTATGTACAGAAGGTTCGAGGGTGATAGCTCAGCTACCTTAAGAGCCTTAGATTTTAGAAGTGAACACGAGTCAATAGGCTCTACATATATTACCTTTTATCCTACCTTAAAAAGGCAATAGCTCAACTATTACAGGAGTTCTACCATTACTAAGTGGATAAAAATTATGAACTGTACTCAGAGCTTTATGAATGAAATTATCCCCAAGTTCCATATACAAACCATTCATAACTTATATCTAAGACATTCCAAAAGAAAGAAGAATAGCTTTACATACTTAGGCCAAAAACATGCCAAGAGAAAGCTTCACATACCTATTATGGGTTAATCGCATTCAAGCTCGATTCGGTACTCCTTTAACCTATTTAACATGAAAGTAATACTAATTTTAGTGACTCTCAACTTTCTAACTCCTAAATCCATAACCAATCATTCATAGGAATCAATTCCTTATTCGCCTTTCTCGACTAGTCTCGACTAGTCTTTTAGTTAGTTACGGAGTTAATGAAAATCGGGCAGCACCTCCCCTATAACATTCCCTATATGAATTTCCAATTAGATACATAATTAATATAGACAACCAACAAAAACAATCTGCATCTCATACACAATTAAAACATGGCAACATTACACAACATAAGCTCCAAACAACTTGCTTAACATTATGATACCAAAATAGGGTTTCTAGTCTCTATCTTGTAAAACCTTTAACCGTACGAAGCAGAAGATCATATGGATGAAACCAGAAGCTCTCACACATCTTTTAGAATACCTTTAGGCCCTGAACCACGACACCACACACCTGCAGCAGCAGCCCACACGCACAATGCCTCATTTCGACTACAATTTAATTATAACGACTCCAATTTAGTTTATTTTGAACGTCGAGCATTTTCACAACTTTATTAAACTTCCAGCAGCATTAAAGGTGAATAATAAACTCTATAAAAATCCCATAAACTTCAAATTGGAAGGAAAGATCTTACCTTACCCGAAATTGGTCAAAACTAGCCAAATCGCGCCTCGAAAACTCTTCAAACTTGCTGATATCGTGCGGACTGCTTGTTATCCGTTTGGTGCTGCTACAAGACATGATTTTATACTATTAATACCTCCATAACATGTAAAAACACTTACCAAAACGTGGTAGAATATAATCAAGCCATACCTTACTAAAACTTACTAAAACTTATCTCGGAAGTTCTTTTGACATGCTGAAAATTAGCGGACTGTTTGTATCTCTTCCTTGATGTCCCAAAATGAAAATTTTCATTTTCAAACACCTCTATATCACCATAGTATACCTTAAATATTTAATTCACGGAACAAAATCGGAGGCTTACCTCTCCTTGGCCAAATCCGTGGCTAGTCTCTCTTTTTCTCTAGCTTTGTCTAGCTTTTTTTTTGGCTAAGTATAGATGCAGAAAATGAGAAGTTAGTCATCAAGACCTACATATATACCTCCTTAGGAGGTGACACATATCATCCCCTAAGGGTGACACGTTTCCATTCTCTATTGGTCTACGAATCCATGCCATGCCCCCTAGGCTGCCACAGGCGAGGTGGGGCCCACCCCCAAGCAGGTGGGTCACCTACTTGACCCTAAGTAGGTGCATCACCTGATGCCATATGTCACCTTCCCTTGCTACCATGTGTCGCCTTCTCTTGCTGTCATGTGTCGCCCCCTCTCACTGCCTTGTGTCACTCTCATGTGCTGCCATGTGTTCCTCCCACGTTCTGCCATATGTACCTCTCACGTGCTGCCATGTGTCAAGTAGGTGCATCACTTGCTTACTTCTTCTTTGTGGGTTCGGAATCTCATATTACTTTAAGGACCTATGTAATCCTTGCTACGTAAGCTTGGTATGAACTCAAGTAGCTTAGGAATGTAAGATTTTTAGATTGGTAGCTTTTGTACGTAATTCGAGTCCTATGACTCATCACTTGGCCTCCAACGCCTTCTGACTTCTCATGACCCTATTTTCAATCTTCCCTACTAGGGGGTATCACATTCTCCCTTTCTTAGAGTTGTTTGATAGTGTCATAGATTATCCGGCTCACCTGATAACTTCTAAGAAGCTTAAGAAATATTCTGGACTTAAGAGTGTGGGGTGTAACACTATAAAATGCTTTGTAATCTCAATGTAAACGACCTTTTGTATTAGCAAAATCTAATTGAGTTACTCATTATTTAATTACTAGACAAATTCATTGTTATTGTTAAGTTCACCTAAATTCCTTTGTTTTAAATTTCTTATTATGTGTGTAAAAAAAAGTTATCAAACACAACATTATGAATTAAATGTTGCTTAAATTAGTTGGAAATTATGAAGTTAAAATTGTTTAAAGTAGTTAGTATGTGAAAGAAATAGTGACATCGGGCTCGTGTGGAGCATGGACACTTTATTTAGTAATAGTATATATATTTATATTAGTTAGTGTACTAATCTAAGTTGTCACTTTTATGGTGAATGGAATAAAAAAAGTATTTTCATAGAAGAAAAAGAAAAAGAAAATATAAACATGGATAAATAGAATAAAAGAGTATTGCTCATTTTCAAGTGCCTGAGAATGGAAAAAAGAACAACTGAACAAGAGATTGAAGCGATAACATTTATGTTATTTTATCATAGTGGGAGACAATAAGCAAATTAGATCAAATATAGACGAATTGAGAAAAATGAATTGAATTGCACTTCATCCATATAAATATTGTAATAAAAATTGAATAAAACAATCCAAACCCACTATAATTTCTTTTTAAGATCTTATGAATGGTGAAGTACTTTATAAGCATAGGGTGAAGTAGCCATAAATATTGGTGGTCTATTCATGCATGTTTTTAATTGAATTACATGTTTTCAATGTATTTTATAATGTTCCATGCATTATGACTATTTTATTATTATCAATTTATGATTCAGGATTATTCATGCATCATGAGCTTATAAACTATGATTTTAATGATATTTATTAATGAAGTATGAATTATGGGTTTTCAATGAAGATAATATTACTTCCAAGTAAAGTATGATATCATGAAGGTTTTTCCATGATTTTCTATGAACAAGTTTATCATGATTTTGATACTTTAGATAAGTATCTTTATGAATGTGTTACGATGTCATGATATGTTGAAGAAGTAATTCTTATATTTTAAAGTGTTTCTGATGAACTTGGTATTACTAGATTCTTACCATCTTCAAGGCTTTTGATATATTATGTATGATATTCTGTTGAGAGTTTACCTAGCACCGAGTGGACCTTGGGAGAAGAGGCTCATCCGATAGTAAAGGCATGAGACTATTAGCAAAAATCCTATTGTCCTATAACTACATGCCATCGTAAGAATAAGGATCACTGCTAGAAGATGCTTGATTCCTTAGAAAGGGTCACCCATTAATTGAGGTATGGTTTTGTAACATCCCTCAAAATGCTCACAAGTGCCTTAAGAATACCTTGGGAATAGTCCGTCCATTTAATGCATTATCCTTAATTTTTTTTGGTGAATTTGAGTTCGGAATATCGACCAGGGGGTCAAAACCTGCAAGAAAATAGTTTCGATGAATTTTTAGGACCTATAGATCAAAAGATAGATTTCTCAAGGAATTGCACAAACCAGTAAGGTGCGCGATAAGTGCACATCTCAGACTTGCTTTCCTCTGCGTCGCGGACCTGGCAATGTATTTTTGGCCGAATTTAGTTTTTAGTAAGGGCACTTTAGACTTTTCCCTAAATTATTAGCTAATGAACCTAGACATTTTTAGGACCTAATTTAACTCTATAAATTAACCTAAACCTCTAATTCTATTCATTCTTCTACAATTCACCTACTCAAATGTTTCTCTCTCTACAAAAGACTCTCAAGGACTCCATTGAAGACCCCAAGTAAATTCACTCAAGCTTTCCATCAAAACTCTCAAGTTCTTCCAAATTATTTGGTGTTCTCACTTAAGGTATGTGGGTATTGATTCATGGATCCTTTCATCCATGTAGTCCAATAAAATTTTCAAGGTTTTCTATCAAATTAAAGTATGGTATTTTATGGGTTTTATGATCTCTATTCCTATTGCATGAATTATGATCCAAGTATGATCATGAGTCTATTTTGATATAAATTGATGGTTATTGCATTAAATTGAAGAGTTTTCCCATGAATTCTCCTATTTTGATCTCTAGTGTTCATGATATTAATTATGGGTATTTTAAATTTTACTTCCAAATGATATTATCTTTATTAATTATGTATGGGTTGATATAAAGTTTATTATCATGCATGTTTTCAAGTCAAACCTATGATCATGACATGATATATGAAATTATGATTTCTATGCTATGCATGTATTCCATGAGATTTGACTTAGCACCGAGTGAACTTGAGGTGGGGGCCCTACCAAAAGCCTTAGTAGCAGCCTTATGTCCTATAAACTATGTGCCACCATAAGTTGCCTTTATGGCCTAGCTATTGGATACACATATAGCGTATGCATGACCCATCTAGCGGGGTAGAGTCTACGTTGACAAATAGATTCCCCTTTCCTTCGATGTAGGGGCAACATTGGGATTCCATTTTATAGCTCGCATGGTCTTATTATCAGTTATAGTTCCTATCCCACATATGTATGGTCCTTTTCATTTTCCAAATGACTAATCCTATCTTTTAATTTATATGATACTCTTATGGTTTATTATGCATTGATTCTTCTTAAAGACTACTTATGATTTTTACTACTTCTCCTATTATGCTATTTAAAATGGTCATTTGTACAAACATGGTTTTTATGCATTGCATTGCCTACATACTTAGTACATTCCAATGTACTAATGCATACTTTTTTCCTACATTATCTCATAATGTAGGGGTTGAGGTTGAAGATCATATTCGTCCACGTAGCTAGTTCAGCTTTTCTATCCAGTGGTGTTTATGGTGAGTTCTCATTTATCTGGGACTAGTCATCGAGATGGTTATTGTTTTAAAAATATTTTTTTGTTATGTTTCATAATGAGAGTGAGCTAGGGACATGTCTTAGCCCCCGCCCATGTTCATGTGCAGAGGCATCTAGTTGGAAAAATGTTTTGCGTCTATGTTGTCATATGACATTCCTCAATATCTATTCATGGTTTAGACTCTCTTATGATATTTCTGCTTTTATTTTTCTTTGTGTATGCTTATGATATGTACAGGAGGCTTGGTTGGATCCCTTTGGGATTTCGATCACCGTGTTACGACTAGGTCCTAGGTCGGGTCATGATAAATTTTTTAATAGCTTAGTGGATCCACTTAAGCATCATAGAGTCTACCTTGGCAACTAGCCTCCCTTTTCCCGATATGGGAGTTACATCGGAATTCCATGTTATAACTCACCTGGTCTCATATGTTGGTTAATGGTATCTCTCACAAAGTCTTATGGCTCTCCAAATGATATTTACTATTCCACTTATGTATACACTATGTTACAAGTTCCCATGATGATGTTTTTATGCATTACCACATGATTATGATGTTGAAATATTTTTAAGGTTTTACTCAAGTTTTAAGATATTTTTCATGCATCTTATGTTCACATTGATTATGTCCTAATTTAATTATTCATGCATATTTCTCACATACTTAGTGCGTTCTATGTACTAATGCATACTTTTTGCCTACATTGTATCATAATGTAGGATTCGATGATCATCACTCACCTCCCACTCATGGCTAAAGATTTAGTACTTCTTCTTTTGTTAGTGAATCCTCCTGCTTCGGGGAGAAGACACTTATCTTTTTATTGTTCCTATGTTTTTATTCCTTTTTATGGGTGAGATAGGAGCTTGTCTTATTCCCTAATCTAAACTTAGTATAGGATTGTTTAGAGGTTCATGAGTTGTAACTCTATTTATTCGGACAAATTATTTTGAGTTTCTTCTTATTCAAGGTTTTTAGTTTAAGACTTATCTTTTACTTTATGATTTTATCGATTTATTTTACTCACCTTATGTATGCGATTATATTAACAGGCTTGGTTGGAGTCCCTCGAGATTTTAATCATCGTGTCACACCTAGGGCGTAGCTTGGATCATGACAAACTTGGTATCAAAGTACAAGATTTGAAGTGTCTTAGAAAGTCTAACATACCGTATCGAGTAGAGTCTTGTTCGTCAATGTGAACCTTGCCACATCTATGAATAGGAAGCTTTGAGGCATTTAGGAAACTTCGCTTCTTTCATGATCTTATCGTGCAATAGAGTTGAAATCTAAGGCTTTCCTTCTAACACTTGTTCTTTTCAATTACAAAAACATGCTTCCATGAAGAGCTCCCATAAAAAAATGTTGAAGAGGAGCAATGGGCGCTGAATGACCCATTGACCGAGCAAGTGACTAATACAAAATTTACGGCGACGTTCTAAGTTCTTGCCCAAGCTATGGTGGGACAAGCCAACTGGGAAATTATTTCTCCCATGAATCCAAATGTGGGTATAGTGCCATTAAGAGTTCACGATTTTACTAGGATGAATCCCCCGGAGTTTCATGGTTCCAAGTTGGATGAGGATCCCTAAGAGTTCATTGAAAGGATTTAAAATATTTTGGATATTATGGGGGTAACATCAGTGGATAGGGATGATTTGGCTGCATATCAATTGAAGGGAGTCTCACAAATTTGGTTTAGTCAATGGAAGGGTGAGAGAGCTAGGGATGCGGGTTTTGTTGATTGGGAGGAGTTCAAAGATACTTTTCTAGACCGTTTCTTCCCTTTAGAGTTAAGAGAAGCTAATATCCAAGAATTTATCAACTTAAAATAAGGGAATTTGAGTGTACGGGAATATGCGTTGAAGCTTACACAATTTTCAAAGTATACTCCATTCATGGTTGCCGACCCTAGAGCTCGAATGAGCAAGTTTAAATCGGGAGTTTCGAATTTGGTAACCACGGAATGCAAGACAGTTATGTTGATCAAAGAGATAGATATATCAAGGTTGATGATGCATGCCGAACAGTGATATAAATCTTAAGGAGAGTGCTACAAAAGCTAAGAGGCCTCGAACCGATAATGGTTCATCTTTTGTTAATGATTCGGTGCCTAAGATCGACAAGGATAGATGCCCTTTTCCCACTTGTCAAAAATATGGTAAGAATCACCTAGGAGAGTGCATGGCTGGCAAAGATGGATTCTATATGTGCGGTGAGGTTGGACATAAGATGAGGGATTGTCTAGTGGCTTCTAGGAGAGGAAAGGAGACTCATCAACATACTCAACATGGTACTTCATTTGGAATGTTGTGAGATCTTTGGTTTCAATGTTATTCCTTGTATGGACCGACTTCATGTTTGTTATGCCATGATTGACTATAGGATCTAAGTGGTTGAGTTCTGTGTTAGTTGAAGTGTTAGCTCCTTATGCCTACTTTTACAAATTTCTACGTTTAATCTTTTTCATATGCATGCATGTTCATGAAGTTGATTTTAAGATATATTTTAAAAGTTGAAAATCTCATGGTTTATACATTATAAATGTGTCATTGATTCCATATCCTATTCATGCAAGCTTGAGTCCCATTCAAGGACAAATGTTCCCAAGGGGGGATATTGTAAGGCCCCAGAAGTTAGAAAAATGGAATTGGAAGGTTGGGAGAAAATATTCAAAGAAATGTTGCAGTGTTGATCTCCATGAGGCCCTTCACGGGCCGTATTGAGCAACACTGCTCGTAAAGATCCCCCGTGAAGGGACGGTTCAGGGATAGTTATGGGAGGCCCTTCCAAGATCCCCTCTACATCTTGTGGTGAGCACCATGGTCCATAGTGGCTTCCGTGAAGGACACCCCTACCTTGAGTCCAGGCCCCTCCCTACCACGGACCCCTTTAAGGGGATCCATTGAGTTATTCTTTTTCTTGAGGGTGTTTTGTTCATTATATGTTCTTTTATATTAATAGTTGGATATTTTAGGCCCTTTTCTCCATAACCTATAAATAGCCAAAACCCTCTTTAATTTCTCATTCCCTCTTAAACACCTAGCATAGAAATCATCTCTCTAAGAAATTCTTCTCCTAAAGATCTTTCTTCTTTCTCTAGTCAAGGTTAGGGCTCCATGGTCTAGATCAAGTTTCCATTGATAGAAGCTTGCACTTAGGGCTTGGATCACTAAGGTATGTTGGAATTCATCCATGGATCCTTCCATCCATGGAGTCCCATAGTTTTTTTTCTCAATTCTCTTATTCTATGAATTCCTCCCAAACCCCAGTTTTTGATCAAATTACATATGGGTCAATTCAATTATCTTATTATTTAATGTTAATGGTCTATTCATGCATGTTTTTAATTTAATTACATGTTTGCAGTGTGTTTTACAATGACCCAAGCATTATGACTACTTTATGATTACCAATGTATAATTCAGGATTATGCATGCATCAGAAGCTTATAGACTATGATTTTAATGATGCTTATTGGTGAAGTACGAATTAGGGGTTTTCAATGAACATAAATATTACTTCCAAGTAAAGTATGATATCATGAAGGGTTTTCCATGATTTTCTATTAATAAACTTATCATGATTTTGATGCTCTAGATAAGTATATTTATGAATATGTTATGATGTCATGATATATTGAATAAGCCATTCTTATAACTTTTAAGTATTTACAATGAACTTGGTATTACTAGATTCTTACCTTCTTCAAAGCTTATTATATGTTATGTATGATATTTTGTTGAAAGTTGACCTAGCACCGAGTGGACCTTGGGATAAGACTGTTAGTAGAAGCATGAGACTATTAGCAAAAATTCTATTATCTTATAACTACGTGCAACCGTAGGAAGAAGGATCACCCGTTAATAGAGGCTTGATTCCTTAGAAAGGGTCACCCGTTAGTTGAGCTATGACTCCTTAGTAGCTTAGCCGATCCACTGAGGCATCACAAATTTTACCTTGGCAAGTAGCCTCACTCATTCCAATGTGGGAGTTACATCGAAATTCCATGTTATAGATCAGATGATTTCATATATCGGTCAACTGTATCTCTCACAAAGACTTATGGCTCTTCGATTGATTTTTACTATTCCACTAATGTATATACTATGTTACAATTCCCCATGATGATCTATTTATGCATTGACCAGGAGATTTTGATGTTGAAATATTTTCAAGGTTTAACTCAAGTTTTAAGATATTGGTCATCCATCCCATGTTCATATTAATTATGTCCTTTTTACATTTTTTATGCATGCTTCTCACATATTTTGTGTATTCCATGTACTAACAAATACTTTTTGCCTACATTGTATCATAATGTAGAGTTCGATGATCATCATGCACCTTCCACTCGTGGCTAGAGATTTAGCACTTCTTCTTTTGTTAGTGAGTCCTCATGCTGCGAGGACAAGACACTTATCTTTTTATTGTTCCTATGTTTTTATTTCTTGTTATGGGTGAGATAGGACCTTGTCTTATGCCCCCATCTAAATATAATAGAGGCATGTTTAGATGTTCATGAGTTGTAGCTCTTTTTATTCGAACAAGTTGTTTTGAGTTTCTTCTTATTTAAGGTTTTGAGTTTGAGACTTATCTTCCTCTTTATGATATTATTGATGTTTTTTACTCACCTTATGTATACGATGGATCCTAAGGGGCTTGGTTGGAGTCCTAATCGCGTGTCATGCCTAAGGCCTAGCTTAGACCGTGACAAATTACTAGCCTGATACTTCTTGCTTTCACTCAATTACATGATTTTGAGCTTATATAAGGTATTTTGTGCTTTATAGGAGAAAAATGTAACATTTTTGGTGCTTACGGTTGTTCTTCATCCTATGTCGAAGTCTTACGAGTCTAAATTTAAGAGTTTTGTATTAACACCGCTCGTGTTAGGGAACATCAATTTTAATAAGTTGTGATAAAATTATATTTTTACCTAAAATTCCTCATAATTTTATGAGAAATTCTTACTTATGATATATTTGTGTATGTATTTATGTTATTTTATTTTATAAAGTATTGATGTTTTAACGGAGATATTAATTATGAAATAGGCTTTACGCAATATAATATTTTTATCGTGGTATATGCAAAAAGTTAAATATATATTGTAGGGTCCATTCCCATGGTAAAAAGAAAAAAAGAAAAGGAGGGTTGAAAAATGCAGCAATTTGCAATTGTAAATTGCAAACTTTCCTCCTTTCTGATTGGCCAACGAAAAGGTGGGCAAAGTTTTCTACAAGTTTTGTTGAAAGTTGGAACCGGCAAAATTCATACACGAAAGAAAAATTAACACTTTTTGATTCCTATAAATTAAGAGAATTTGTGAAATACACCAAAACACAGAGAAAGAATAATATAGAGAGTTGTGAGGTATACCATAGACTATATAGAAAAATAGTTTCTGAAGAAAAATAGAGTGTGAGATGGAAAATCAAAAGAGGGTTATCACTTTTGAGTGTGTTGTATTTATTTTTAGTATTGTACTCATGACTACACGGTATACAATTCCTTGCTATTGTGATATATGTTGCTCCTTTTGGCCCTTGATTTTTTTCTTATTTAAAAGGTTTCCATGGAAAACTTTCAGTGTCATTATTTTCCATTTTATTTCTATTATTTTGACCATTTTTATGTCATTCCATATTTTTCTAATCAACTAGTATCAGAGCGTTGGTTCGCAGTATTTATATTTTGTGTTACGACCCAAGTTAGGCCCTATGCATGACACGGTAATTGAATCCCGAAGGACTCCAAATAATTCTCTTAGAATATCATACATAAGAATTCATAAGGTAATTAAAGAAATAAAGCTAATCATAAAAGCGAAAGTAAAGTCTCAATAGAAATAACTCAATAAAGGGAAAACAACATCAAAGGATACGACAACTGACTCCATGAACATCTAACATGACTCAACATAAGAGAAATAAATTTGTTAATGACACAATGAAAAGACAATGTCTTTTCTTTGTAGCATGAGGACTCACCAACAATGAAAGTATACAAGCTTAACTTTACTCTGAATAGGAGGTGCGCGATGCTCGTCTGTCCCTACATAATGATACAATGTAGGAAAAAAGTATGTGTTAGTACATGAAATGCACTAAGTGTGTGAGAAGTATGCATAGAAAATAAAATAGGACATAATCAATATGACACATGGGATGCAAGATTAATATCTAAAAAGCATGAGTAAAACCATGAAAAACTCGAAAACATCTTAACTATTGGTCAATGCATCAAAACATCATCATTATGAGAACTCTATAACTTTTAATATAGCTTGGTAGGACCTTAACTGACACTTAAGACAATGCGAGCTATTACCTGAAATCTGATTGACTCCATTTTTGTAAAATGACGAAAGCCTGCACAAGTGAAATAATTACTTTAAATGACATTAATTATACGATTTGTAAGGGAAAAATGGAAGATTTGCTCTATGTAAAAAAATTTATCAACCCTTCTTTACCACTATAAAGCTTGAAAATAAAATAGATGAAGAGTGGAATCTTTTGCATAGACAGTTTTATGGATTTATTAGATAATGGGTTGATGATAATGCATTGAACTATATTTCTAGGGAGACACATGCTCGAACCCTATGGGATTATCTTAAAAGTTTGTATGCTCGAAAGACTAGGAACAACAAAATATTCTTAAAAAAATAATATTAAGTTTAAAATATCATGATGCTTTTCTGATGACATACTACCTAAATAATTTTCAGGGGATCATGAACCAATTATTTGCTATGTGCATTAAATTTGATGAAGAAACTAAGGGCTTGCTTCTCCTTGGTTCCCTACCAAACTCTTGAGAATATTTAAGAATTTCATTGTGTAATTATACTCTGAATGGTGTGGTCTCTATGGAGTGAGCCAAGAGCAACATCTAGAAGGAAGAGATGAGAATAAATCTCAAGGTTCTTCTTAATCATATGTGTCACGACCCAACCCCGTAGGCCGCAACTGGGTTCCGACCTGGACCCTCTCATGTGTATTTATCAACTACACTTAAGTTGAACCGTGTGTGATGTGATACTATATACAAAAACTCCAATAGTTTAAAACTTTTTCATGTACATGTAGCCTCTTTCATTTGTTTCATATCATGAAAGGGCACGCGAGCCGACAAGGCTGCTATAACAAAAACATTCACAACATATCGAATAGGCAACATCGAAACTAACTCACAAATAATCCACATATACATATGTCTACAGATCTCTAAGAATAGTAACAACAACATATGGTGGGACAAGAACCCCGCCGTACCCCTGAATGTACAAATATATACATTAAGTGACCAGCATCAAAATTTAGGCTCCAGAACAGTGAAGCACTTCCGACACAGCTGAGAGGAACTCCTATGCTGATGGATCTCTACAATAAACATCTATATCTGCGGGCATGAAATGCAGCCCCCCGAGAAAAGGGGGGTCAGTACGATATATGTACTGGGTATGTAAAGCATAACACATCGTAACTGAGATCATAACTGAAATAGGGATGCAGGGGGCAAGTATAACAATTAACAAATTACTGTACCTACACTTTAGGACACATAATCCTATACATCATCATATACTGTGCCCGGCCCTCTAGTGAACTCGATGTCATAATCATTACTTCATAATCCCATATTATCGTGTCATACTGCATTTCATTTTATCATATCATCATATACGGTATCATACCATCGTATACGGTATCATCTTATCATGTATATCATCGTATTATACCCGGTTCACTACGGGGCTCAGAGTCACAATGTATTGCTTTAATCTCATATGCATGCCTACATAAAGTATCCGGACCTTTAGTGAGGGACTCGGTGAATGGAGTGGTGTACGTCTATAGAGTACCATCATAATATACATATGTACCCGGCCCTCTAAAGAGGGACTCGGTGTTCCTTCCTTATTTCACCACATATACTATCATATTACAGCCGGCCCGGGACTCGGTGAATAATCGTATCGTCATAACATATAACATATATCACACCTCACGTACGGCATCGTCTCCTCATGCGTGGAACTATACACATCCGGCCCAGGACGCAGTGAAAGAAGCAGTAACACTGTGCACGATAACATATCCTGGCCCATCATGGGACTCGAGGAAGGATGGGTTACAGTATGCACGAGTAGAGTAGTGAGAAACCATATGCAACTAAGTCATTATCTAAGACTCGATGAAACAGTCAAGTGAACCGTCACCTGAAGACTGGGGGAGTAATTATCCGAGGTATCCCTTTAGATGTCATTAGGGCTTATATCAGTTGGGGCTTCAGGGATCACAAACATGCATCAAAATAATGCCACATAATTCATGCAATCAGAAATATAGTCTATGCAATCAGAAACACAATTTATCTAGTCAAAGACTCAACTCATGCAATCAACGACATTCATCATTTCAGAGCCTCTAAAAAGAGGACCTGGTACCTCTACTTTCTATTCATTATATAGTAGTCTCGAGAATAGTAGTTTGACTACTTTCAGACTCTTAATGTTCAGGAGTGACTACAAGTCACGAGTTACAATCAGAGCTCATAAATAGAATTACCTCACGAGTTAAGCCATTCCAAAGGAAAGAAGAAATAGGCTTTACATGTACTAGTTTTCATCACATAGAAGACAAAAAGGCAATGACTCAGCTATTGCAGAAGTTCTAATATCCAGAAGTAAATGAGAGTATCGACTCATATTCAGGGCTTTATGAATGGATTGAATCCCAAATATCATATACATATCATTTATAGCCTATATCTAAGACATGCCTAAAGAAAAGAAGAATAGCTCTGCATATCTATTCCAAAAACACGCCAAAGGAAAGCTTCACATACCTTGTATGGACTTCTCTTAATCACGTCCACATCATTGTCCTCGAAACCTATTTAACATGGAAGTAATGTAAGTATTAACAACCTTGGACTTTTCAGCAACTTAGACTACCCACGAGTATTCATAACATTCATCCCTTCGCTCGCCTTCTCGGCTAGTTCCTTAACTAGTTAGGATGTTAATGAAAATCGGGCAGCACCTCCCCTGTAATGTGCCCTATCCAAATTCCCAACCATGTACTTAGCACCTGCATCCAACCAACAATGCAACCACCAACCCATACATATACATATTACGACCAAAATTACACAATATAAACCCCCGACAATTAACTCGAAACTAAGATACCAAAACTAGAGTCTTTAATCTTTCTTTTGCTAATTCTTTAATTGCAAAGCGGAGGGTCATGTGGCTGCAAAAAGCAGCTCCCACACCTCATTTAGATAAATTTTAGACCCTGCAACACGCCACAACACAACCAGCAGCAGCCCCTACGCGTACAACACCTTATTTTGACAACAACTTAACTATAGCGATTCCAAATTCGTTTATTCCGAACGCTGAACTTTTCAAACCTTTTACCCAACTTCCAGCAGCTCCTAAGGTGTTTAATACACCATAATTTAACATCATAAACTTCAAATTAGAGGGGAAAAACTTACCTTTCCCGAAATTGGCTAGAACTCGCCGAAATCGCGCCTCGGAATTGTTTTCACGTGCTGAATCGTTGTGGCAGCTTGCTGTCCGATTTTTGCTGCACCAAATCCTAATTTTGTACTACTAATACTTCCATATCATCGTAGTATATGCTAATTAATTAATTTACGAAACGAAAACGTGTGTTACCTATTTTTTTCTCCCAAGCCGTCGAAATTTTCTCCTTAGCTCTTAGGGTTTGCTTTCTCACGTTGATGCTGAAAATTTGTTAATGAACTGAAGTAATTAGGATACATATAAAATTATATAGGTGGTCCCAAGGGGTGACACGTGTTAGCCCCTAAGGATGACACGTGTCAAGCCATGATTGGCCACCGTGTCATGCTGCCAATTAGGGGTTGCCACGTGGCAGCGGGGTCCACCTCCCCCAAGAAGCTGCATCACCTACTTGACCCTAAGTAGGTGCATCACCTGCTTGCTTGAGGTGCTGCCACATGTCGCTCCTCCATTGGCTTCCACGCATCGTCTTTTTCCCTTCCTCGCGGGTTCGTAATCTCGTCTTACTTTAAGAGCTCATGTAATCCGAACTACGTAAGCTTGGTATATCCTTAAGCAACTTAAGTGTATAAGACTCTTAACTTAGTGTCTTACGTAGGTAAATCGAGTCCTACGACTCATTTCTTAGCCTCCAATTCTTTCCGGATTCTTATGACTCTATCTCCAACCTCCCTTCTCGCGAGGTATCACAATCTTCTTTCCTTAGAGTTGTTTGATAGTGTCGTAGCTTATCCGGCTCACATGATAGTGTCTAAGGAACTCAAGAAGACGTTCCGAGCTCAAGAGTGCAGGGTGTAACAAGATGTCTTGGTGACTGTTCATAGGGGGAGAAACAAGACTCATGATTCTCATCATAGAGAACATAGCAGAAGTAAATACAGAGATAAACTTAAGTATATTGAGTACTATCATCGTGGAATGAAAGAGCACACAAATAAGTTTTACTTAAAGTTGAAAAAGGAGAATAAAAACAACGATAAAATATAGAATATGGGAATGAGAATTTCCTAGCCACTGTCACCACCAAAGATCTTATTACCATTATTGATGTAGATATATAAAATATTGCTTGTGATGAGTCAAGATGGATTGTGGATACTGGTTGTTATATTTTGTATTTTTGCATCTTGGACTATTCGTGAGCTAACAGATATAAATACAAGGACTTTTAATTTTAAATTTTAAAATGACATGATTTGTTGTAAATGACAAGTTATATGGATAATATATGTTAAGTAAAAGACATCTCAAGAAGGACCTTTGAGCCAAATCAAAGTAGAAGCCATCAAATATTTTTTCTTAAAGTCACGTTTTTGGGTAAGCTGACTTCGGGAGACCATAACCCTTTTAGAATTTGGTAATTTGGGAAAACTCACAAAATTAAAGTTGTAGAAAATTAAAATATCTTTCTAACCTCGTGGGTCTAGAGGAGATATAGGAATAAGGAGATATAGATGTTTTAAGGTAGAAGGGTCAAGCTGAATAGTTGTTTCAGCCCAACCCGATTCCAACTCGGGTCAGGCCCAATACCCACATCATTTAAGGGATATTTTCAGATTCCTTCTTTAATATCAAACAAATAAATATCCAAAAATTTCCATAGAGAGAGAGGGGAAGATCTTAGAGAGAAACACCAAATCCGAACAAAATCTGAGTCCTGAAATCCGAAGCTCATAAAGAGAAAAGTGTTGTACGTCGTGTTGCCTTCAATTTGAGCTAAAAATCAGCCAAGAAGGAGAGTGTTAATATGGTTTCTGTACACTTGAGGTATTATTAAAGTCCCCTTTTCATTGTTAATAAGTTTATTTAGTGTTCTAACGGATTAGAACAGACAAAATAGCGTTATAAACTCATTGGTGATTTATTGAGATTTATGGGTTCAAGGGCTGTTTTGGGTGGGTTAAATGAATGGAATTAGCTTAGTGATTATATATAATAATGGTTGATATTGTTTTGATGTTGTTGATGAGTTGTTGTTCTTGAATTTTGAGGAATAAGGTGTATGGAGATTGTAAGTGTTCAAATCCATTTTTGGAATTGTGTAGCTTGTAGTAATTCTTGAATATCTTATTGTATATCCTTTGATTTTAGAAAATAAATATTTTTTGGAAATATAATACACATACCTACAACTCATATGTTTATGTCAAAGCCTATATATGATGTTATTATGTCAAAAAAAGAGGATGAAGCATAAGGCAAGTTCTGTCCAGATTCTTGATTGAAAAATTCCTCATGTATATCTGTTCGTGTTTTGATGATACCTTTTTGTAAAAAATGAGTTTTGAATTGATTCTTTTTGTATTAAAATATTAAGACAGATATCTAAACGTTTCATGAAGGTCATCAAGTCCAATTTTGCCGTTTTTAATTTCAAAATTTAGATACAACTTGAGGTACTCGGCTTTCTGAAATTACTGTTTTGGTAACATAATTCAGGTGGCAATATTCTAGGCTTATTGTCCATAATAAATCTTGTTTTATGTCAATATTTTATATTATTGATATTACTTTATGATTATATGGATGGTTTGGAAGTGGAAAAAGTGAGCGGTATAGGGGAGGTGCTGTCCTATCTTTTTAGAAATAACCTACTAACGATAGAGTACGTTTTATTCCTATCCATAGCTTAACCATAATACTTAATGTTTTAATATAGGTTGAGACAATATTGGGCAGCATATACGTATAAACGTTAAAGGTATATAATGCTAACCTTTCTTTCTTTTGGTATGATCCATATGAAACAATCGAATGACAAATGTATAAATTCCAAAGAAGCTCTTATTCATAGATATACTAGGATGGTTAATGTTCTTGATTTCCTAGAACTTATATCATTATGTCTTGATACATGTGTATGATTTAAGCCATCCTAATTTGGTATAATTCATGATTCTTATTCACTCCTCAATGTTGGAACTCTTGGAATAATTGAGTTACCACCCTCAAGTCTTCTATATGATTGGATAGTGATTGATACGAAAAGGCTCCTATTCTTTTTTAAAAATAAGGCACTATGATGACCAATGTCCTTAACTATCATAAGTTGTCTCATATTAATTTGATATATGTCTATGATACCTGAGATTTTACTTACATAGTTCATGATAATAGCTAGAGATAAATTAACATAACTATCATTTTGATATTTGAGTGTTAGATTATTTTACTTGTTCTATTGAGTTTCAGATGATGGTTACACATTGTTGCTAATGATACCCTATTCGTGCATATTATTATGGTATGATCCACCGAGTGCCTTATTAGAGGGTCAGGTACGTTATCATGTATGGTTCTACTACATTATCCACCGAGTCCCTCGCTAGGGCCGGGTATGCATATTTTACTAAATTATTCACCAAGTCCCTCACTAGGGCTGAGTATGGTATATGATGATGCAATGATATGATTATAGCACCAAGTCCCACAATGGGCCGGGTACGATATATGTGTACACAACTTTATTCACCGAGTCCTTTACTAGAGGGCCAAGTACGGTATATGTATATGACGATATGATGATATGATGATATGATAATATGATGACATGAATTTATTCACCAAGTTCCATGATGGGCCGGGTACGGCATATGACAATGATAGGTATAACTTTGTTATAAAATATAGGTATAGTGATTTCTTGATTTACATGCTTGTCTCCTAAATCTCTACTTTAGATGTGATCTCATTTTTAGTATTTTATGCTTTATATACTCGGTACATATTTCGTACTGACCTCCTCTCTTCGGGAGGCTGCATTTTATGACTACAGGTACATATATTCATTTCGGGGATCCGCCAGCTTAGGATTTCCACTCAGCAGTTTTGGGAGTGCTCCATCGTCCTGAAGCCAAAACTTTTGGTATAGGTATTTTAATGTATATATTTGTTTATTCAGAGGTACGGAGGGGCCCTATCCCATCATATATTACTGTTGCTATTCTTAGAGGTCTGTGGACACATATGTGGATTGTATATAGACATTGTCCAGCTACGTTAACAATTTATGTAGTCAGGGACGTTCCCTTTTGTAGAGGAAGCCTTGTCAGCTTGCGTATATATATATATATATATATATATATATATATATAGTGGGACATTCCTATATGTAATGACAGCCTTGTCGGCTCACATACTATGTTATCTTTTGATGATTGTGATTCCCAGGAGACATGTGGTTTATATATATATATATATATATATATATATATATATATATATATATATATATATATATATATAAATATGGGACAGTTTGAGATGATATTATATTTCCTTAAGTCCCATATCATGTTTAGTTGTGAATTGTTTATAGATAACATATATGTGTACGGGTATCCAGTTCGGGCACTAGTGACGGCCTACGGGGTTAGGTCGTGACACTGGTGGTGCATCTCAAGTGATATCAAAGAAGGATTTTTTCTCTTCGTATATTCCTGGTGACTTTGGAACTTTGAATACGAGTAATGAGACTGTAGCTAGGGTGGTTGGTATTGGTATAATTTGTTTGGAAAATAGTGTTGGAACTAAACTAGTTTTGAGCAATGTGAAATATACACTTGATGTTCTTCTAGACCTGATTTCTTTTTGGTTTTTTTTGATGATGAAGGATATGTTAGTACTATTAGTGGTGGAAAATGAAAACTAATTAAAGGTTTCTTGACTGTAGCTCGTGGTAACAAATATCATGGTCTATATTGGCTAAGACTTCTACTTGTGTTGATATGGTGAATACAATTGAGAGAGATAACTCTTCAATGTTATGAAATAAGATGCTTCACCACATCAGTGAGAAAGGATTAATGTTCTAGCCAAGAAGAAATTATTATTAGATTTCAAAGTGCTAAATTAGAAAAGTATGTGCATTGCTTGGCTGAAAAATAAAATAGAGTTTCTTTTAAGTCAAACCCTCCTTCAAAAAAGATAAAGTTGCTTGAGTTGGTGCACTATGATTTATGCAGTACAATAAAGACAAGGACTTTGGATTGTGCACTCTACTTTGTCACTTTCATTGATGTCTGCTCAAGAAAACTTTGGGTCTGTGTCTTGAAGACTGAAGACCAAGTGTTAGGTGTCTTTAAGTAGTTTCAGGCTTCAGTTTTTAGAAAAAAAGCTAAAAAATATTTGTATTGATAATATTGGTGAATATTATGGATCATTTGATAAATACTGTAAGCATCAAGGTATTATACATCAGAAGACTCTTCCTAAGACTTCTCAACTTAATGATTTGGCAGAGAGGATGAACATGGCCGGATGGAATGAGTTAGATTTTTAATTTAAGAAAAAAGTTGCACAACTTCTTTTTGGGTGAGACCTTATTGACCGTTTCACATGTTATTAAATTATCTCCTACTGTTTTCTTGAAAAGTGATGTACCAAATAGAGTTTGGTATGGCAAGGATGTTTCTTATGACCATTGAGAGAATTTTGTTGCAAAGCTTTTGTACATGTGCCGAAAGATGAGAGATAAGTTAGATACTTAGATAAGGAAGTGCATATTCATTGGTTATGACCTTGATGGATTTGGTTACAAGCTATTTGATCCAATTGAGAAGAAGCTTGTGAGAAGCCGTGATATCATCTTCATGGAGAATAAAACCATTGAAGATATTAACAAAGTGGAGAAACTAGAATATTTAAGTTTTGATGGCTTATTTCATTTTGACCAAATTCCTCATACAAGTGTGCACGGTGTTGGTGGGCTTGATGATCATGGTGATGCCCAGAATCATCTCCCAGATCAGCATGTTTATATTGATAATAAAAATGATGTTGTTATTGATGATACTCCTCCTCATGAAGATGTGGATGAATTAAATATTCCTCTCAAGTGGACTACAAGTTAACATATTCTTTCCTCTCGTTATTCACTTAATAAGCATGTGTTACTTATTGAAATAGGAGAACCCGAAAGTTATAAGAAGGCCATGAAAGATGAACATAAGGATCAATGGACGGAAGTCATGCAAGATGAGATAAAATATCTATATGAGAACCACACTTATGAGTTGGTGAAATTGTCTAAGGGAATAAAAGCTTTTATGTAACACCCCAAAATATTTTAACTTACATTAGTACAAAAACTTAGAAAAAAGTCAAGTTTTTGCAGGAGGTGACTTTCTATGGATGCTGCCTACGACCTGTAAAATCTTTCATGGAATATAGGTGGGCTTGTGGAGTCGAGTCTTAGAAACTATTTTAGAGGGTGAAGTCTACAGTCCAAATCTATGGACAATAGAAGTTTCTACTGATCATAGACCTGACCCATAGGTCTAGTCTTGAGACTTGGTAATCTAAGTGTGCTGGACGAGGGACTTCAATGGTCTGTAGACCCTCCGTAGAAGGGTCTATGGACCGTAGAAGGTCACGTAGACCTAAAGTAATGAGACTCACCCTAAACCTCTTTCTATGAATAGGGTCTATGACCCATAGAAGGGTTCGTAGACCCAAACCTCAGAAGATCTCCTTAGTATACTTCTACGACCCTTCTTGAACGACCCATAGAAGGGTCTATGGACCGTACAAATTCTTATAGACACAAATTTAGAGATTCTGTTGTATTCTAATACTTCATTTCAGCATCTACGAGAGAGATCCTATGGCCCAAAGAACCTTCTACAGACCATAGGAGGTACCCATAGACAACTTTTTCAAATTTTAATAAAGGGGATTTTTGTCCTTTCCCACCCTTTCCAAGTCTAATCCTTCATGTTTTGGGACCAAAATAAGTCCCTTATCAGTATCATTCAATACTTTCCTTCTCATAAAATGATGCAGCATCGAAAGCATCAATACATGAAATGTATAATATGTAAAATGGCTGAATGAAATAACAACCGAACTGAAAGAAAAACTGGAAATAGCTTGACTGAAATGTAAAGCATGAATATAATGCAAAACATGTAGCAACTTCACAACTTAGATAATTCAATATATATAAAATATGAAAAATAAATACTTTACTTCTTGGAGAGTTTCTCTAACCCACAACCATCACTATGAGCCTCCTGATGAAATAACGTCTTTTCCACATTTCCAAAGTCAGCCCATACCTTCGTAGAGTATAGGACAACAACTCAACTTATGGATCAATCTAAATAGAAGTCCTATTTTGGGACTAATGTGAAAAGTCGCCCAAACTAGTGGCAAGATCGTATCTATACTAGAGCATGCTAGGGGATTTGAGTTATCTTAACTTATACTCAAAAATGCTTCCTTTAAGATTCATTGAGCTTTACTCTACTAGCTCAAACCTTTTTCTCAAAGCTCTTTATACTTTCTTTAAAATAAACATGCATTTGGAATTACTCATGTTCCCTCAACTCAATCTCAAAAAAAAGTAAAGTGTAATAATTTAACTCATTCAAATCTGAAAATCATCCATAAAAATTAATAATGCAAAGTTTCATAGTTTAAATAATGGATATGGTACTCTCGAGTTCCCTCAAAACTCTTCTTTTACTCATAACTTTGAAATACTCATTCTTTAACTGAACATAATGCATAATAGGTAGTAATGTAACAACTCAATTATGGTTCATGTAGAAATAAGCATTAACAACATATCAAGGATCAAAATCATATGATTAAATTCAATCTTAATAAAAATACATAAAACTCAATGAAACAAATCATGAATCATTCAAAAAACTCAATACAAATAGGATAAAATCGTAGCTTAAACCCTTACTGACTGAATTTACATGTAAGGTGTGAGGATGAACTTATTCCAACACTCTGAGTATCCTTACATACTTGGAAGAATTAGATTCTTAAAGAACTTGAAGAACACGCTCAAAATCCTAGGTTTTCTCCTCTTGAATCCCTTTCTCTAAGTCTTGGTGTTGGAGATCATCAACATGCTCTCCATTGAGATCAAACTTCATTATCCTTTGGTGAGATCTCCATGCTTTGGAATGACTCTTTCTTAGTTGTTTCTTTCAGTATTAGTAGTTCTTTTGAGGTAACCGTGGGCCAGTCCCGGCACCTATTGAGAGTTATAGAGTCTTCATAGATAGAGTTGAGATTGTTTAATTTTCCAAACTAGGTTTCAAATAATGTATTCGTATATTCATAGATTGTTTCAGACAGTGCATGAGTTTACTTTTAAATATTTTAAATGCTCACCATTTTAAATGCTTTTACTATTGAGTTAGTCTTCCATCAAGTAGTCAGCCAAGATAGGCCAGGGGTTCTCTTGGGACCACTAATGGTTTCTAAGTGCCAGCCACACCTAGAGTGTTAACCCAAGGCTTGATATATGAAGAACAAGTGGGATTTCAAATTAAAAGTTGAAGAACATAGCTTGAAGCCCAAGTACAAAGCTATATTGGATGGTAAGGGATTTGGTCAAATAAAGGTTATTGACTTTGATGAGATATTTTCATCCATCGTGAAATTATCTTCTATTCGTAAAAATCTTAGTCTGGCCGCTAGCCTTACTTTAGAGATTGAGAAGATGGATGTGAAGATGACCTTTCTTCATGGTGACCAAGAAGAAGAGATTTATATGGAACAACCTAAGGGTTTCAAAGTAAATGATAAAAAATATTTTGTGTGCAAACTCAAAAAATGTCTCTATGGCCTAAAGCAAGCTCATACACAGTGGCACAAGAAGTTTGAATCTGTTATCATGGAGCAAGGCTACGATAAGACTTCCTCAGATCATTGTGTATTTGTACAAAAAATTTATGATGACGAATTTATCATTCTTTTGTTATATGTGGATGATATGTTGATTATGGGCAGAAATAATTCCAAGACTGACGAGTTGAAGAAAGAGTTGTATAAGTCTTTTTCTATGAAAGACTTGAGTCATTCCAAGAAATTTTAGGCATGAGGATTGCTCGTCTCAAAAATGAAAGGAAGATTTATTTATCACAAAAGAAGTACATTTAACATGTACTGAAGCACTTCAACATGAACAATGCTAGGCCTATTAGCATACCTCTTTCTGGTAATATGAAGTTGAGCAAGAGGACGTGTCCTAGAGGAAAAAAAGAGCATGGCCAAAATGTCATATTTCTCTATCATTAGAAGTTTAATATATACAGTGGTATGCACTAGACCTGATATTCCTCACACAGTTGGTATTGTCAGTAGATTTCTCAATAATCATGAAAAAGAGCATTGGGATGGCGTGAAGTTTATACTCAGGTATTCAAGGGGAAGCTCAGATGAATGCTTGTATTTTGGAGGATCAAATCCAATCTTAAAGGGTTATAGAGATGCGGCTATGGAAGGTAACCTTTATAACAAAAAACTAGACTACTGGACATTTGTTTACTTTTTTAGAGGGAGATATATCATGGCAATTAAAGTTGCAGAAGAGTGTTACACTGTCTGCAACTGAAGCAGACTATATTGCGGCTACTAAAGCTGGCAAGGAGATGATATAGCTCAAGCAATTTCTTTAAGAGCTTGTCTTGCATCAGAAAGAGTATGCCATCTATTATAATAGTTAAAGTGAAATCAACTTGATAAAGAACTCCATGTGCCATGTAAGGAATAAATACATAGATAGAAGATATCACTGGATTTGAAAAAAGGTAGAAGACGAATCTATGTAGGTTGAAAAGATGTAACAAATCAGAAGTTGGAAAGTTGAGATTTAAAGAAATGTTTCAAAAAATATTCTTGGTGCCAGTTTCCATGAAGACACCTATGGATCGTACAAGGTCCTATGGCCCATAAGAAGGAAGTTATAGGTGAATGTTCTAAAATTTGGGTTTCTAAACTTTTCCAAAGGACTAGCAAGATGGGTCGTAGAAGAACCTACGACCCTTAAGAAGTGGTACGCAATTTTATTCCCAAACTTGATAAAATTTTAGGATTTTTAAGATTTTAAGGGGATTAAGGCTCATATAGAGGTCTACAAACCATGGGAGTGGTTGCAGGATAAGATCTAGAGAATTGTATTTCATGGCTCAATAGGATAGAAAGGTCTATAGATCGTAGAGATGGCTACGCCCATCAGAGAGTGCTCATAGAAAAAACTTCAGAGAGTTTGATTTTCCCACTGATTTCTATGAAGATCATTGACTGTCCTTAAGGGGTTATACTGCCCGTAGGATGTGTATGTAGAACCAGTCCAATAATTAATTTCTTAGGGGTATTTCAGTCATTTCCCATTTTTCAAGTCCTAAACTATGTCATTTCTAGACCGTTTCTAATTATACCTTTACTTTGTAATTATACCCATCCCCTCTCATTCACTTTAAACCCCAAAAACTCTCAAGTCTTCTTCTTCAAGAAATTTCTCAAGGTGGATTAGGATTCTTCAAACTTCAAGTCTCCTTTTCTAATTTCAATGCTATAAATCATCAAGGTATGTGAAAATATCATTCATGAATCCCTTTTCATCTATAAAGTCCCAGAAAACCTTTAAATATTTTATTATTTCATCGAAAAATCTAGAGTTTCTATGATTATGCTATCGGTTCAATCAATTATTGTAAAATACATTTATATTGATTTTATTATGTATAATTTGATCTTAATTAGATATTTTCAAGAATTTTTACATAAAACCATGCTATATGACTATATTGATTTTGAAATCAAGTTTTAAGACTTTAAGCATGAATTATAAATTTAAGAAACTATGATTCAAGGGTGCTTTTGAATAAGTATCAGTATGATTTTTATGAAAACAAAGTTGCATTTGATTGATGTACTCTCATTATGAAAGATATTCATGATTTGGCCACTTCTTATTAAAGTGTGATTTTTCTATGAGGTATTTTCTATGATTTAGATGCTTTAGATAAGTGTTTCTTCTAAGTATGTTATGAAATCATGATATGTTGAAAGTAGCTATTCTTATAATTTAATCATGTTATAAATAATTTGGTATTAGTAGATTCTTACCATTTCAAAGATTATGAATATGATATAATTATGCATATTTTCCAATGGGAGTCTACTTAGCACCGAGTGGACTTTGGGATGAAGGCTCACCCATGAGAATAAGCTGAGTCCTTTAGTAGCAATCTCCTTGACCTAGAACTACATTCCCTCGTAGGAATTTGTCTTAATTGGCCTTTGCTAGTTGATCTACCTTAGCTCATAGAATATACATTTTCCTTACCTTTGGCAAGTATGGACCCTCTCTTCTTAGTGTGAGAGGGTTACACTGGACTCTATGTTATAACTCTCATGGTTTATGCTTGTTAACGATATCTCCTACATAGATTTATTATCTCTTACTTATGTTATATTATGATTATGATCCTTTCAAGATTATTGCATTAAACATGTATCATATTATGCATTTCACATTCTCCATATTCAGTACATTTCATAGTACTAACCGTATAATTTTGTAAAACTCCAAAAGTTGAAAATTCCTAAAATGAGGATCAAAATATGAATCCCAAGAAATCTCAGCTTTTTGGCACTAGGTGATGACCATGAAAGCTATCACAAGTCATATTCCTGACCACGTCCCGTGGTGAGCCACCGTGTTTAAGGTATTGACACTCAGGCCTATAGGGAAGGGACTACGATATGTGACCATGGTCTGTGGTGAGCACCATGAGCTTTGGTGCCTCCTGTAATGGTCCTCCTACTGACCCTGCTGATACCCCCATTACGACCCTCACCATGGGCCTTATTGTCCATCAAGGTCTATGGTAGGTCTCGGGGTGGAAAGCCCATGCAAAGTACCTTTCCCATAAGTTAAGTCTAATATAATTATAGTGACCACGGATTGTATTGCCCATCACGATCTGTGGTGAGGTCCCATCCAGGCATCCCATTCCAATTTTAATAAGGGTCATTTTGGATATTTCCCTATTTTTTATTAATGAATGTGGACAGTTTTAGGGACTAGATTCTTACCTATTCCCCTTAACCCTCTCATTCTCACCATGATTCCCAAAATCTCAAAATCTTGTTTTCTAAGGTTCCTCTCAAGAGTCTTTTTCTTCCCCAAGCAATTTCAAGGGATTTCCTTAAGGTCAAGCTTCAATTCACTTCAATCTAGGGCTCCTAAAGGTCAAGTATGTGGGACTTCATCCATGGGTACCTTTCACCCATGGAATCCCAACTTTTCTCTCCAATTACTTTATGAATTCTTCAATCAAAAACTCCTAACTTGATGATTTCCATTGGATCTTCATAATTATGATATATTTGAATGCTAGTAGCCTTATTATGCATAATTCACATCATATTACTTGATTTTAAGATAAATTTCAATGATTCATGATAAATTATTATTTCAATTAAGATTTATGAGTTATGATCATGATTTTCACGTTATATTCTATAAAACCCTTATTGAATGATATTCAAGGTTTATGAGTTACTCATGAAATGGTTGTTAAATGATGTTTTAATGATTTTTCAAACAAGCTAATGAAAGGGGTAAATTAAGAACCTTAATAAGGAAGGTGACTTAACACCATTAATAAGGAAGGTTATTTAGGACCCAAATGATGTTTTATGAAAAAGATTCATAATGATAGAAGGCCTACACCTACATTACATGAATCACATGATAATAAGATATTCATATGAAAAAGATTAAGAAGTATGATTATGGTTTATGAGTTATGACAAGTATGATTTAAGATTATGATATGATATGGATTCCGTGGGATAATTTACTTAGCACCTAGTGGAATTTGATGTGGGGTTCTACCTAAGTCCTCATAGCAACCTCTAGTTCCTTAAACTACATAGACACTATAGGATTGTCAGTATGTCCTAGCTAGTAGATCCACATATAGCACATCACGACGATAATATTGGACAGAGTCTACCTTGACAAGTAGCCTCCCCCTTCTCTATGTGGGGATTATTGGATTCCATATAATAGCTTACATGGTCTAAAAATCAGTTACAATTATCTCCCACATATGTAAGTCCTTATGATGATTATGATATTTTCATGCATTGACCATTGAGATAAATATTTTAATATTCTCACGACTTTACTCATGTTTTGATGACATTGGTCTTGCATCCATAATTCATATTGCGTATGACATATGTTTATTATTCATTCATCTTCTCACATACTTAGTGCATTCCTTGTACTAGCACATACTTTTTGCCTATAATATAATATAATGTAGGGTACGACAATCACGTTCATCCTCTTCCCGTTCGTGGCTAGAATTCATTATTATTGTGCTTTTGGTGAGTTTTCCTATTTTGAGGAAGAGACATTTTACTTTCTTATGAGCCTATGACTTTCTTTTATCTATCATATTGGGTGATCTAGAAGATTGTCTTACTGATTCGATCCGAGGAGCTCTCTTATTGAGAATGCTCATTGGGTGATCTAGGAGATTGTATTATACTCCCATCTAGTAGTAGAGGCATGTTAGATAGTAAGAGTCCTTGTTGTCATTTCCTCATTGTGAGACTTACACTTTTATTGAGATAATGCTCTCGTATTCTGATCTTTCTTACTTACTTCATTTATCTTATGTATACTCATGAATGATATGTTAAGAGGCTTGGTTGGGGTCTCTTGAGATTTGAATCATCATGTCACGACTAGGCCCTAGTTCAGGTTGTGACAAACTTGATATCAGAGCATATGATTTAAGTGTCCTAGGGAGTCTAAGATGCCGCATCAAGTAGAGTCTTGTTCATTGGTGTTAAGCGTGCCACACCTATGAATAGGAGGCTATGAGGCATCTATAGAGTATAAATTTAAGGTTTCCTCCTCTAACTCTTTCTCTTTGTGATTAAAGAATCATGCCTCGGTGAAAATAACCCATCCAAAGGAATGTTGAGAAAGAGGAGCAAAAATCTTTGAATGACCCTCTAAATGATCAAGTTACTAATGCAAAGTTTTGAGCTATTTTTCAAATAATAGACCAAGCCATAACTACTCAAGTAAAGCGAAGGGTAGATGCTCCTCCAAATGTGGCTACACTAACTTCAATGGTTAAATACTTCACAATGATGAACCCTCTCGAGTATCATTGATCCAAAGTTGATGAGCTTCCCAAGACTTTGTTGATGAATTGTATAAGATCTTGGATATTATTAAAGTATCTTTGGAGGAGAAGGCAGAATTTGTGGCCTACCAACTCAAAGGTGTTGCTCAAGTTTGGTATAACCAATGGAAAATCAAAAGAGTTGAAGAGGGTCCCATAGGTTGGGAAAATTTCTAACTTGTATTTCTGGATCACTTCTTTCCACTTGAGTTGAGGGAGGCGAAGGTGTTGAAATTCATAAATCTCAAGCAAGGAAACATGAGTTTGAGGGATTATTCCCTCAAGTTCACAAAGTTGTGCAAGTATGCTCCATCCTTGGTAGCCAACTCTCATTCCCGAATGAGTAAGTTTATTTCACATGTGTTGGACTTTGTGATAAAAGAATGCCGAACCACTATGCTCATAAATAAGAGGGATATTTCTAGGCTCTTGAATTATGCTTAGTAAATTTATGGGGAGAAAGTTAAGGAGAGGAAAGTAAGGGAGTCTAAGAAGGCTAGGTATGAAGATGGGTTTTCTCAATCAAAATCCGATAGTGGTAATGGTAATTTTCAACAAGGCCAAAAGTTTCAAGGCCAGGGTTCTGCACAAGCTCCAGGTCAAAGGTTCGACAAAGATTGGGCCTCCAATACTAAGTCACAAAGTGGTGTTAGTAGATCTACTCTTCCTATATGTACCAAGTATGGGAGAAATCATGGAGGAAAATATTTGATTATAACGGGTGTATGCTTTGTATGCATTAAGATGGGGAAAAATATCTCCGAATGCCTTAGAAAGGGAAGAAAAGGGTGTCCTCAAGGTCAAACTACTCAAGGTGGACAAGTTCCACAAGATGGAGGCATACACAAAAATAGGTTCTATACCCTTTAAGTTAGGCAAGAGGTTGAGGAGTCTCCTGATGTGGTCATGGGTATATTGAAATTCTTTGACTTTGATTTTTATGCATTATTAGATGCGGATGCTACTCTATCCTTTGTTATCCCTTATCTTGATGTTAGATTCATTGTTAGTCCTGAGATCTTGCTTGAGCCTTTTTTGGTCTTTACTCTTGTAGGTGATTCACTTGTCGCTAAAAGAATCTATAGAAATGTTCCAATTTAAGTTTTTCATAAAATCACCTCAGTTGATCTTTTAGAGCTTGATATGACCAATTTCAATGTTACTCTCGATATAAATTAGTTTCATGCATATTATGCTTCTATATGTTGTAGAACCCATGTGGTTAAATTTCAGTTTCCAAATCAGCCAGTCCTAGAATGGAAAGGTAGTAATTTCATATTTAAGGGTCAATTCATCTCATGCCTTAAAGCATATAAAATGATTTCCAAAGGTTTCATCTATCATCTAGTCTGGGTTAGAGATACTAATTCTGAAGCTCCTAATCTTGAGTCAGTCCCAATTGTTAATGAGTTTCTGAAAGTTTTTTTCATGACCCACACTAGGGCCTAGCGGGGACACCGCGATTTTGATTCCTGAAGAAACTCCAACCAAGCCTTTGAGCATATTATAAGCATATATAAGGTAAACCATAAGTGTAAACTCATAAAAGTTCAAGAATATAGCATATCTAGAGAGAATCATGAAAACATAGACTCCTTACACAATATGCCCAACATGCCTCTACTCGACTACATAGCCGGGGATTAGAACATGTTCCCAGTTCACCCTTAAGAAAGTAATGACATAAAGTGGAATAGTCTATATACATCATAAAAGTCTAGGAATGACAATAAAAGAGGAAATGACTTGGCTTTCCCTCAAAGCATGAGGACTCACCACACAAATCTTCAAGATGGATCATCAACTAGCCATATGAATAAGATGAAGCATCCTTACCTATAATATAATATAATGTAGGATATAAAGTATGTGTTAGTAGTTTGAATGTACATGTAGGTGATGCAATACATAATTAAAACCATGCTGTGAAATGATCATTTTAAATAGCACGATGAAAGGGTTAGTAAAATCATAAGAAAACATCAGAAAGGTCAAAGTACTTAACTCACAAGAGTATCAAATAAAAGAAAAGGATGAGAATAAACTTATAAAGAATCATAAGAACCACACATATGTGGGACTTAACCGTAATCGACATTAGGACCATGCGAGCTATTACATGGAATTCGATGATCACCACATCGAGAAGGGGGAAGGCTACTTGCCAAGGTAGACTCCGTCGAATATTATCATAATTGTGTGCTATATGTGGATCCACTATCTAGGCAATATTGGAGAAACTATGGAGGCAACATAGTTTAAGGGACTAGAGGTTGCTACTAAGGCTTAGGTCGAGTCCCCACCTCAAAGTTCTCTTGGGTCTAACTCAGCATCCCATGGAATACATATCATAAAAAATCATAAATCATACATGTCATAAATTATACATCTTTCATAATCATATTTGATAAACATGTTCGTAGGAATAGGTCATCATCACATGATTCACGTAAAGGTGGTGTAGGTCTTCCATCATTACGAATCCTTTTTCATAAAAACATTAAGTCATCCTCATTCATAAAGCTTACTTTCATACTTGAAATTCATGATCATTGCTTATACTTGAAATTAGATTTGAAACATGAATACATGATCAATTGACTAGAAAATCATGTAATTTGATTTAAAACATGCATGATCATATACTTTCCATATGCCCATACATAATTCATAAAGATAATATCTTTGGAAGTAGAATTGAAATTTCTCATAATTCATATCCTGACCCTAGATATAATGTAGAAAAATTCATAGAAAAACTCTTCAATTCAATGCAATACTACTCAGTTTATATTAAAATATACTTAGAATCATAATTCATCCAATTGGAATATAGATCATAAAACTCATAAAAATACATACTTTAATTGATTGGAAAAAAAGTAAAGAATTTTTAGGGCTCCATGGGTGAAAGTACCCTAGGATCAATTACCTATATGGGCCTACATATTACGGAATAAGTTTTCCCTTCTTTACAAAATGCATCACTCCTTCATAGGAGAAATATTCTAGTAGACCCAATCTTTCAAATCAAATTCAAGATATCTTATTCTTACATGCGAATAGGACCTTTGATGAATTTGGGAAACCCTAAACCTTTCTTGTATAATCTTAACCTTCTCCAAGGCCTCAAATACTAAGTTGGGTCCGAACAAGGCACCCTCTCCCACCTCAAACCATCCAATGGGTGATCGACATCTTCTTTCATAAAAAACTTCAAATGGTGCCATTTTGATACTTGAATGGTCACTGTTATTGTATTCAAACTCAACTAACTGTAGGTGATCATCCCAACTTCCTTTGAAATAAAGCACACATTCCCTTAACATATCTTCTAGAGTTTGTTTTGTCCTTTTAGCTTACCCATCGGTTTGAGGGTGAAATGCGATGCTTAGCCTAACTTGGGTACCAAGACACCTTTTAAAGGACTTCCAAAAGTTAGAAGTGAATTGAGTACCATGATCCAAAATAATGGACAAAATAACAACATGTAACTTTACCAAGTCTCTAATATATATCTCTGCATAATATTTAGCACTTTAAGAAGTCTTAACCAGTAGAAAATGGGATGACTTAGTCATTCTATCTTCTACAACCCAAATTTA
Organism: Solanum dulcamara; assembly: GCF_947179165.1. Lineage (NCBI taxonomy): Eukaryota > Viridiplantae > Streptophyta > Magnoliopsida > Solanales > Solanaceae > Solanum > Solanum dulcamara. Next base: position 36,833,129 of record NC_077246.1, on the reverse strand, counting down.
ATCATGTTGCTTTTGAGTATGATGCATACCCGTTATGAAGTCCATATTTACATATTTCCACTTCCAAGTAGGAATTTCAATATCTTGGGCTAGACCACCCGATCCTTGATGTTCGACGTTAACTTGCTGGCAATTTGGGCATTCTACCATAAACTTTGCTATGTCCCTTTCCATACCATCAATCCAACACACTTCCCTCAAATCTCTATACATTTTGGTTGATCCCGAATGTATAAAATATATAGAGCTATGAGCTTCACTCAATATCATTTATCTTAGGCCATCAATATTTGGAACATATAATCGGGTTTGGTAATGAAGTACTCCATCTTCCCCTTGTGAGAAAACCACAATCTTTTTATCAACCACCAATTTTTTCAACTCAACTAAAGTTGGATCAATGTCTTGCTTTGCCTTTACATCTGCTACCAATGATGATTCCAAACCATTTTGAACAAGGATACCACCCTTATTAGAGTTACTCAACCTTACCCCTAAACGGTCCAATCAGTGCACATCTTTAACTTACACTTTCATGTCATCTTCCATATGAGCAACATTATTCATGGATAACCGATTAAGAGCATAGACAACAACATTTGCTTTACCTGGATGGTACATCACACTATATCATAGTCCTTTAACGGTTCAAGACACCTTCTTTGCCTAAGGTTCAAGTATCTTTGGCAAATCTCATATTGCAAGCCTTTTTGGTCGGTAAATATATAAACATGCACCCTACAAAGATAGTGATGCAAAATTTTCAATAGTAAGACAACCGCTGTCAATTCGACATCATGAGTTGGATAGTTTTGTTCATGCACCTTTAGGTGCCTAGAGGCATATGCTATAACCTTTCCATGTTGCATCAAAACACAACCCAATTTAATCCGTGAGGCATCAAAATATACAACAAACTCATCTGGATCTTCCGACAATGTCAAAATTGGAGCCGAAGTAAGACGATCCTTCAATGTTTGGAAACTTCTTTCACACTCACCCGACCATTAGAACTTCACCTTTTTTTGGGTCAACCTAGTTAAAGGCGATGAAATTGATGAAAAACCTTCTACAAACCTTCTATAATATCCGGCTAAACCTAAAAAGCTATAGGTATTCGAAGAAGACAATAGTCTAGGTCAATTCCTTATCACCTCTCCTTTGGATCTACGATGATACCATTGCTGGAAACAATATGACCAAGGAATACCACAGACTTCAACCAATATTCACATTTACTAAACTTGGCAAATAATTGCTTGTCCTTGAAGGTATGCAACACAATTCTTAAATGACCCACATTCTCTTCTTCATTTCGAGAATAAATTAATATATTATCAATAAGAACCACCACAAACATATCTAAGTATGGTTTGAAAATCCAATTTCGTAAAGTCTATGAAAATAGAGGGAGCATTAGTCAACCCAAATAACATAACCAAAAACTCAAAATGGCCATATCTAGTTTGAATCGCCAGATTGGGAATGTCACACTCCCTCACCCTCAATTGGTGATAATCAGAACGGAGATCAATTTTGGAGAAGTAACTTGCACCTTGGAGTTGATCAAGCAAATAATCTATTCTTGGAATGAGATACTTGTTCTTTATGATGACCTTATTAAATTGTCGTTAGTCTATACACATATGAAGTGACCCATCCTTCTTTTTAGCAAACAACATGGGAGAACCCCATTATGAAATACTTGGTCTAATGAAGACCTTATCTAATAAATCTTTCAATTTAAGTTCCACTCGGGCCATAACATAAGGGGGAATAGAGATAGGTTGAGTGTTGGGAAGGAGATCTATTCAGGAGGAATACCGGGTAAGTTATCCAGAAATATGTCGAAAAATTCATTCACAACGGTAACTGATTCAATAGAAGAAGCTTTGGAATTTATATCCCTAACCCATACAAGATTATATATACATCCTTTAAAAACCATTTTCTGTTACTTTTAGGTATGATATGAATTGACCTCTAAATACCAAATCATTACTCTTCCACTCAAGAACGAGCTCATTAGATGAATAGGAAGCATGTAGACAATCCATACGAAGAATAATATCAAAATCGATTATGTCAAGTTCAACAAGATCACTAGGGATTATTCTATGCAAGACCGACATGGGGCATTCTCTAAAGATTTTCTTATCTAGAACAGAATTACCAATGTGAGTATAAACCAAAAAAGGCTCTAGCAAGACTTCAAGACATATATCAAATACTATGAAAAGATAAGGAGTAACAAATAATAATTTGGCACCTGAATCAAGTAAAGAATAAACATCAAAGTCAAAGACATGCAACATACCCATAACCACATTGGGAGACTCCTTAAAATCTTGCCTAGCTTGGAGTGTATAGAAACTATTTTGGCATTGGCCTCCACTTTGTTGAGCTTGTCTATCAGGACCCAAAAACTGAGGTTATGATGGCACACATACCTAAACCTATCCCAATGTGTAAGCCAAAAAATAAAATCATTCGAGACTCCCAAAGGGGAGTCAGGCCACAAATAAACACAATACAAGGACAATAACGAAAATATACCAAAACCTGGTATCATAAGCTTAAGAACATCTAAATGTAAATCTGATTCTGAATACACAGTTTAAGTTTCCAAATATAAAAAAGAGTATAAAATAAAGATGGACTAGCTGTGATCTGGATCCCACAATCTCAACCCTGATCCGATGATGATGTACCCTGCTAGAATCAACTACCACAATGGATACCCTGGCTAGTATCTATTTTAGAAGGGACACAGAAGTAGGGGTGGGTACAACCTATATTTATTTAGTAGGTTTAACCGACTGAGTATAAGGAATTAATCAAAGATTATGAAATAAACTAAATGACACTTTCACCTACACGCAGAAATATCTGACTCTGGCTACGCTGCCGCCAATTTATATAGAATGGAGAGAATAAGGTAAACACATAAATAAAGTTCAACATCACAATTAAAAGGATAGATCAAATATCAAAGGTATTAGTGCAATATAATGCATTATAATAATGCAATGATATGACTGTATGGTAGGATAAAGACTATCACATAACCTGTCATACACACTGGCCGAGTTATGCTACCAAGTAGGACCTTTGGAGGGTCTTGCAGACCATATACCTCTTCACAATCTCAATGTGTTAACTACTCACACACAGCTCATGGCTAAGGACTCATGATACTAATATCTCATTCGATTACCACCTACTCGTGGTCAAAGATACAAAATATGTCACATTTTCTTTCTCAAAAAGGATTTCCACAGTTTTTATCTTCCCGATTATCAATGATAATATGAATGAGGATGAATATATTTACAACATATAAGGCATGAAGGTAATATTCAACTAAACATGTAGTACAAGGTTTATAGTTCTCAAACCATAACCTAAACATGATATTCACCCTCAATAGATAGTAATGGGAAGGAAATACTTTAATTTAAATGTTCACCCCCTTCTCATTAATATATCAATACTCAGGTATGGTCGAAACCCCCAACTTAACCCCTCTGGCAGGCATTACCATCCAAATAACCTCTTCAAATGTCTAACACAGTTAAGTCATGGACTACATAGTCTCAATCACAGATAAAAGATCACATAAGACCCCCACACGGGCTACATAACACATATAAGCCCCCACACGGGCATCACAATATAAATTATCAGTCTTAAACTACACTACATCCCCATCCCAAAGTCTACAACATAGAATTTGACTAATCACCCCAACTCAGTCCCAACAAAGATAGCCAAATCTACCTCAATTGCCAAAACTGCACTCGAACGCTCTACTGGACGAACAACCTTTGAATTCAATGCCCAATATAATAACCCACTATCAAGACTGAAATATACACGTCATATGGAGTAAAATGGCACCCATATTGATAGGTTTAGGAACCGAAGGTAAAATAGTCCAAAAATAGATAAATTTCAAAAATGGTCAAACCTGAAATTTAATTATAAAGATATATTCTACTAGTAATAAGAAACTCATTATTGAAAAACCCATAAAAATAGAGTATAAAGAAAGGTAAAAATCACCAATTTTCTTAAATTCAAATTAGGGAAGAAACAAGAAGTTTTGGAGTTTGAAACTAAAGTTTAGGAGTTAAAATCATCCAATAATTAATGAAAAAGGAAGGTTTTATGTTAAAAATCACTTTCCCAACAATTTTACTTGAAAACCTCTTTTAAAAATTGCCCCAAGATGCTCAAAACTCAAAAATGGTAAAATTGGGGTTTGTCCCAAAGTTGAACACTGTTCAAGCAACAATTGTGCATCGCGATCGCGAGCTACTAAGTCTCATGATCGCAAAAGACACAGGAAGGAATAATCCATCATGATAGCAAACCATCCCTCTCGATCGTGAATACCATTTACCTGACTCATCATAATCACGTGGCCTAAGATATTGATCGTGATGAACAAAACTGCCTGCACCAGAAAATAGTAAAATTCCAGACTCACATTCTCTGATCAAACTCTTGGGATTCGTTTGGAATCCCGTATACACAAACCTTATATGCACTCTTATTAAATTTGACGTTCCGAACTCACTGGAACCATTAGAATACGAATTAGAGGTCTCATTGACCTGAAACTCAATAAGTCACAACTAAACTAGTTTTGATACTTGAAATACCCAAAATACCCATAGAATCTCTAAAAATTACAACAAAGCCATTTCTAGCAATAGAATCACCCCCAAAACCAATCAAAATCATCAAAAATCCAATCTGCGTCTCCGAACTCGATTTACTGACCAAAGTCAAACTTAACTCATTTAAAGCTAACTTTCCAAAATTGAACCTCAAATTCATATATTGTTATACTCCGTACTTTTGTACCTTGGAAGGTTCCTAAGGTACGTAAGCTTCTTAAACTTTTTAAGTTTCTTGAAAGGTTTGTAAGCTTCTTAGAAGTTACTGTGTGAGCCAGATAATCTATAATGCTACCAAACAACTCTAAGGAAGGGAGAATGTGACACTCCATAGTAGAGAAGATTGGGAATAGGGGCTATAAAAATTCAGAAAAAGTTTGAGGCTAACTAATGAGTCGTAGGAATCGACTTACTTACATAAGCTATCAACTTAAAAATCTTACGTACTTAAACTACTTGAGTACATACCAAGCTTACATGGCAAGGATTACATAGGTTCGTAAAGAAATACGAGATTACGAACCTATGAGGAGAAGAAGAGAGAGACACATGGCAGCAAGAAGGAGTGCAACGTGGCAGAAGCTGGAGGTTCCACGTGAAAGAAACTGCAGCAATGGGTGGGCCCCACCTGCCACATGGCAGCCTATGAGAGGTGGTGCGATGTGTTGGCCCAACAAAGGCTTGACATGTGTCACCCCTTAAAGTAGCCTATATTTTTATGTTTATGACTTTTTATTTCCATCCTTATCTAATAATTCATCTTTATCAAAAGAAAATTCTAGAAAGAAGAAGAGAAGAGAGAACTTGGAGCTAGAGAAAGAGAGCTACAGTTTTGGGAGGAAAAAAAAGAGGTAAGTTCTCCTATTTTGTTCCGAGAATTAGTTATATACAGTATAAAATGATGGTATGAAGGTGTTAGTAATTTAAATATATGGTTTGGAGAAGCCCCAAATGGATAACAAACAGCCACAATATTTTAGTCGCGCTAAAGGAACTTCTGAGGCGAGTTTTGGCGAGTTTGGCAATTTTTGGGCAAGGTAAGGTTTTCTCTTTCAAATTGGAGTTTATGATGATGTTATGAGGTATATTACATGTCTTAAACAAGGTTGTAAGTGTAAAAATTGGATAAGGATGCTTGACATTGGAAATGAACTAAATTGAAGTCGTTATAGTTAAGTTGAAGTCGAGTAGTGTGTTGTGATTGTGGTGCTGCGGTTGAAGCTGGTTGGATAGAGTATTTCAGGGCTGGAATTTTTTTTAAAATGGGTATGGGTACTTGTGTTTTCATCCACACAACCCTCCGTTCCATATTGTTAAAGGTTTTACGAAATAAATGTTAAAAACTCTATTTTGGTATCGTAGTTTTGAGCTAGTTGTTTGAAGTTGTATTGAGTAATGTTGAAGTGATTTGATTGAATATATAGATGCTTGGTTTTTTTGTTAATATGGCTGCTAAGATTATGAGTTGTATAGGGCAAGTTACAGGGGAGATGCTACCCGATTTCTGATAACTTCGGAACTAGTAATAAACTAGTTGAGGGAAAAGGATAAGGAAATAATTCCTATGGATATTTGGTTGTACAGTTGGAAGTTGGAAAGTGGAAGGTTATTAATATTATTATTGCTTCCATATTAAATAGGTTAAAAAGACGGCGAGGCGAACGTGGCGAAGAGTAATCCATAGGAAGTATGTGAAGCTACTTTCTTTCTCTTGGCATGTTTTTTGGCATAAGTATATAAAGCTATCCTTCTTTTCTTTTGGAATGTCTTTGATGTAAGTTATGAACGATATGTATCTGAAGCTTGGGGTAATTCTATTCATGAGCTCGGAACATGATGCATGACTCATAATTTTGGTTTACTTCTGAATGTTAAGGCTTTTAAGGTAGTTGAGTTATCACCCTCGAGTCTCCTATATGATGAATACTAATTAAATACATAAGATACTATTCCTAAGGGTCTCTACAATGATGAACGTCTCCAATTCTATAAGCCATTTAGGTTTGTCTCGATATATGTCTACGATTGCTTAGACTACAGCTGATATGATTCCTAACGACATTTAGAAGTTACTCAGGATGATTACTACTCTAGTCTTCAAGTGACAGTTCACTTGACTATTTTATTGAGTCTTGGATGATGTTTTAAGTTGAATATGGTTTCTCATTACTCTACTCGTGCATCCTGTAACCCTTCTTTGTCCGTTTCCCATGATGGGATAGAAATTATATCAGGCACAGCTTTACTAATCCTTTACCGAGTCCCGGGTTGGGTATGTATATGTATGTATGAAGTATACTATCATGACCCAACATCGTGGGTCGCGACTAGCATCCTATTTGGATACCCAAATGATCTTACATACTAAATCGTCATATTATAGAAGAATTCCAATGTAGTATTCTTTATTTAATCAGAATAGAAGACAATTATTATGTTAAGCGGTCACATGTGCAGAAAATAACATATCAATCTAAAAGAGGCGACAAAACACGCATCATTGGGTATATGCATACATACAAACATATGGGCTATTTTGGTCGTTATACCAGAAGGGACCACATTAAGACACAAGTCATAAACCAACGAACATACACGACCTATGAACCACACCTATATCTACAGGTCTTTACACAATATAGAAGAAACATATGACGGAATAGGGCCCCGCCGTACCCAAATGGTCAAATATACAGGAGCAGGTATATAGGAAAGACATATACCAAACTGTGGGCTCCAAGTCAAAAAAGCACTCTATAGTAGCAGAAGGTATGTAGCCTACACTGATGGATCACGAACGTCTGTACCTGCGGGCATGAAATGCATTCCCTAAAGAAAGAGGGGTCAGTATGAAATGTGTACTGAATATGTAAAGCATGAAGTATATTTAGAATCCAAACCATAACTGAAAGGAAAGGTACAAGGAGCACTTACCAAACCAGGATATCAAAATCTATACTGAAACATATATACAAAATGCAAATAAAAGAAATCATGCATAAGGCTCAGGAACGTGGTCACCACCCCGACGCTGGTACCACAACACATCATACTCCAGAAGGTCTCAAGTCTCTGTACAAACCCCAAACATACCATATCATCATAATATGTCATATCATCAGAACATATTATATGCCATATCACATCATGACACCATAAATGGTACCCATCCCTATGGCGAGGTCTCGGGACCCATAACATATCATATTGCCAAGTATATTATAGGGCGCACGATTACAAAGCCGGCCAAGGTTCTAGCAAATGATATCATAATAGTATGCACGAGCGGAGTAGTGAGAAACTAATGCAACACATGTATATAAAGCATTTCTGGAGACTCGAGATAATCATATAACCACAAGTTAAGTATAACCAATCAAACGGCTAAGGGACACATGGGCTATCCCGTGATAGCATTTCTAAAATTATATTTGCAGCCCAAAAATGGGAATTAGAATATAAAGGAATAATTAGGACATTATTATTTAGTAGGGAAAATCATGGACAAAAGTTATTCCTTTATGTCATACGAGAATAAACTAGATAGGACAAACTAGGTGAGTTTCAGAGTTAGTGGGCCCACCTCCGGCCAAGCTGAGGTAGCATATATGAATTTCGAATATTTGTCTCTATAGAGTCATCTATCAAGGTTGTAGGATGATCCGATCTCATAAGTAGAAGTTATGGATATTTGCACGTTTCTTTTCAATATACTTGAGTTTTAAATTCAATTTCATTGAAAGAATTTGTAGGAAATTTAAACTCGGATTACCATCGACAGAATTTCCCCTGAGGCTCAAATTACAATCTACTACACCTAGGACACGCCAAAAGAAGGAAAGGAAGAGATTTACATACCTTATCCGCCTATTACGCTCACTCAAACTCAAATCCCATTTCTTCCAAAATCTACAAATGGTCACAATTACCAAATGTAAGTTATAAGCCTTTAAGAGTTTAATTTTTAACCCTTACTTGCTTACAGAAATTTGGGCAACACCTCCCCTACCAATTCAACATCCTCAAGAATTTAACTCAGCCAAACTATCAACTATAACACCCACAAGCATACCGACAACATCAACAATCACTACAAAACACAATTTACACCCATAGTCCTTCTTCGTCTTTTCTCTTCTCTTTTTTTTGATTACATAAGGCAACAAATTCTACTCCAACTTTACACCTTCAACTAATATCGATATTTCATATTCATTCACTGATTCAAGACCACTTAGACATAATTTGAAAGAAATTCACATTATTTCACATAATATACAAAAAAATCTATCAAAACCATAATCCATTCAAAACTTCCACGAACGCAACGAAACTACCAAGTCGCATTGTCTTCTTCCAAATTCATTAAGAATAACAATAATTTCCATATTAGAATTCTACTTTCATAATTGCATAAAAACTATACTAAAATCACATAATTCACTATAATAACTTATAACCAATTTTAAGGCCGTCTCGAATCATTAAACTTTTAGTTACATCATACTACCATAACGATGCAACTAACAAGCTAAATAAAATTCAATTCCTCTTCCCTTCACCATCATACCACACAACCATACACACACTTGCACACCCACACGGCCACACACACACATATATTATAATTTCATGATTTTCATTTAATTCCAACACTTACAACACATACACTTCTTTCATAACATAAAAAGATAGAATTCTTACTTTTTTCTTCAAATTTTCACTTGCCACAAATGTAGTTTTCTCGCTTAATTAATTATACCACGTTGAAGAGGGACTTGAACTTAACAAGGATTCAAGAAGGAAGAGATTTTTGGATCAAAGTTGAAGAACTTGGAAATTTTTCTTTTTTTTCCCTATAATTTTGGCCAAATTGCCCTTATGCTCTCACTCTCTCTTTTGTTTTAATTCCTTAAGTCTTGAAGCTTCTAGTAGATAGAAGATATATAGATGATAATGGGCCTTCTTAATTAATTTATTACATAGAATAACTTTTCAATGGGCTTGGGCCACCTTTGCTTTGGGCCTCAACTTCTCTTATTATTATTTTTTTTGAGCCCAAAAAATATAAGTCTCATTTTTGAAATTCATGAAACTAATTTCCAAAATTCCCAATTTTACCCTCGGCCTTCATCCGTATTTCTACATCAATTTCCCCTAAACATCACACCGGTATTACATAAAATAAATCATAAACCCATTCCTAGCAAGTCAAATATTTTTTTCTTATTTTTTTAATTTTTTTTCTCGAATGCGCAAAAATGCGGGATGTAACATCCTCCCCCTTTAGAACATTCGTCCCTGAATGTTAAATTAGACTTTTAAACCTTAAAAGTATCTTGGGGAGGACTCTCTATACGGGCGGCATACAGAATTAATTACTTATTAATATAATTAATTACAGAATTTAAGTTACCTGATGGCATAAGGAATAGGTGAGGATACTTCTTCTTCATCTCACCTTTTGCCTCCCAGTTCATCTCTTCTCGGTTATTGTTTCACCACAAAACCTTGATAGAAGGTACATCTTTGGTGCACAATCTTCTCATTTGCCATTCTAAAATGGCTATGGGCTGTTTTTCATAAGATAGCTCCTCCATTATCTGCACATCTTCTATAGGGAATATTCTAAAGGGATCACCAACACATTTATGAAGCATAAACACATGAAATATTGGGTGCACTGCCTCCAGATCAGATGGTAAGTCTAGCTCATAGGCGACTTTGCCTATCCTCCGAATAATCTGATAAGGTACGATATACCACGGACTAAGCTTACACTTTTTACCAAACCTCATCACACCCTTCATAGACGACACATTCAGAAATACCCAGTCGCTAATCTGAAACTCTAGTGGTCGACGTCGCTTATCTGTATATGATTTCTATCAACTATGTGTAGCCAATAACTGCTCCTGAATAAGCTTTACTTTATCAACTGCTTGCTGTACCATATCTGGCCTAATTAATTTAGTCTCACCCATGTCAAACCAACTAATTGGGGATCTGCACTTCCTATCATACAGGGCTTCATACGGCGCCATCTGAATGCTGGAATGATAGTTATTATTATAAGTAAATTCAATAAGTGAATTGATCATCCCAGCTACCTCTGAAATTAATTACACAGGGCTGCAATATATCTTCCAGTATCTGAATAGTGCGCTCGGCTTGTCCATCGGATTGAGGATGAAACGCGGTGCTAAGACTCACCTGAGTCCCTAATCCTTCCTGGAACGACCTCCAGAAGTTAGACATAAACTAGGCTCCTTTATCGGTTATAATAGATACGGGAGCCTTGTGCAGTCTTACTATCTCCTTAATATACAATCTAGCATAATCCCCAGCCAAATACGTAGTCCTGACAAAAAGCAAATGGGCTAATTTTGTCAATTTGTCAACAATAACCCAAATAGAATCATACCTACATGGGGTGCGAAGTAATCCTATAACGAAATCCATGTTAATTCTTTCCCATTTCAAAGCGGGAATTTCCATTTTCTGTAGTAATTTAGTGGGCTTTTGATGCTCGATCTTAACTTGTTGATAATTTAGACACTGACCAACAAACTCTATAATGTCTCTTTTTATCCATCCTACTAATACAAATATTTGCGGTCATGATACATTTTAGTGGATCCAGGATGAACATAATATCGAGCATTATGTGCCTCGCCCATAATTTGATTCCGTAGCCCTGCAATGTCGGGTACACATATACTGCCTTCACATAACAATACCCATCAGACAAAAATTTGAACTGAGTCCTTTCCTTGTTAAGAGCCATATCTCTGTACTGTAGTAGATTGAAATCCTCGAAATGATGCTGTTTTACCTCTTCCATAAGTGATGATTCAGCAACATCTCAGATAGAAATCCCGGTATCTCTAGAGTCGGCCAAATGAACTCCAAGACTGGCTAACTAATGAATCTCACGAACCAATTCTTTCTTATCTAGTGGCACATCAGTAAAACTGCCCATGGACTTGCGGCTAAGTGCATCAGCTACCAAATTGGCTTTCCCCGGATGATATAAAATATCGACATCATAATCTTTCAATAATTCCAGCCATTTTCTCTGCCTCAAATTTAGCTCCTTCTGCTTAAAAATATACTGGAGGCTCTTGTGGTCCGTATAAATCTCAATATGGACCCCATATAAGTAAAGCCGCCATATTTTCAAGGCATGAATCACCGCGGTTAATTCTAGATCGTGAGTGGGATAATTTCTCTCGTGCAGTCTGAGCTGCCGGGAAGCATAAGCTATGACTCAACCGTGCTGCATTAACACACAACCTATCCCAATACCGATCTGACCCCTCTAAAAGAGCTAAAACGGGAGCTATAATTAAATTTTCCTTCAGAAATCGAAAGCTGCGTTCACAAACATCAGTCCAATGAAATTTTGCTGCCTTCTGAGTTAGCTTTGTTAAAGGTGCCGCAATCGAAGCAAAATTCTCTACAAATCTTCTATAGTACCCGGCTAACCCTAAACAACTATGTACCTCTATTGGTATGGTAGGCCTGGGCCAATTTTGTACATCCTCAATCTTCTTTATATTGACTCGAATGCCATCTGCTTTAAAAATATGCCCTAGGAATGCCACAGAGGTTAATCAGAATACACATTTGGAGAATTTAGCATATAATTTTTGTTGCCGAAGTATGTCGAGTACTGTTCTCAGATGATCAGAATGTTCTTCTGCTAATTGTGAGTAAAATAAAATGTCATCAATAAATACAATAACAAACATGTTAAGGTACAGCCAAAATACCCGATTAATCAAATCCATAAACACCGCTGGAGCATTAGTCAGCCCAAAAGACATCACCCTAAATTTATAATGCCCGTATTGGGTCCTGAAAGCAGTCTTCGGAATATCTGCCTCTCATACCCATACCTGGTGGTAGCCCAAACATAAATCTATATTCAAAAAATATTTGGTACCTTACAACTGATCAAATAAATCGTCAATCCGGGGGAGGGGATATTTATTCTTTATAGTCACCTTATTTAATTATCTGTAGTCAATACACATCCGCAGTGACCCATCTTTCTTTCTTACAAATAATACCGGTGCTTCCCAAGGCGATGTGCTGGGCCTAATGAAGCTTTTGTCTAATAAGTCTTTCAGCTGCTCCTTCAATTCCTTTAATTCTGCCAGTGCCATTCTATATGGAGGGATAGATATAGGTTGAGTATCTAGAAGCAAATCTATTATGAACTCTACCTCCCATTCAGGGGGAAGACCTAGAAGCTCATATGAAAATACATTTTGGAATTCATTGACTACCGGAACTGATGGAAGAGCAGGTGTCTCGGCTTTAGTATCGTGTACATGAACCAGATGATAGATATAGCATTTTTGAATCATCTTTTTAGCCTTGAGTTATGAAATAAACTTACTCCTTGGCGATGCTGTACTCCCTGTCCACTCTACCACTGGTTCCCCTAAAAACTAAAATTGAACTACCTTTTTCTGGCAGTCAACATTAGCATAATAGGAGGCTAACCAGTCCATACCCATAATAAAATAAAATTTTGTCATATCTAATTCCACCAAATCAGCCATAGTGCAACGATCACATATAGTGAAGAATAATCCTTATATACCTACCTGACTATAATAACATCCCCAACTGGTGTAGCTACTTCAAATGGCTTTATAGGTTCGGGAGTTATCCCGATTTTACTAGCAACGAGCAGAGAGATATATGATAAAGTAGATCCTGGATCAATCAATGTATATACAGATCGAGAAAAAACTAATAATGTACCTGTGACAACATTTGGCGATGCCTCCTGATCCTAGCGGCTAGCCAATGTGTATATACGGTTTGAAGAACCGCTAGAATTAGAAACCCTACCATGGCCTCGACTGTAGCCTACCGGTGTCGACACACCTCGTCTTGCAGGACGTGCACCTGAAGGGGTAGACGATGAACCAGTAACTAATCTTGTCAGTTGAACTATGCCACATGAACCACTCACCAATGGACAATCTCGTATGATATGGCCTTCACGGATGCAAGAAAAGTAGGCTTCTGTATCTCGGTAACACTCCTCGGGATGTGATCTCCCATAATAAGAACATCGAGGCATAGGGGGCCTGGACTGACCATAACCTTTGCTTGTCTACGTACTTGATGCTCTAGAACTTTGGCGAGCCCTAGACAGCCCTGTGCTATCAAATCATCTACCGGCGGACTGCGTACCTCATCTTAATGGAGAAAGATATCTACCGGACTGCTGCTGAAGCTGCCCGCCTAAAAAATCTCCAGAATACCCCACTGATCTGGCCCTCTTAGGTGGCCTCCTGTCATGATCCCTACCAGACTGATCTCCCATATGTCGGTCCTCTATTCCCTATGCATAGGCCTGTAATCGGCTGATGTCCATGCTGACCTAAGATGCCATCACCATATAGTTGTCAACAAAATAATGATTCAACCCTTCCACATAATAATGCATCCTATCCTCCATATCAGCTATGATAGTAGGTGCATATCAGGGTAGAGAGTCAAACTCCAAGCTGTACTCTCAGACACTCCTACCTCGCTGATTCAGCTGTAAAAATCTATCAACCCTCTCCTACCGCAGCTCTAGGGGAAAGAAGTGGCAGAGAAAGGCGGCTACGAACTCATCCCATATAACTGTGGGAGCACTCTTACCCGTGGATAGCTCCCAGGACTCATACCAATTAATCACAACATGCCGTAACCTATGTGAAGCTAACTCAACAGACTTAGTCTCAAAATCCCTGACCAGTCTCAATAAGCGCTGCATCTGCCAAATAAAATCCTAGGGTTCCTCCTCGGGCTTAGACCCAAAAAACTCTACATGGTTACATGTCAAGAAATTACAGACCTGCTACTATTGTCCTCAGCAACTGCACAGCCTTCCTCAACACCCTATCCTCTACCTTAGGCTGAGGAGCTGGAGGCCTGGGCGCTGAAGCCTCTGGAGCTAATGGGGCAGCTGCTCCAGGCTCCTCCGGTAATGGTGTAGCATATATGGTGCACAACACACCAATAAACAAGACTTTATGAGACACGACCTATAGACATTACGAGGATAAACTACTCTGATACCACTTTTACCATGACCCAACCCCATGGGCTGCAACTGGAATCCTATTTAGATACCCAAATGATCTTACATACTAAATTGTCATATTACAAAAGAATTCCAATTTAGTATTCTTTATTTAATCAGAACATAATACAATTATTATGTTAAGCGGTCGCGTGTGCAGAAAACAACATATCAAACCAAATGGGGCGATGGAATGCGCATCGCTGGGTATATGTATACATACAAACATATGGGCTATTTTGGCCGTTATACCAGAAGGGACCGCATTAAGACAAAAGTCTTAAACCGATGAACATACATGACCCATGACCCACACCTATGTCTATAGGTCTCTACAGAATATAGCAGAAATATATGACGGGATAGGGCCCCAACATACCCAAATGGTCAAATATACAGGAGCAGGTACATAGGAAAGCCATATACCAAAATGCGGGCCCCGAGTCAAAAGAGCACTCTGTAGTAGCATAAGGTGTATAACCTATGCTGACGGATCACGAACGTCTATACCTGCGGGCATGAAATACAGCCCCCCGAAAAAAGGGGGTCAGTATGAAATGTGTACTAAATATGTAAATCACGAAGTATATATAGAATCTAAACTGTAACTAAAATGAAAGTTACATGGAGCACTTACCAAATCAGGACATCAAAATCTATACTGAAACATATATACAAAATGCAAATAAAAGAAATCATGCATAAGGCTCAAGAATGTAGTCACCACCCCGACGCTGGTACCACATCATGTCATACTTCAGAAGGTCTCAAGTCTCTGTACAAACTCCGAACACACCATATCATCACAACATATCATATCATCAGAACATATCATATGCCATATCACATCATGACACCATAGATGGTACCCGGCCCTATAGCGAGGTCTCGGGAGCCATAACACATCATATTGTGGAGTATATTATAAGGCGCATAATTACAAAATCAGCCCAGGTTCCAGCGAACGATATCATAATAGTATGCACGAATGGAGTAGTGAGAAACTAATATAACACATATATATAAAGCATTTTTGGAGACTCAAGATAATCATATGACCACAAGTTAAGTAGAACCAATCGAACGGCTAAGAAACACAGGGGCTTCCCATGATAGCATTTCTAAAATTATATTTGCAGCCCAAAAATGGGTAATAGAACATAAGGGAACGATTAGGACATTATTATTTAGTAGGGAAAATCATGGACAAAAGTTATTCCTTTATGTCATACGAGAACAAACTAGATAGGATAAACTAGGCGAGTTTCGAAGTTAGTGGGCCCACCTCCGGCCAAGATGAGGTGGCGTACATGAATTTCAAACAATTGGCTCTATGGAGTCATCTATCAAGGTTGTAGGATGATCCGATCTCATAAGTAGAAGTTATGGATATTTGCATGTTTCTTTTCCATATACTTGAGTTTTAAATTCAATTTCACTGAAATGATTTGTAGGAAATTTAAACTCGGATTTCCATCGATAGAATTTCCCACGAGGCTCAAATTAAAATCTACTACACCTAGGACATGTCAAAAGAAGGAAAGGAAGAGCTTTACATACCTTATCTGCCTCTTACGCTCACTCAAACTCAAATCCCATTTCTTCCAAAATCTACAAATGATCACAATTACCAAATATAAGTTATAAGCCTTTAAGAGTTCAATTTTTACCCCTTACTTGCCTACAGAAATTTGGACAGCACCTCCCCAACTAATTCAACATCCCCAAAAATTTAACTCGGTCAAACTATCAACAACAACATCCACAAGTATATCGACAACATCAATAATCACTATAAAACACAATTTACACCCATAGTCCTTCTTCTTTTCTCTTCTTTTTTTTGATTACACAAGGCAACAAATTCTACTCCAACTTTACACCTTCAACTAATATCGATATTTCATATTCATTTACTAATTCAAGACCACTTAGACATAATTTGAAAGAAATTCACATTATTTCACAGAATATATAAATTTTTTTACCAAAACCATAATCCACCCAAAACTTCCATGAACGCAACGAAACTACCAAGTCACATTGTCTTCTTCCAAATTCATTAAGAATAACAATAATTCCCATATTAGAATTCTACTTCCATAATTACATAAAAACTATACTAAAATCACATAATTCACTATAATAACTTATAACCAATTTCAAGGCCGTCTCGAATCATTAAACTTTTAGTTACATCATACTACCACAAACATGCAACTAACAAGCTAAATAAAATTCAATTCCTCTTCCCTTCACCATCATACCACACGGCTATACACACACTTGCACACCAACATGGCCACACACATGTACGATGATGAAATGCCGTATATGATGAAGTTGAAGCATACGATGATGCTGTATGTGATGAAGTTATTCACCGAGTCCCGAGGCGGCTATATATATATATATGATGATATGATAAAAATGTGGATCGAGTCATACGTTCCTCAACATTATTTTAAATTATAGATTGGGATGAACGTTCCTCGGTATATTTATTATATGATAATGGCACCAAATCCTATAATGGGCCGGATGTGGTATGATATATACGCTACTCTTTCACCGATTCCCTCACTAAAGGGCCGAAGATGATAGAGAGGCATGCATATAAAAATATAGTGATATATTTGTAATGTATGAGATGATGGCGTATACGATGGTATGATGCCGTATACGATAATATTGTAACACCGAGTCCCATAGCGGGCCGGGAGTGATATGTAGGGATGATATACATTCCCTCTTTTCATAAGATTCAGGTATAGTAAATTGTTAAATGTTATACTTGTTTCATGCATTCCTATCTCAGTTGTTGTTTCAGTTATGATATGTTATGCTTTATATATTTAGTACATATATCGTACTGACCTCTTTTTCTTCTAGAAGGTTGTATTTCATGTCCGCAGGTACAGATGTTCATTTTGGAGATTTTCCAGCTTAGGATATCCGCTCATCTATGTTGTAAGTGCTTTACTATTTCGGAGCCTAACTTTTTGGTATTGGTCCTCCTATGTGTATATTTTTTTGTTCAAGGATACGACGGAGGCCCTGTCCTACCATATGTTACCGTTACTATTCTTAAAGGTCTGTGGACATATGTATGTGGGTTGTATATGTATGCATGTACAGTTTCCCTTATATGCTATGATAGCCTCATCGGCTTATAAATAATCTTGCTTGTTGATACATTATAACTCAAATCAGGGACATGTTTACTTATAGTTAGCAAGGGTATATGTGAGTGTCTAGTTGGGGCACCCATCATGGTCTACGGGGTTGGGTCATGATAGAAGTGGTATCAGAGTAGTTTGTCCTCAGAATGTCTACAGACCGTGTCTAGTAGAGTCTTATTTATCAGTGTGTTGCCACCACATCTATAAACAAGAGGCTATAGGACATTTAGGGTGTTACTTTTCTTTTATATCTAAGATTGTGTGATAGATCCGAGTTGTAGGAAAACTCCTTATATTAACCTTGGATGTTAATAGAAGGATGACAACAACAGAATGGAGTGACTGATGATATTGGAAGTCACAAAGAACGCAGGTAAGCAAAGGCAAGAAAGATATTTATTGGGTAAGGTATTAAAGTAGAACGGAAATATACAGTTTTAAATTGAAAAGAAGAGTAGACTGGAAAGTATAACAGGGGAAGTTATAGTGGACGTACGAGGTAAGTACATTTTCATAATGTTGATTATGGGTGCCCTGTAAGGCTACGATATGATGTGATATGATACATATATATGTATCTTTATACATGTATGCCCTATGAGGCACTATTGGTATTTTCTGTGTGCAGGTTTGAGATAGTAAGAAATATAGAGAAAACTCTGCCCAAATTTTCCTAGAAATAAAAAGAGAATGTGATATAGGGCTGTAGTATATCTTGAAAGTTCGTTCCCAAAATAATGATGAGATTTGCTAAACTACAAGTATGGCTGACCTCGAGAAATAAGGTAATTGCTGAATTGATGTCCATAGAAACTAGGAGGTCGATATTGATATGGTAAACTGAAGTTGGAAAACACTTGTGACCCTAGGAAGATGATTTAGAGAAGACTGGTAGTTCTGGATAGAATGATATATTAAGGCACCGACAGAATTGGTACACCGGGATAAACTGTGATGAGCTATAATTAAAAGGAGTAAAAGTATGATTAAGACAAGAGTGCAAGGGAAATAAAATTATGACAGATATGAAGTATTAATAGGATAGCTTGGGAGATATTAAGGATAAGACTAACTAAGAAGGGTAAGTAACCCATAGTAAGGATCATGAAAAAGGTTAAGAAGTGTTATACTATGGGGTGGAATACGAACAAGATATGGTGTGAATATAACGAGGATCGTTATAAAAATAAGTAAAGCCTAGTGATAAAGTGGCTAGTGATAGGATGTGATCCATGTAATAAGAATATAAGCGTAAGTGTGAAACAGAAAAGTGGCCTAGGGAACAAATAAGAAATATTTATCAAGTTCCGTAGGTCAAGTTGCTAATAAAGATTATGTGATAACGGAAATCATAGCAAGCACAAGGAAAGAAAGGGTAACTGAAAGGAGTAAGAAAGAAGAAAGAAAGATGACAGTGTAACAATGGGTCATGACATGTGTAGCTAAAGATACGAATGCTAAAAGTGATAAACTACGAAAGACCAAGCTGTAGAAGGATGAGGAACAAAATAGAATGGGTGTTAGGGAATGATTGGTATCATACAAATAAAGATGGATGGACAAAATACGTTTTGGAAATGAGAAAAAGGATTATCTATAAGTAAAAATCAAGTGATAAAGGATGAAGAAAGAGATGGACATTATACGGTACCAAGTAGAAAAGAGGTTGGATGAGTTTTGAGATTGGACAAAGGTATAAGTACCCCCCTCCAAGGGGGAAAACGGGTGAGAAGAATGCAAGGGCAAGATGGAAATAATGGATACTACAATATAGTGAACATGGATGTTTAAACTTCAAGAAGATCTCATGCTGAAGCAAGTTAGAATGGCTAAAAGCGAACAATAATGGGATAGAAGTCAGAATGGTATTTAAGGCGGAACCTGAAGACTAGCAAGACAACGCTACGATAAATCTTGGGCTAAGTTGAGTGCGTTCGCACATTATTGCAAGAATTGCAATGTAACGTGTAAAAGAAATGCTATGACGCACTGGTATGCCAAAGTTCTACAACATTATACCAGTAATGATAGAGAAAACATAGAATGGCTATGAAGGTCATTGTGTGAGGGAACTTCAGCACTACTCGATAGCGGACCTTAATGGGAAAAAAACAAAACCCAAAAGGTAAGAGTACCAGTTGATGTTATCTAAAGAAGGCAAGAAGTAATACATGAGGTCAAAGATGTCACAACACGACCTTGGCTATGAGATTCATTTTGCACTCTAGGGATGGATGATTTTATATGGAATGTCATCCGTAGATTAATAATATCAGCCCGTGTTACTTCAATCAAGGACAACCTATTCAGCTGAGATGGTGTGAAATTATAGATCAAGAGAATGGTAAGACTTTATGGAGTTTCCATCGCTATTGTCTCAGATAAAGGAGCCCGAGTTACAACTAACTACTAAAGATCATCCCACGAATAGATTGGGAAGATAGATGGGTCTTCATACACCATTGTACCATCAGACCGATAGACAGACTAAGATTACTAGCTAAACACTAGAAGATATGTTGCGGGCCTATAAGGTTGACTCTAAAAGTAGCTCGAATAATTTCCTACTACCTGTCAAGATTACTTACGATATTAATTGTTATTCTAGTCTCCAGATGGGCCCGTATAAGACTTGGTATGGCAGAAAGTGTGGGTCGCCAATGGTTAGTATGATATTGGCAAAACACTAATAATAGGCCCAGACATAGTTTAACAAGTAGAGGAGGAGGTAAAGCTTATTCTGAAGAAATTATTAGCTGCCCAAAGTTGACAGAAGTTATATGCAGACAATTGACATCGATCTTTGGAATTTCAAGTGAGCGATTGGGTGTTTTGAAGGTGTCGCCCATGATAGGAGTAATGAGGTTCGTCAAGAAGGGGAAAATGAACCCAAGATATATTGGTCCTTACCAGATCCTTCACCGAATAGGCAAGGTTTCCTATGAGCTAGACCTACCGGTGGATCTGGAAGCAGTACATCCCGTCTTTCATGTATGAATGCTTCACAAGTGCATTGTTGATCTGTCCCGTGTATATCCCATAGATGATATCCAGGTTACTAAGGAGTTATCCTATGAAGAGCAATATATCACCATCCTGGATCAGCAAATTAGGAGACTGCGGACTAAGGATGTAGCTTCCGTCAAGGTGTTGTGGCGAAATGAGAATCACAAAGAAGTGACCTGGGAAGCTGAAGAGGAAATAAAACACAAGTATCCGTACCTATTCCTTATATCTACAGGTAATTCCAACTTCTGATACTCTTAAGTTGATGAAAGTATGTGTTATTGCAATAGAAAAAAATTTCCTTGTAATCTGTATAAGATCTTGAGGAAGGTTTTTGGTTCACATTTGAGGATGAATGTTCTAAAGGGGGGAAGGATGATATAACTTTTGTACCTTGGAAGGTTACTAAGGTACGTAAGCTTCTTAAGCTTTTTAAGTTTCTTGAACGGTTCATAAGCTTCTTATAAGTTACTGTGTGAGCCGGATAATCTATAACGCTACCAAACAACTCTAAGGAGGGAGAATGTTATACCCCATAGTAGGGAAGATTGGGAATAGAGTTATAAGAATCCGGAAGAAGTTGGAGCCCAAGTAATGAGTCGTAGGAATCGACTTACTTACGTAATCTATCAACTTAAAAATCTTATGTACTTAAACTACTTGATACATACCAAGCTTATGTGGGAAAGATTACATAGGTTCGTAAAGCAAGACAAGATTATGAACCCACGAGGAGAAGAAGAGAGAGACACGTGGAAGCAAGAGGAAGTTCCATGTGGCAGAACTTGGAGGTGCCATGTGGCAGCAGCTACAGCAAGAGGGTGGGCCCCACTTGCCATGTGGCAGCCCATGAGGGGTGGTGCGATATATTGGCCCAACAAGGGCTTGATATGTGTCACCCCTTAAAGTAGCCTATATATGTATGTTTATGACTTTTTATTTCCATCCTTATCTCATAAGTCATCTTTATCAAAAGAAAATTCTAGGAGGAAGAAGAGAAAAGAGAACTTGAAGCTAGAGAAAGAGAGCTACGATTTTAGGAGGAAAAAAAGAGGTAAGTTCTCCGATTTTGTTCAATTAATTAGTTATATATGGTATAAAATGATGGTATGAAGGTTTTATTAATATATATTTATGGTTTGTATCAGCCCCAAATGGACAACAAACAACCACAAAGTTTTAGTTGCACTAAAGGAACTTCCGAGGCGAGTTTTGGCGAGTTTTGAGAAAGGTAAGGTTTTTACTTTCAAATTGGAGTTTATGATTATTTTATAAGGTATATTACATATCTTAAATAAGGTTGGAAGTGGAAAAATTGCATAAGGATGCTTGACGTTGGAAATGAACTAAATTGAAGTCGTTATAGTTAAGTCGAAGTCGAGTAGTGTGTTATGATTGTGGTGCTGCGGTTGAAGCTGGATGGCATGTTTCAGATATGGAAATTGTTCTAAAAGGTGTGTGGGTACTTCTGGTTGCATCCACATGACCCTCCATTCCGTATTGTTAAAGGTTTTACAAAATAAAAGTTAAAAACTCTATTTTGGTATTATAGTTTTGAGATAGTTGTTTGGAGTTGTATTGAGTAATGTTGAAGTGATTTGATTGAATATATATCTTATGGTTTCTTTTGGTAATATGGATGCTAGGATTAGCAGTTGGATAGGATAAGTTACAGGGAAGATGTTGTCCAATTTCCGATAACTTCGGAACTAGTAATATACTAGTCGAGGGAAATGGATAAGGAAACAATTCCTATGGATACTTGGTTGTAGAGTTGGAAAGTGGAAAGTGGAAGGTTATTAATCTTAGTATTTATTCCATATTAAATAGGTTCAAAAGACTATGAGGCAAACGTGGTGAAGGGTAATCCATAAGAGGTATATGAAGCTACCTTTTTTCTCTTGGCATATTTTTAGCATAAGTATGTAGAGCTATCCTTCTTTTATTTTGGCATATATTAGACGTAAGTTATGAACTATATGTATATGAAGCTTGGGGTAATTCTATTCATGAGCTCGGAATATGATGTATGACTCATAATTCTGGTTTACTTCTGAATGTTGAGGCTCTTAAGGTAGTTGATTTATTACCCTCGAGTCTCCTATATGATGAATACTAATTGAATGCATAAGCTCCTATTCCTAAGGGTCTATACAATGGCGAACGTATCCAATTCCATAAGCTATTTATCTTTGTCTCGATATATGTCTACGATTCCTGAGACTACAATTGATATGATTCCTAATGACATTTAGAAGGTACTCATGATGATTACTACTCTAGTCTTCAAGTGACGGTTCACTTGACTATTTCATTGGGTCTTGGATGATATTTTAAGTTTCATATGATTTATTACTACTCTGCTTGTACATGTTGTAACCCTTCTTTCTCTGCATCCCACGATGGTCCAAAACTTATAGCGGGTGCAGCTTTACTACTCCATCACCAAGTCCCGGGCTGGGTATGTATATGTATGTATGAAGTATATGATGATGAAATTCCATATACGATGAAGTTGAAGTATACGATGATGCCGTATGTGATGAAGTTATTCACCGAGTCCCGGGCTGGATATATATATATATGATAACATGATGAAAATGTGGATCAAGTTGTATATTTCTCGGCATTATTTTAAATTATGGATCGGGCTAAATGTTCCTCGGTATATTTTATTATATGATAATGGCACCGAGTCCCATAATAGGCCAAATGCGGTATGATATTTGCCCTACTCTTTCACTGAGTCCCTCACTAAAGGGCTGGATATGATAGATAGGCATGCATATGAAAACATAGTGATGTACTTATAATGTATAAGATGATGTCGTATACGATGGTATGATGTTGTATACGATGATATGGTAAAACCGAGTCCCATAGAGGGCCGGGAGTGATATGTGATGATGATATACATGCCTTCTTTTCATAAGATGCAGGTATAGTAAATTGTTAACTGTTATACTTGTTTCATGCATCCCTATCTCAATTGTTTTTTCAGTTATGATATGTTATGCTTTATATACTCAGTACATATATCGTACTGACCCCTTCTTCTTTGGAGGAGGGGGCTGCATTTCATGCCTGTAGGTACAGATGTTCATTTCAGAGATTTGCCAGCTTAGGATATCCGCTCAGCTATGTTGGAAGTTCTCTACTATTTCAGATCCTAACTTTT
Organism: Solanum dulcamara; assembly: GCF_947179165.1. NCBI lineage: Eukaryota > Viridiplantae > Streptophyta > Magnoliopsida > Solanales > Solanaceae > Solanum > Solanum dulcamara. The sequence goes on along the minus strand of NC_077246.1, from coordinate 36,808,982 downwards.
TGGTATTGGTCCTCCTATGTGTATATTTGTTTGTTCAGGGGTACGACGGGGGCCCTATCCCGCCATATGTTATCGTTACTATTCTTAGAGGTTTGTGAATATATGTATGTGGGTTGTATATGTATGCATGTACAGTTGCCCTTATATGATATGATAGCCTCGTCGGCTTATATGTAATCTTGCCTGTTTATACATTATAAATCAAACCGGGGACAGGTTTACTTATAGTTAGTAGGGGTATATGTGAGTGTCCAGTTCGAGCACCCATCATGGCCTGCGGGGCTGGATCGTGACACATATCAACCCTAAATTTGATTTTGACGACTTTTCTAGACCAATTTCCACATTCCGTAGCTGATGGAACTAACAGTCTCCCGTTTTGACACTCGTAGCTTCAATTGGTCCTAAAAACCACTTTTTCACCTCTTAACCCTATAAAACTAAAGATTTTTCCTAATTCACTAACTATTAAGATTTTAACACATTTAACCACACAAACTGAACAAATAACACTCGGAGAAACTAATTGATAGCGGTAAAATGGTAATTTTGAATAATATTTCCAAAAATAACCCTCAAGGTCATTACAACATCCACCACTAAAAATGATATTCGTCCTCAAACATAAGATAAAGGAAAGCACCTGGAGTTGCAAAAAGCTAATGGTATCAGGCCCATATATCATACTCTAACTTCCAAGTAGCCTCCACAATAGGCCGATGCCGCCACTGCACCTTGACCAAAGCTATCTCCTTGGTCATGAGCCTACGAAACTGATTTTCTAGGATAACTATTGGTTCCTCCTCATAAGTCAAATCAATACCCAACTCTATTGCATCATACAAAATCACATAGGGATCATCCAGTATATACTTGCGAAGCATAGAGACATAAAATACCAGATGGACAGTGAACAGTCTAGGGGGTAAGGACAACTCATAAGCCACTCCATCCACTCTCTTGAGAATCTCGAATGGGCCAACAAATCTCGGGCTAAGTTTTCCCTTATTTGATAAAGCACAACTACGCCTTTACAATTCAATGTGTTGGTGGTCTCTAGCAATATAAACTCAATGTATAAGGTTGGGGTCAAATCTAATAAGGAACAACACGTAGGAAATTGAAGAAATAAAGAATTACAAGCCACTAGTTTGAACCCAAAACAAGCGAACAATTATAATATGAAGATTTTAGTAACAATTTAGGATAAAGAAAAGGAACGAGGATACAAGGGCAAAGTCCTTTCCAAGAAAGTAATCTAAAGGAATTTGGGGAATGGGAAGTCAATTATCATTCACATGATCCATTGTACCTTAATCTTATACAATCTCAATTAATCATGGAAAAAATCATATATGCCTAGAGTCTAAATTATCCACCCATTCCTCTCGAATATATGCAAATATTTCTAAACTAGTTCTTACGAACCCAATTGAGTGACAATATAATTTATTTAATATAGGCAATGCATGGATTAAACTATTTCTAGATAAAAGCTGAAGTATGAGATGCTAAACCTCAAATTATGCACTAATAAATGTTTCTCAACCTTAATTTCTCTTTCAAGCTTAATCAAATTAAATGGTCAAGTCTAAAGAGTTATCAAATCCATAGGAAATCCTTTAAAACATGAAATTGATTAGATAATCAAAGCCCCAATTTATAAATGAAAATATATTAATTAATTGCAAAAGCAAAAAAAATAAAATCAACAACCCAATCAATTATCTATTACTAGCACAAAAACCCAATTCTAAAGTGATAATTACACCTATAATTTATGCAATACAAAGAAAGAAAATAAAGAAAGAATAAAGATAGTTACAATTATGAATTTAATCTCCAATCCAATAGGGAATTGTAGGAAACTTGCTATGAAAACTATATTGACCCTCCTGTTCATTTTCTTCATTCTCTGATAGTTTTAGTGTTTAGAGCTTTCTTGCAGTGACTCCAATTATTTATGATTTGCTGGCACAGGCATTTCGATAGCCTGATAGTTTGTTTTGGTTTTATGTCCATTTCCCTATTTTGGAGCTTGTATAACTTAAAAAATTGACTTCGGTCATAACTTTAGATAAATGACTTCAGAATGGAATTCTGATGGTTTCATTAGCTCCAGAATGACCAAATTCAGCAAGTAACATGGTCTTAATAAGTATCGAGGCAATCAGTATGAGTTTGAAACCATTTGGTGCTTTTGCCTTCAAAATTTGGTCTATGATTGACTTTGGTCAACATTCTTGGAAAAGCTACTCGGATTGAAATTTTGTCAGCGTGGTTAGCTCCAAAATATTAAGTTTGGTCTAGAATGATCCTTCATTCTCTTTCCAAGGCTTCCGGTGTAATCCCGTAGCGCATTGTGGAATTTTACTAAAAATGGCATTGGGAGTGGGACCCACATTCAATCGTAACAACCTTGTGAGAGAATTTTGAGTGTTCCATTGAGTTTGGAACATCGAATTTGGTGGGGTAGCATATCTATTTGCGCACACAGGATTCTGAATGACTCTTGAGCACTCCATTAGAGAATTGGACATGTCAAAGTTCATCTTGTACCATCTGTGTCTAGTGCCATCCCTGGTCACTAAAGCAACCTTGGCATGAGGGGAGGGAGTCACTAAAGTGACTGCACATCGCTAAAGCGATAGGTCGCTTAAGTGACCTCGTGTCGCAAAAGCGATGCCCACTTTTTGGTGGGTGTCGCTTAAGCAGCCAATAGGGGTCCACTTAAGAGACACACTTGCAGGTTATTTTATGTTCAAAACTTCAGGTAAGTATTCAACTTTGAAGATCATTTTCTCTCTCAATTTTAAGGCAATTTGACTGATTCTAAAGGCTATTTCATGTGGATTTTCGAGTGGAAGCAGGTGGTCAAGTCAAAAGTTAGTGTAGAAGCTTTGTGTAAGGTAATCTCTTCAGTCTTGTTGTGGTCCCTTTTTGTTTTTGGCCAAATTATGAATACATGTGCATATTGATATTGATTCTGTTTTAGTGTGCGAATTGTGCTTCCTTTGGTAATATAAGCTAGGTTTAGCATTTATGACCTATTTTTGGAGTCAATTTCATAAGTTATAGAGCAAGTCCCATAACTTTTGGTTTTTGGCTCTGAAATTGGCCTATCTCCAAATTCAAAAATTTTAGCAACAAAATGATCATATTGATGAGGTTATTAACATTTTGTTAGCATGGCAGCAATTAGAGGCAATTTGGAGGATGAAAGCTTCATCGTGGTTGATTCAAAGCGAGCGTGATCAGCTTTGAGGTAGGCTATGTTCTCTCCCTTTTTGAATGGACTCTGCTAGATATCCTTCAATATAGTTTACATGTGACCTAGATACGCATATTCTGAGATTAGCATTCTCCTCATCCAATTCCATTTTCTTATTCCCTAAGTGAGCTTTAGGCTAGAATAGTCCTGCAACATCCTTAGATTAGCTTGTGGGCCTTGGTTGTGGTGTTGACTTAGAATTATTATCTTTTTTAGGATTGATATTGACGGACTTAGGCTAGATTTGAGCCTTAGATGCTTTATCAGGTGTTTATTGCCCTCTTAGCTAGGCGTAGCTTCAAGTAGGGCTTATTATGGATATGATACTCTTTATGATAGTGCCTGTAGACTATGGGGCTTGTCGTAGACATAGGCTTAGCATAGTTTTGCTTATAAGGAGATGAGGTAGCATATTTTGGGGTAAGGAATCGATCCTAAAGATCTTTCTCCCTCAATCTGATTCAGAGCCATGTCACGATTTTCATACTTTGGCATAGCGGTAATGATGTCATCTCACCAGTTATCTATTATTGGTCCCGAGGCTGTATTCGAGGAGAGATTGGATCCCAGGTTAGTCCCTTGACTTATTTTTATGCTAGGACCTGCTATTTCCTTATGGCTACATGTATCTTGTTTGAATGCTGGTAATGGCATACGTGCATTATTTGAGCATATTCACTTATTTTGTGGTGCAATCCCGGTATTGACATTGGAATTTTCACTACTACTTTTGAGAAGTCTTTCTCTTATTTTTACTATTTTATAATAGTTTTAATGAGAGACGTACCACCTGGATACTTGTTACTAGTTTTGGAAACTTTTGAGGCATCGGGGACGTGTTCCTTTTTCTACTTGAGGCATTAGAGGCATCTGGGATATGCTCAGTTTTACTTGGCTATTTGGGATGTCGATGCCATTTCTTGACCCATCGATGCCCATGGGCTTACTCTTGCTTGTGGAGCCATGCCCTTGGGAGTATACTGGCTGGGTGGGTGGCCCCTTTTTAGGGTGCTCACAGTTAAGTTTACTGTTTATCGATATTTGGCATAGCATGTCCCTTTCTATATCGGCTTGGCTGGTCACTCTCTAGTACCACTACGGGGATACTATTTGTCTATATAAGACCTGGTTTGGGCCCAGACACTATATACGTACTTTCCATGTCCCCTATGGGCCCCTTTAGCAAAGTGCACCACTGAACTAGATGAGAGAGTCATATAGGTCATACCTGGTAGGTCGGGGGTTGGGGTGGGTTTATACACTTATTGTTGTTGATCTCTAAGAGCCATGATGATGTCACTGGGTTTTACTACAGACTTGCATACATTAGCATCGCCTATTACCAACATACTTGTATGGTGTGGTTCCCTAGTTTTATTCGGGCCAGGGGTATGTTTTCATTATTTGTACCTTCCGAAAGTATGGGCATCCGATCAGTTATTATCTGATTGTACTTGCTCTTATCTCTTGATTTACTTGTAGTTGGTACCTTTGGTTGTATTGATAGTTAGTTTTTGTGGTATTTGAGTAGGATTGTGGGTGGTCCTTCTTGCGAGGCTCAGTTGGAATAGTTCCTAGGTGATTATGTTGTTAGAGTTGCTAGTTAGCAGTGTACTTTCATTAGTAGACTCCTATGATGTATTCTATTGATTAATAGGTTGTTGGATTTCATTTAAGGTACATGCTTTAACTCTACTCCTTTAACTGTATCTCCATTCTTCTTGTCTTATTTCCGGTTATTATTGTGATAATTCCTGATTAGTTACTTGTGCAGATTTTACCTGATTATATGTTAAGTATACTTGCTTTATCTATGGAGCTCAGTATGCCTATGCCTACTGAGTACCATTTATTTGGTCTTTATACTACACTTTTCCCTCTACAGTTCATAGTATGGGCTATCGTAGTTGATTTAGACTGGTAGTGATAAGCTTTTAATGCGGAGATTTGGTGAGTTCTTGGCATTCAAAGTTGCTAATTTCCATCCATGCTAGATTAGGACTAATCATTACTTGCTTTTGAAAACTGTCTTTATTTATATTATATTTATAAAAGCCTTGTACTTCTGTTTTGATTTAGATGCTCAGTTACTGACCGATGCCAGGTCTTAGGGTGGTTTCTTATGTTTGTTTCAGTGTCCTCTTTATTCTCATTAGTACTTAATTTCCATTTTTTTATTAATCTTCCGCTTGATAGCTCGTTTCCTATTATTCTGGGCTAAGGGTTAAGGATTAGGCTTACTTGCTAGTGGGTATTAGCATGTGCCATCACAGCCTGAGAAATCAGGTCGTGACAAGATTGTATCAAAACTCTAGGTTGATCGACATCATTTGTATGAGGGAAATGCCTAGTAGGGTCCTACTAATCTATGCAGAGCCATCCGTATCCTATATTCGGGAGGCGATAAAGCATTTTTAGGGAATTCTATTCTAGAGTCCTTATCGTATGTCCTTTGTTTGAATAATCTCTAAACTAATCATTTGGAATTCATTCCTTCTTAAATATATAGCATGAGTTTCTCGATGGACATGGTCGGAGCGTCAGCAAGTTCTACCAGAGTTTCAGCAGGTGGTTCACAGGTTAGAGATGGGTTAGCAGTTCCTTAGCATGTTTTTTCCTTAGTATTAGCCAATGTCATGGAATTTCTTGAGTGGGTTCAGAAAAACAACACATCACACCTTATGGATCTGGATATGAGCCAAGAATTCATCAGGAGAATATCTTTGCTGCTCCGTTTGGCATCAGAGTAGTTGAGAGCAGTTGGTTCTACCTTTCCCCAGATTATTAGCCATGTGAGGGAAGTAGAGAAGGCATGATTTTAGGCATACGGAGGTAGTGGTAGCATGCCTCTCCATCAGCATAGTGGTGATAAGATCCCACTTCAAGGAAAGAATCAGTTTGGCAAGGGTCATCTTCCTTCTCGATTCATTATGCCTACAACAATAGTGCCTCAGGTTCCAGGAGGTTTTGACGCAGTATATGGGGTTTACAGCGGACAAGGTTTAGGTCAAACTTCTTAGGATGAGAAAGGCCATTTTCTTAGGGAGCGTCGCAGGGCCCCGATGCAGTCAACTAGGGGAAGGGACATATGTGGCAACTCGCCCTGTCAGGGTAGCTCTATTGCTAGTTTGAGTCAAGCCCAAAGTGGCCGACCTCCAACTTTTAGCCAGTAATCACAAGGGTGTTATAATTGTGGTTCACTTGACCATTGGTCACGAGAGTTCCCTAGCGAGATTGGTTGTTTCAAGCTCCTCATACTCACAAGAATAGAGTTGTTGGGCCTTATCGTACTTGTGGAGAGCCTGGTGATCCTTCTGTTGTTCAGGCCGAGGTCGGTCATGATCCATTCTATGCATCTACCAGTCCGTTTGAGGCCAAGGATTATATTTGTTTGATTTCATTGTTTTGCTTTATATTGTTCATTTGTTGTGGTTTTAGGGATTTTTACACTTGTACGTGTCTATTTGGATTGTTAGTTACCTCCTGATTATTGTGGCTGACTTATCTGAACTTATGTATGTATGTTTTATCTCTATAGTTGATTTTTTTAGTAGTGGATCGACTATGTCGATCTCCTATTGGAGTAGTGGTAGTTGAGCAACTCCTCATGCCTTTTTTAGTGGTTGAATAATTTCGTATCCTTTTTGCATAGCTGAAGTTTCCTTGGCTAGATTTCTCTCTGGCGATTCTAGTTTCTTAGCCTAAACGGCTATCTTCGTTGCTAGGTATTGGTTTGTTCCATTCTAGGTTGTAGGTTGAGGTTTTCTCTATTATCCTACCATGTTGGATCCTTTGTAGTAATCCTTGTTGGCTGTCTCTTCCTATTTGCCTTAGTCTTATTCTCGGTTGCTAAGTTGTACTCTGTTCGTTCAATCTCTTGGGAGCTGTCTCTTTTAAGAGTTTTGGTGCTGGTTATGGCCTATTGAGAATTTAGCATGTGTAATCTCCCGTGGTATCTTGTTACTGCTTTTCTAAGTTCTCCATTGTGGTGTTGGTATCTCTTTAGGCTTTGTTGATCAATTAGAGTTGGAACAAGAGTTTTCTTTGGTGGCTTCAGATATAGCCTAAGCTGGAGGTTGGGAAGTTGGTTAGAAATTTCATCGACAGGATAGGGTTAAAGTAATTTATAGAGTGTGGGATTTTGAATTCTTTAGGGATGAAATGTTTGCTTTTGGCATATTTGATAGACTGCGGTGCTTAAGAGTCGGAGCTAGTTCTCTTGGACCATTACCTATTAGATTTGCATGTCTATGCATCACCTACCTGCATGGTTTCCCTTTAACTAAGATAGTTGGCTTAAATTTAAGTTGGCAGAGTAGTGTGTTGGCACATGGTGCTGATGTTTCAAGAGTTCCTATGATAGGAGTAAGTGAGTGAAGCTGGACTCAGTGTGGCCTGGTCATTTGCGGGATAATCGTCCCTTAGAGTGGAGAATTTAGTTTTAGAAAATTATGTTTTCGCACTTGAATTGTGGAGTTTTGGAGCTGAGATTGGAGATTCGAGGCTTTGCCCGGGGTGTCTTGTTTTTTGGTTATTTTCATCCTCCGATGTTCAGATAGAGTATGTAACTCTTTCGAGGTTGGTGTTGTATGGTTTGGTAGGACATATTAAGAGAAAAGAAAAGAAAACCCTAGGAACTAGAGGAAATGGTAGCGGTCAAGGGAGAAAGAAGGTAAGTCCTATGATTTTGTTCCATAATTTAATTATTTAAGGTATCCTACGGTTATATGATGGTGTTCAATAGTGAAAAATTACTATTTGGGGCAGCAAGAAGTGCAGCGAGCAGCCCTACCAATTTTTAGCACGTTAAGGAGCTTCCGAAGTTACTTTTCAGCAAGGTAAGGTTTGATTCTATTATCCCATGTTTGGGTAAGTGTTTAAGCATGTTATGGATGTGTAAATATGAGTTGGAGACATGAAAATATGTACTTCACCGCTGAAGAAGGCTGCAAGTCATGTAGGGACTGTTTTGGTGTATTCTAGTCGGCTTAAAGTTTAACTAGTGTCGTTCTTATAGTGGGATTGTATTGGGAGTTGTTTTGTAGTGTTGCAGGGATGGAAATGTTACACCCCATACTTTTGAACCTTGAAATGTGTCCATAATCTTCTTGTAAGTATCCATGAGACCCCTACTATCCACACACATTAAACAACTCGAAGGAAAGAAGAATGTGATACCTCATGAGAGGGAAGGTTGGAAATAGAGTCGTGAGAATCCGGAAAGAGTTGGAGGCTAAACAATAAGTCATAGGACTCGATTTACCTATGTAAGCTACGAAGTTAAAAGTCTTATACACTTGAGCTACTAAAGTATATATCAAGCTTACGTAGTACGGATTACATAGACTCTTAAAACAAGACAAGATTATTAACCCACGGGGGAAAGGAGAAGGCGACACATGGCAGCAAAAGGAGCTGCCACGTGGAAGCCTAGGGAAGTGCCATGTGGCAGAAGGTGACCCACCTGTTTGGGGTCAAGTAGGTGACCCAACTACTTGGGGGTGGGCCCCACCAAGGACACGTGGCAGCCTTGGAGGCTAAGGGTGGATCCGTGGCCCAATAAGGGCTTGACACGTGTCACCCTTAGGGGATGACATGTGTCACTTCCTAAGGGACCATATATATGTATGATAATGACTCCTAAATTATTTGGAACTCAAAAATCAGCCCAAAACATAGAGAGAAAAATGTGAGAAGGAGAAGAGAAAGGGGCAGCCATGGTTTCTAAGAAATTAAGGTAAGTTCTTCAATTTTCCTTCATGAATTAATTATCTATGATATTCCTCAACCCCGTGGAGGTGTATATATGTATCTTACGATGTCTACGGAATTAATTCTTCAGCTTGGAACTTGAGAGAAAGTTGAAAGAACAAAGAGGGAAAACGTTAAAAACTAATTAACAAACCCGTTTTTGGAGGGGACAGTTGTTAGTAATATCAGTATAACTTCTTGTGTATAGCTTCGTTTTGGGTGATTCAATATGTTTTAGAAAGGTATTTCATAGGTATATAACTTTCAGTTAGACTTTAAAATCCATTTTTGAATTTAGCCTCTCGAAAAAGGATGATGAAGTGTAGAGGAGGTACTGCCCAGATTTTGGTTTTGGAAATCTTACACGGACTGCTGTTGGTGTTTTGGGCATATATTTTAGTACAAAATTGATGTAGGAGTGATTCAAAATTGTATGAGACCCTATGACACATTTCTATAACTTTCATGAAGGACGTATATCCTGTTTCCCTCCATTACCCCTTTGAAATGAAGCGACAAGGTAAAATAGTAAGTTGTCCAGAATTCACGTTTTGATAGTTTTGAGTGAGCTGTTGGTGCAGGGGTGTAATGTATTGTTGCAGGGACTAAATGCATTCTAAAAGGGGTGTGGATGCTGCTTGTTTTCGACACACGACCCCTCGTTTCGTATAATAAAAGGCATTATAGAATAAAGACTAGACGCCCTATTTGATATCATCTTTTTGAATGAGTCATTTGGAGTTTATATTGTATATTGTTGGTGTGAATTGCTGCAGGTTGTTGTTGTTGGTTGGCTGTAGTTCTTAGGGACCAAATTTAAAATTTGGATAGTTCACATTATAGGGGAGGTGCTGCCCAATTTATGGCGATGCCTTGGCAAATAACAGAACTAGTCGGGGAAACGGCTAAGGAAATAGATTCCATTAATACTAAGGTGTAACCTAGGGTGCTGAAAAGTTAAGAGGGGTTGATATTCATATTATTTTCATATTGAATAGGTTCAAAGGAGGGCGAGGCAAATAGGATAAGGAATAATTCAGACAAGGTATGTAAAGCTTTCTCTTGGCATGTTTTCATATAAGTTCGTACAACTATATTTCTTTCCTTTTGACAATGTTTAGACTTAAGTGAATTGTATATGAAGTGCGGGGATAATTCCATTCCTAAAATTTTGACTACGCCTCATAACCCCTATCCACTATTCAGTATTAGAGTTCTTGTAAGGATTAAGTATTGCCTAGTAGGGCTTCTATGTGTTAAACAGTAGCATGTGGAAAGCTATCTCTCATTTCCATTGATATGTATTTGATACGAAAATGAGATTATGACGCCATAATGGTTCACCAAGCCCATGATGGGCCGGGTACGAAATATATATATGAATATCACTTGAAGGAAAGTACAGACTACATAGAACTTATTTTCTTTCTTCTTTTAGGCATGTCTTTCTCTTAGTCGTAAGTTGAATATGATATGAGCTCCGGATGTAACTCCATTCTTAGTGATCTCACATTTACTTTTGAATAATGAACTTTGGTAGTAGTAGAACTATTTCCCTAGAAACTTACAGATGTTAAAACAAATACCAAATGTACAGGCTCCAAGTCTTAAAGACTATACGATACTAAGTGTTTTAATTCCATAAACGATTTGTCCCTATGTTAATACATGTCTAGGGTCCCTGAGATTACTTTTGAGGCAGCCCATAATGGCACTTAGAGGATACTCGAGATGACCTCACTATTGCTCGGGACCTTAGACAAAAGCTTAACTTTCTTATTTTGACGAGTCTTCGATATGATTTAAATTGCATATAGTTACTAACTACTCTACTCGTGTATACTATAAAACTTCTTTCACCGAGTCGTGGGTCGGGTCCGTTTGTGCACAACTCACTACATTGTCCACCGAGCCCTTTACTAGAGGGTTGGGTACGTATATATATATATGATGATGATGTGTTGCAATAAGATGGTGATGGCGTCGGGCCTATGATGATCCTACAGATATGATTCACCGGACCCTTGAAAGGGCTGGCTATATTGTATAATTTGAGCATGCATGCTTTCATGATTTACAAAGTACAAGTACAGGTTTCCAATTTTGATATTTTATCCCCTGCTTATCTACTTCAGATATGCCTCCAGTTGTATTATGTTATGTTTTACATACTCAGTACATATGTCGTACTAACCCCCCTTCTTCGAGGGGCTGCATTCATGCCTACAAGTACAGACACAAGTTTTGGGAGTCCGTCAGCTTAGGATTCCATACACCTCAGCTGGAAGAGACTCTTTGTATTGGGGCCTAGTTTTTGATACTGTCCACTAATGTATAAAGTTGTTTTGTCCATTCAGGGGTACGATGGGGGCCCTGTCCCGCCATATGTTGTCAGTTATATTTTTAGAGGTCTGCAAACATGTATATGTGGGTTGTGTATGTCAATTTTATTCAGCTGGGTCTACATGATATATGATATATGTTATTATGTTATGGCAGCCTTATCGGCTTGCGTGCCCTATCATGTTGTGATACAAACAAATAGGGCTACATGTTTATGAAAGTGTTATCACCCAATGAGGCTCTGTTACATTTTTATTTACAGCTCAATGTGACCACAACTGATAGATATATCTACAGGGGATCCAGGTCGGACCCTAGTCGTGGCCTACGGGGTTGGGTCGTGACAGAAGTGGTATCAGAGTAGTTTGTCCTTGGAGTGTCTACAGACCGTGTCTAGTAGAGTCTTGGTTATCGATGTGTTGCACACCACATCTATAAACAGGAAGCCTCAGGACATTTGGGATGTTATCTTTCTTCGATATCTGAGATCGTGCTATAGATCCCAATCATAGGAAAATTTTGTATACAAACCTTGGATCTTAATAGAAGGACGACATCAACCGAAGGAAGTAATTGATGACATAGGACGTCACGAAGCATGCAAGCAAGTAAAGTAAAGTCATGGAAGATATCCGTCGGGTAAGGTATTGAAGTACTACTAAAATGTAAAGTTGAAACCTGAAAGGAAAGCACACAAAAAGTGCAACAGATGCAGTTTGAAGTTGGACATATGAGGTAAGTCCAGTGTTTTTATATTATTATTGACGTTGAAATCCCTGTGTGGCTACAATATGAGATGACATTGAAAGCCCTATGCGGCTGTGATATGATATGTATATATATATATATGTTGGCCCTGTGAGGCATTGTTGGTATTTTCTGCATGCAAGTTTTGGGATAAGTAAGAAATGTAGAGGAAACTCTACCAAAATTTTCCCAGAACAAGAAAAAGGGAGTAAAACATAGCTTATAACATGTCTTGGAAATTGATACCGAGTACCCATATTATGCCAAATTAAAGCTGTAAGAGGTACTCTTCAGGTCGTCGATAAGGGACACCCTCTTTACTTGGACTGCAGTATATCTAACTATAATTGAGCTTCACTCTTTTTGAAAGTCTCAAGCCCTTAATTCCTATCGTAAATTAGATGAGTTATTCATAACTTAAGGATAAAATTAGAAGGAGACCAAGTCGGGCAAGTATTAACAGGGAAGTACTGTGATGTTTAGGAGGTTTTGGTTTCTTCCAACAATGGTTGAAAAATGGTTTACAAACTTCTAATTGGGGGAAAGAACTTCTGATAGAATTACCTCAAAGAGATGTCAGGAACTGAATACGAATACGAACTAAAAGAGGGATATCGCTATGTAAGTAGGAATTGAACAGTGTGACACGAGTATACAGGGATACAGTGACACCGCTAATAAGGCACCCTTGGTAGAGGCTAACTAAGTTAAAAGCCTGCGTTGAGAACGCAGTAAAAGTATGGAGCTTAAGATACAAAATAAAATGATGATGCATGTGCACAACGTCGCCCCAAAAATAGTGGAACCCTTAAGGGACGAGGATGGAAAACTTTAGGAATAAATGGCACAACTTCCATTAATACCAAGAAGCAAAGGATATAGGTTGGGATAAAGCTACTACTTCAAGAAAACCTTAGATAGTTATCGTCGGAATACTAGCACTGTCTAATTGGAATTGGAAAGACTACAGGTGTGAAGTAATTCTGGGAAAAGGAAAACTAGAAGGTAGCCTTGGATAATTTGTTCCTTGGGTAATATTATTCAAGTACCGATTAGTAGACAGGACCTCACATTAAATATGGAAAGGTTCTCGTCGCTTCAAGGCTCCGTACTCGGATAGTCCGATTATAAAATATGAAGATAGAAGGAGACATGATGCAGTACCAATTAGATTGGAGGAGGAGATTAGGTGAAATTCAGACTGGACAAGGAGACATAGAGCAAGGTATAAGCAGATGAAAGTACGAGTACCCTCTAAAGGGGGGAAGTTAATGAGAAAATGGCAAAGGTTGGAAGAGGCAATTAATATAGCAATATATGTGAGATAGACATCTAAACTTCAATAAGATATCTTGCTGAACCAAGTTATAAAGGTCCGGAAGCTACCAATAATTTGATGGAAACCAGAATGCTACATAAGGTAGAGTTAAGAAGTTTGTGACGAGACCCTGAATGACATAACACTAGAAGGCGGCTGCGTATAAAAACAAAAGAGTCTAACCATGAGAGGATATCAACCAATTTAAGAGACATTACGAAGGATAATGACAACATGCTAGACCAAAAGCCAAAATGTTGGTTATAGCATTAGTAAATGATGTTGCGATAGATAAATAACCAAAGAAAAAAGAATAGAAAGCCTCCTGTGGTAGAAAATGAGGAGAACACAAAGTGAATAGAGGATAGTGGAGCTAAAGGTCTACGCCGATTCTGGATGTAAGATAACAGACGAAAGGACAGGGAAAAACATAAAGACTCGCGAGACAACACTGAGGTAAATCTTGGGCTAAGTTGAGTGCCCCGCACATTATGGTAGGGATTACAATGAAACACGACACGAAGAATTCCCAGGGAGGTCACCCATCCTAATATTACTCTCGCTCCAGCACGCTTAACCTCAAAATTCTAATGGAACTTAATGTGTTAGTGCTGGTATGATCACGCGATATGGAAGAATCGGAACTAGCGGCAGAGGAAGGATATGAGATTATGTTCCTGGAATACTATACGTTACGTTAAGGGAATTGTAAAAAGGATTAAGCAAGACAAGAAGGATTAGCTAACTACTAACTGACGACTTACTCAAATGCCACAACTCTTCAACATAGAACCAGTTAATGAGAGGAAAACCGCAGAATGACAATATGGGCCAGTGGGCGAGGGAATTTCGACACCACTTCGTATCCAACTCTGAGGGGAAAAAAGCAGAACCCAAAAAGTAGAGGTACCAGCTGATGTAATTTACGAATGACAGAAAGCAATACCCAGGGTCGAAAATTTCACAATATGACCAAGACCACAAGACTCACTTCGCACTCTAGCGCCAGAGGAATCTGGAGGGAATATTACTTGTAGATTAACGATATTACTCCCTGATCCTTTGATCAAAGGTTACCTACTCCGCCGAAAAGGTGTAAAATTATAGAGTAAAAGAGTGGTAGGACCTTACGGAATCCCCACAGCTATTGTCCTAGGCAAGGAAGCCCAAGTTGCAATTAACTATCGAGAGATACAAAGATAGGTTAAGCTAAATTATCAAGATGAAATTGGTGCTACGGGTGGAGTAAGACATGGCCACGATTGGACCAAAGATCTACCCCAACATCGAATATAGTATAAGGGAGAAAAAGACAAGGTAAGACATGAGAACTAACGAGGTAGCACTAGGATATTTCTTGTACCCTCTCATAATTTTATAAGGAAGAAAATGACACAGGGTAATGTGTCTAGATGGGTTGCAAGTGGGGGTAAGGAAAGTGGTGAAAGAGTTTAAACGAAACTGGCAGAACTAGCTGGTTACTACAGGATGGTGAGTATATACGTCAAAATTTTGTCAGAACTATACAATATCATGTTAGAGAAAGCACAGAATGACTATGAGAGCCATTACATGAGGGGACTGCAGCATTTTCCGGTAGCCAACCCTAAGGAGTGGGAAAAAAAGAGGAGAAGAAGGACCCAAAAGATAGAATGCCAATTACAGATATGAAAAGAGTTGAGAAGAACTATACGAGGCTAACGAATCAGCCCATTTGCTTTCAAATAAGAGCACCTATGCAGCTGAAACTAGGTGGAATTATAGAACATGAAAATAGTAAGGTTCCGAGAGGTTTCCACAGCTAGTATCTTAGAGAAGAAGGACTTTAATTACGATTAACGTTTGGACCTCAGTCCAAGAAGAAGTCGGGAGCACCGACCGGCCTTCGTATCGCATTTTCCTTGGGTTGCTAAACAGACTGTGCATACTATCAACTACTAGAAAATATATTACAAGCTTATGAAGTTGGGTTTAAGTGTGGCTCGGACTATCATCCACCATTTATTGAGTTTGCCTACGAGAAGGGCTATCGTTCCAGTATCCAGATGACCCCCTACAAGATGTTGTAAAGCAGAGTGTATGAGTCCCCCTATTGGGGAAAAAGACTAAGTTGGTAGGCCAAACAAGATTAAACAAACTATGGACTAACAACCCAGAGTCGGCCGAAGTGATGTACAGATAATCAATATCACCATTCAGAGTTCAAATTGATGATTGAATGTTCATAATGGAGTCTCCCAGAAAAAGAAACTTGACCCAAAATATATTAGACTGTATTAAGTTACTAATAAGGTGGGCAACATGGCTGGTGACTTACCACCTTATTTGGAAACTATACGCCCATTCCATCAGATAGGAGTGCTTCACAAAGATACTGATGAGCCACCCAGGGTATATTCCATGGATGAGGTCCAAGATATGGAATCCTGTAAGGGAAAAAAACCTATTGCCATCTTAGATCGGCAAACTAGAAGATTGTAGACTAAAGATGTGCCTTTCGTCAAGATACTATGGCAAAATCAAAACCAAAAAAGGGGATGACCTGAGAAATTGAAGAGGACAGGAAACACAAGTATTCGTACCTATTTCCCGATGTCTAAAGGTAACCCCAACTCCTGAAACTTGTATATTAATCACTCAGGGGGAGATTTTGTTTAACATTCGGGGACGAATTTTCAAAAGGGGGAAGAATGTTACACCCCACACTTTTGAACCTTGAAACGTGTCCCTAATCTTCTTGGAATTAGCCATGAGACCCCTAATATCCACACACATTAATGAGTCGTAGGACTCGATTTCCTTAGTTGGAGGCTAACAAAATGAGTCGTAGGACTCGATTTACCTACGTAAGATACTAAGTTAAAAGTCTTATACACTTGAGCTACTAAAGGATATATCAAGCTTACGTAGTACGGATTACATCAACTCTTAAAACAAGACGAGATTATGAACCCACGGGGGAAAGGAGAAGGTGATATGTGGCAGCAAAAGGAGGTGCCACGTGGAAGCCTAGGGAAGTTCCATGTTGCAGCAGGTGACCCACCTTCTTGGGGTCAAGTAGGTGACCCACCTACTTGGGGATGGGCCCCACCAAGGACACGTAGCAGCCTTGGAGGCTAAGGGTGGATCCATCGCCCAATAACGGCTTGATACGTGTCACCCTTAGGGGATGACATGTGTCACTTCCTAAGGGACCATATATATGTATGATAATTACTCTTAAGTCATTTGGAACTCAAAAATCAGCCCAAAACATAGAGAGAAAAACGTGACAAGAAGAAGAGAAAGGGGAAGCCATGGTTTCTAAGAAATTAAGGTAAGTTCTTCAATTTTCCTCCATGAATTAATTATCTATGATATTCCTCAACCCCGTGGAGGTGTATATATGTATCTTACTATGTATATGGAATTAATTCTTCATATTGGAACTTGAGAGAAAGTTGAAAGAACAAAGAGGGAAAATGTTAAAAACTAGTTAACAAACCCGTTTTTGGAGGGGACAGTTGTTAGTAATATCGGTATAACTTTTTGTGTATAGCTTTGTTTCAGGTGATTAAATATGATTTGGAATTTTATTTCATATGTATATAACTTTTATTTAGACTTTAAAATCCATTTTTCTTTTAGCATATCTAAAAAGGGTGATGAAGTGTAGAGGAGGTACTGCCCAGATTTTTGTTTTGGAAATCTTACATGGACTGCTGTTGGTGTTTTAGGCATATATTTTTATACAGAATTGATGTAGGGGTGATTCAAAATTTTATGTGACCCTAAAACTTATGTATATAACTTTCATGAAGGACGTAAATCCTGTTTCCCTCCATTACCCCTTCGAAATAAAGCAACAAGGTAAAATAGTAAGCTGTCCAGAATTCACGTTTTGATAGTTTTGAGTGAGCTGTTGCTGCAGGGGTCTAATGTATTATTGCAGGGCCTAAATACATTATAAAATGGGTGTGTATGCTGATAGTTGCAGACACATGACCCCTCGTTTCATATAATAAAAGGCATTATACAATAAAGACTAGACGCCCTATTTGGTATCATCTTTTTGAATGAGTCATTTGGAGTTTATATTGTATATTGTTGGTGTGAATTGCTGCAGGTTGTTGTTGTTGGTTGTCTGTAGTTCTTAGGGACCTAATTGGAAATTTGGATAGGGCACATTATAGGGGAGGTGTTGCCCAATTTTTGGCGACGCCTTGGCAAATAACTGAATTAGTCGGGGAAATGACTAAGGAAATAGATTCCATTAATACTAAGGTGTAACCTAGGGTGCTAGAAAGTTTAGAGGGGTTGATATTCATATTATTTTCATGTTGAATAGGTTCAAAGGACGGCGAGGCAAACAGGATAAGGAATAATTCAGACAAGGTATGTAAAACTTTCTCTTGGCATGTTTTGGTATAAGTTCGTACAGCTATCTTTCTTTCCTTTTGGCAATGTTTAGCCTTAAGTGAATTGTATATGAAGTGCAGGGATAATTCCATTCCCAGAATTTCAACTACGTCTCATAACCCCTATCCACTGTTCAGTATGAGAGTTCTTGTAAGGATTAAGTATTGCCTAGTAGGGCTTCTACGTGTTAAACAGTAGCATGTGGAAAGCTATCTCTCATTTCCATTGATATGTATTGGATAAGAAAATGAGATTATGACACTATAATGGTTCACCGAGCCCATGATGGGCCAGGTATGAAATATGTATATGAAGATCACTTGAAGGAAAGTATAGACTACATAGAGCTTATTCTCTTTTTTTTGGGCATGTCTTTATCTTAGTCATAAGTTGAATATGATATGAGCTCCGGATGTAAATCCATTCTTAGTGATCTTGCATTTACTTTTGAATAACGAACTCTAGTAGTAGTAGAACTATTTCCCTGGAAGCTTACAGATGTTAAAAAATATCAAATGTACAGGCTCCAAGTCTTAAAGACTATATGATACTAAGTGTTTTAATTTCGTAAACGATATGGCCCTATGTTAATACATGTCTAGGGTACCCGAAATTACTTTTGAGGCAGCCCATAATGGCACTTAAAGGATACTCGAGATGACTACACCATTGCTCGGGCCCTTAGATAAAAGCTTAACTTTCTTATTTTGTCGAGTCTCCGATATGATTTTAAATTGCATATAGTTACTCACTACTCTACTCTTGTATACTGTAATACTTCTTTCACCGAGTTCCGGGCCAGGTCCATTCATGCACAACTCACTGCATTTTCCACCAAGCCCTTCACTAGAGGGTCGGGTACGTATGTATATATATATATGACAATGATGTGTTACAATAAGGTGGTGATGGCATCGGGCGTATTCTCCGGACCCCTGAAAGAGCCGGCTATATTGTATAATTTGAGCATTCATGCTTTCATGATTTACAAAGTACAGGTACAGGTTTCCAATTTTGATATTTTATCCCCTGCTTCTCTCGTTTAGATATGCTTCTAGTTGTATTATGTTATATTTTACATACTCAGTACATATGTCGTACTGATCCCCCTTCTTTGGGGGGCTGCATTCATGCCCGCAGGTACAGATACAGGTTTTGGGAGTCCATCAGCTTAAGATTCCATGCAGCTCAGCTGGAAGAGGCTCCATTCTATCGGGGTCTAGTTTTTGATACTGTCCACTGATGTATAAAGTTGTTTTATCCATTCGGGGGTACGGCGGGGGCCCTGTCCCGTCATATATTGTCAGTTATATTTTTAGAGGTCTCCAGACATGTATATGTGGGTTGTGTATATCAGTTTGATTCAGCTGGGTCTACATGATATATGATATATATTATTATGTTATGGCAGCCTTGTCGGCTTGCGTGCCCTATCATGTTGTGATACAAAAAAAAGGGTTATAGGTTTATGAAAGTGTGATCGCCTAGTAGGGCTCTGTTATATGATATTATTTTATTTATAGTTCGATGTGACCACAGGTGATATATATGTATATGGGGGGTCCAGGTTGGACCCCAGTTGCAGGTTATGAGGTTGGGTCATAAAAGGAAACATTTCTAAATATAGGTATAAGTAGTTATGGTTGCATCCACATCACATCCCATTTTGTGTGGTTAATATTTTATGAAATAAAGATTGAAAACCGTATTTTGAAGTTGTAGTTTGAACGCGTTGTTTGGGACTTGTTTTGTGTAATGTTGAAGTGGTTTACTTGTATATGAGTTGCAGGTTGTTGTTGTTGGTTGGCTATCATAATTTGGTATGTAATTGGAAATTCGGATAGGGCATGTTATAGGGGAGGTGCTTCCCAATTTCTGTTAGCTTCTTGACAAATTAAGGGACTAGTCGAGAAAGCCGAACCAGGAAATAGTTCCTATAGATAATTGAATATGAATATAGGAACTGAAGGGTCGAATTTTATTAATATGAGTATTATTTTCATGTCAAATAGATAAAGGGGACGACGAGACAAGCACGATTAAAAGGAATCTATAAGAGGTATATAAGGCCTATCTCTCCCTTGGTTTGGCATGTTTTAAATATATGTAAAGCCCATCCCTTTTGTTTCTAGCATGTACTATATATAGCTTACAAACGATGAGTATATGAATATTGGGGTAACTCTATTCATAAGCTTCGAGTACAACTCATGACTCTTATCCACATCTGAATGCTAAAACTCTAAAGGCAGTGAAGCCACTACTCTCGAGTCTTTTATGTGTTGAACAGTAAGTAGAGATATAAGCTCTTATTCCTAAGGACCCTACAATAACAAATGTCCTCGGTTCCATAAGATGTTGGGCACTTCCTTGATACATGTTTCTGGTTCACTTGTAGTTGTTAAGACCCTTAAAGGAGTTAAGCTCCTATTCCTCAAGTCTTCTATACGACTGAATAGTGATTGGTATGAAAAAGCTCCTCTACTTAAAAGGCTCTAAGATAGCCAATACTCGAACTTCTACAAGATGGTTCATAGCATAGTAATGTATGACTATGAAGTTGAGGCTCCAATTTACATAGTCCCTAATGGCATCTAGAGGGTATTGGAGATGATTCCTACCCTAGTTTCCAAGTGACGGTTCATTTGACCATTTTGTTGAGCTTTAAATGATGAATTTATTTGCATATGATTATTCACTAATCCGCTCGCGTATGCTGCTAATATATTATTCACTGCATTCCATGAAGGGCTGGGTATAATATATGATGAAATGTTTATTCACTGCATCCCATAAAGGGTCGGGCATAATAAATGATAAAATGTTTATTCACCGCATCCCATGAAGGGCTGGGCATAATAAATGATGAAATGCTTATTCACTGCATCCCATGAAGGGCCGGGCATGATAAATGATGAAATGACAGCTTTACTGAATCCCTCACTAAGAGGCCAGATACAATATATAGGCATGCATATGAAAACATAGTGATACATTTGTAACCCCGAGTCCCATAGTGGGCCGGGTACGGTATGTTAGAAAGATATACATGCCCTCATTTCACATGCTGCATGTATAATGATTCATTAACTATTATATATTTTGCCTGCATCTCTATTTTAGTTGAAAGCTCATTTATGCTATGTTATGCTTTATATACACAGTATATGTATCGTATTGACCCCCCTTTCTTTGGGGGGCTACATTTCATGCACGCAGGTATAGATGCATATTTTAGGGATCCACCAGCTTAGGGTTCCACTCAGTAAATTTGGGAGAAGCTTCATTGAATCGGAGCTAATCTTTTGGATACTAGACCCTCTATGCATATATTTGTATAATCAGGGGTACGACAGGGGCCCTGTCCTGCCATATATTGTTATTAATACTCTTAAAAGACTGTAGAAATAGGAGTGGGTTGTGTTTATACGTGTGCTCGATCATGCCTGTATAATTTATCTTTAGGATGTTCCCGTTATTTTGGTGGACTTGTCAACTCGCGTATATGTATATAATGGGACAAACTCACATGCTACGATAGCCTCATCAGCTTATGCGTTATGTGCCTGAATGATAAGATGTGAGGATTAATGTAACTCCTTAGAAGGCAAATGAAAGGCTATGTGTATATGGAAATATTGTGACCCATTAGGGTTCTTATATGTGTTACAACGTTGGTTGTAGTCCAATGTGACTACATCTATTAGCTAGGTATACAGGGGTCCAGGTAGGACCCCAGTCGCGGGCCATGAGGTTGGGTCTTGACAAAAGTGGTATCAGAGTAGTTTTTCCTCGGAGTGTCTACAGACCGTATCTAGTAGAGTCTTGTTTATTGGTGTGTTATGCACCACATCCATAAATAGGAGGCTACATGTTATTTAAGATGTTTTCTTTCTTTCTTATCTTACATCATGCGATAGAGATACAATATTAAGATAATTTCTCCCTAATAGATCATCATGTTTACAATAATGCCTCCAAGAAAAGCGACCACTGCCCAAAAGGGCAAGTCAACATCAGGAGAAACCAGTCAAACCCTGAGAATTAATAGGGCTCATGCCCAGTCTATGCAAGGGATTGTGCTCTAGTAGGCAAGCTCTACTACGCTGCCACCTCTAGAGGAGCTTAGAATAGCAGCAACTATAGATCCTGAAGCTCCAATGCCTGAGCCTCCATCTCCACAGCTAGGGCCTGAAGATAGGGCTATGAGAGATGTCATGCAGTTGCTGACTAGAATAGTGGCAGGGCAGGCTCGAAGGCATGGGTTAGGAGAGGATGAGTTAAATAGACACAACAGTATGAGAGTTCATGATTTCTTGACTTGTAACCCTCTAGATTTCTATGGGTCAAGGCCTGCAGATGACCCACAAGAGTTTATTCGACAGATGCAAAGAACATTAAGAATAATTAGGGCTTCTAAGACTGAGTATATTGAGTTGGCTTCATATTGGCTACATGATGTAGCTATTAATTGGTATGAGTCCTGGGAATTATCGAGGGGTGAGGGTGCTCCTCCAGCAGTTTGGGATTAGTTCGTGAAAGCCTTCTTTGGCCATTTTCTACCTCTGAAAATTAAACAAGCTAGAGTTGATAAATTTTCATAGCTGAGGCAGAATGGTAGAAGCGTTAAAGACTATAGCCTTGAGTTTGACTCGTTGATGAGACATGCGCCCACTATTATAGCCGATATGGTTGATAGGGTGCATCATTATGTGATAGGGTAGATCATCACTTTGTTGATAGCTGTATGGCCATGGCTTCTCACCCAGGCATGGATATTTCTTGGGTATAAGTGTATACACAAGGAGTGGAGGATTGGCACAGGGGATGTCAACCCGAGAGAGATTTTGACAGAGGCCAGCATAAGAGGACTAAGTCAGTTGTTTATTATGGTGGTTTTCATGGCGGGAAGCCTCAACAGTATGGTAGATACCCTTCCCAGCCAGCCCAAATTGCACCCTCACAAGTCACAGGAAGAGGTTTGATAGCACATGGTATTCAGGAGCTAGTTAGAGCTCTAGGGTTTTAGGTTCACAGATAAACAGGGACTCGCATCAGTTGAGGCCACCTTTGCCTTATTGTCCTCATTGTGATAAGGCTCATTTTGGGAAATGCCATTTTGGGATAAGTGCTTGTTTTACTTGCGGCCGTCAAGGACATGTTATGAGAGACTGTCCATTCAGGGGCAGCCTAGGAAGTGCAGTTCAGCCTACTAGGTCAGTTCCTAGTTTATCTTCTTCCATGTCTATGCATACTGCGGGGCAGAGTATTCAGATGCCAAAAGGCCATGGTACAAACCGTAATGGAACTTTTGGTTATTATGGTCCTTCGAATTACATCTACGCCTTAACTAACAGACAGGATTAGGAGGCGTCACCAAATTTGGTTACAGGTATATTACCATTTTTCTTCTGAAATATATGTGTGTTGATATTGAGAGCCTTGTGTGGCTGTAATATGATATGGTATATATATATACATGTTGTCCCTATGAGGCACTGTTGGTATTTCCTGCGTGCAGGTGTTTGGAGATGGTAAAAAAATATATAGAGGAAACTCTGCTAAAATTTTCCTAGAAAAAAAGGAGGGGGAATGAGACACTCAGGGTTGTAGTATGTCTTGAAAGGTTGTGCCCACAAAAATGATGAGATTTGACTAAACTATGAGTATGGATGACCTCACAAAAGAAGTGGATTGCTGAATTAATGGCAATAGTGACTAAGAGGTCAATGCTGGAATAGTAAACAGAGATTAGGAAAAGACTTATGATACTAAGGAGCGATTTTGAAAAGACTAATTGATCTGAGTAAGAGCGCAGTAGAATGCGCCTAGAGTGTTACAAGTTGGATTAAAAGGAATTGTATAGTAGAATAAATAAAATTGAGAATAAGAAGCCAGATAGCTTACTACAAGAGATGGAAATTCCGACTTGGAAAGGGAAAGTAGTTAATATGGATTATAGTACAGACTGATCCCACATTCTACGGAAGTATAAGTTCATATGGGTTATGGCAGGCAGGCTGACAGGATCAATCCATTTTCTTCCGGTTAGAAAGACATACTCAATTGAAGGTTATGCAAGATTACATATCAAAAAAATAGTAAGATTTCATGAAGTTCCCACATCTATTATCCCAAACAGGGAAGTTCAATTGACAGCTAACCACTAGAGATCATTCATTCTAGAAGGGATTTGGAACACAGTCGAATCTTAGTCGGGCATTTTGCCCTTTTATTAATGGACAGGCCTAGGTGTGATCCAGCAAGTTGTTGATAAAATAAAGCTTAGTTAGGAAAAACTATTAACATTCCAAAGTCAACAAAAGTCATATGCAGATAGTCGACGTTGACCTTTTGAGTTTGAAGTGGATGAATGGGTATTTGTGAAAGCATCACCAAGGAAAGGTATAATAAAATTCAGCAAGAAAGACCTACATTGGGCCTTATCAAATCATCCGTAAAGTAGGTAAAGTTGCCTATGAGTTGGACCTACCATTGTATTTGGAGGTAGTACGCCCAGTCCCTCATGTGTCAAGGTTTTGCAAATGTTTAAGTGACCCTTCGAGAATAGTTCCTGTGGAGAGGATCCACGTAACAAGGAGTTATCTTATGAGGAGCAACCTATTACCTCCAACTAAGGATGTGACTTCCGTCAAAGTCTTGTGACGAAATTATAATAAAGAAGAGTTGACTTGGGAGGCGAAAGAAGAGATGAAAAAGAAATATCCGTATGTGCTTGCTATGTCTACATGGAGTCTAAACTCCTGGGTTGGTTGCATTAATGAACAAAAGGTCCATGGATGATAACCATTATGGATAATTGCTAAGGTCCTCGTGCGGCCTAATAAGCTTAGTTAACATTCGAGAATGAATGTTCTAAAGGGGGGAAGGGTGTTATGCCCCAGACTTTTGGTACTTCGGAACGCTTCCTTAAGCTTCTTAAAAGTTCCCACGTGACCTAGATTAGCTACCACACTATCAAATAACCCTAAGGAAAGGAAAATGAAATACCCAATAATAAGGAAGATTGGAAATAGGGTTATAGGAATCCAGAAGGAGTTGGAGGCCAAATAATGAGTCATAGGACCCGATCTACTTGCATAAGCTACCAACTTGGATGTCCTACAATATTAAGAAACTTGAGTGCATATCGAGCTTAAGTATCAAGGTATACATAGGCTCTTAAAGTGAGACAAGATTACAAACCCACGGAATAAAAATAAGGAGACGACGAACCTACTTGAAGTAAGTAGGTGACTCACCTACTTGGGGTGGACCCCACCTTCCATATGGCAGCATATGGATGGTTTCATGGAGTGAGGTGGCACCCTAGGGGGATGACACATGTCACCCTTTAAGGATGGATATATACAATTCTTTTATGACTAAGCCTATATTTCAACATCTTAAACTTAAAAGAAAAGAAAAGAAAACCCTAGGAACTAGAGAAAATAGTGGCGGCCAAGGGAGAAAGAAGGTAAGTCCTCCGATTTCGTTCTATGATTTAATTATTTAAGGTATCCTACGGTTATATGAAGGTTTTTAATAGCGAAAAATTACTATTTGGGGCAGCAAGAAGTGCAGTGAGCAGCCCCACCAATTTTCAGCACATTAGGGAGCTTCCGAAGTCAATTTTCAGCAAGGTAAGGTTTGATTCTCTTGTCCCACATTTGGGTAAGTGTTTAATAATGTTAAGGATGTGTAAATATGAGTTGGAGACATGAAAATATGTACTTCCCCACTGAAGGAGGCTGCAAGTCGCGTAGGGACTGTTTTTGTGTATTCTAGTCGGCTTAAAGTTTAACTATTGTCGTTGTTATTATGGGATTGTATTGGGAGTTGTTTTATAGTGTTGCAGGGATGGAAACATGTCTAAGTATAGGTTTAAGTTATTTTGGTTGCATCCACATCACTTCCCATTTCGTGTGGTTAAGATTTTATGAAATAAAGATTAAAAACCGTATTTTGAATTCATAGTTTGAGCGGGCTGTTTGGGACTTGTTTTGTGTAATGTTGAAGTTGTTTACTTGTATATGAGCTGCAGGTTGTTGTTTTTGGTTGGATGTCATAATTAGGTATGTAATTGGAAATTCGGATAGGGCATGTTATAGAGAAGGTGCTGCCCGATTTCCGTTAACTCATTGACTAATTAAGGGACTAGTCGAGAAAGGCGAACCAGGGAATAGTTCCTATAGATACTTAAATACGAATTTAGGAACTGGAGGGTAGAAGTTTATTAATATGAGTATTCTTTTCATGTTAAATAGGTTCAGGGGACGACGAGAAAATCACGGTTAAAAAGAATCTATAAGAGGTATGTAAGGCCTATCTCTCCCTTGGTTTAGCATGTTTCAAATGTATGTTAAGCCCATCCCTTTTCTTTTTGGCATGTACTAGATATAGGTTATGAACTATGTGTATATGAATCTTGGGTTAACTCTATTCATAAGCTTCAAGCACGACTCATAACTCTTATCCACGTCTGAATGCTAAAACTATAAAGGCGGTCGAGCTACTACTCTCGAGTCTTTTATGTGTTGAATAGTAAGTGGAGATATAAGCTCTTATTCCTAAGGACCCTATAATAACAAATGTCCTCAATTCCATAAGATGTTGGGAACTTCCGTGATACATTTTTTTGGTTCACTTGTAGCTGTTAAGAACGTTAAAGGAGTTAAGCTCCTAATCCTCAAGTCTTCTATATGATTGAATAGTGATTGGTATGAAAAAGCTCCTATGTTTAAAAGGCTCTGAGATAGCCAATACTCGAACTTCTATAAGATGGTTCATAGTATAGTAAAGTATGACTATGAAGTTGAGGCTCCAGTTGACATAGTCTCTAATGGCATGTAGAGGGTACTGGAGATGATTACTACCCTGGTTTCCAAGTGACTGTTCATTTGATCATTTCGTTGAGCCTTAAATGATGAATTTATTTGCATATGATTATTCACTAATCCGCTCACGTATGCTGCTAATGTATTATTCACTGCATTCCATAAAGGACCGTGCATGATAAATGATAAAATGCCTATTCACTGCATCCCATGAAGGGCCGGGTATGATAAATGATAAAATACTTATTCACCGCGTCCCATGAAGGGACGGGCATAATAAATAATAAAATGCTTATTCACAGCATCCCATGAAGGGTCGGGCATGATAAATGATGAAATGCTTATTCACCGCATCCCATGAAGGGACGGCATAATACCCGATGAAATCATAGCTTCACCGAGTCCCTTACTGAGGGGCCAAATACAGTATATAGGAATGCATATGAAAACATAGTGATATATTTGTAACCCCGAGTCCCACAGCAGGCCAGTATGGTATGTGAGGAAGATATATATGCCCTTATTTCATATGGTGCAGGTATAATAATTCGTTAACTGTTACATTTGTTTCCTGAATCCCTATTTTAGTTGAAAACGCATTTATGTTATGTTATGCTTTATATACTCAATACATGTATCGTACTGACCCCCCTTTCGTTGGGGGCTGCGTTTCATGCCCGCAGGTACAAATGTACGTTTTGGGGATCCACTAGCTTAGGGTTCCACTCAGAATATTTGGGAGAAGCTCCATTGAATCGGAGCCAACCTTTTGGGTACTAGACCCTCTATGTATATATTTGTATAATCAGGGGTACGACAGGGGCTCTATCCTGCCATATATTGTTATTAATACTCTTAGTGGTTTGTAGACATAGGAGTGGGTTGTGTTTATATGTATGCTCGATCATGTTTGTACAATTTATATTTAGGATTTTCCCTTTGTTGTGGTGTCCTTGTCGGCTCGCATATATGTATATAATGGGACAAACTCACATGCTACAATAGCCTCGTCGGCTTTTGCATTATCTGCCTGAATGATAAATTGTGAGGATTAATGTAACTCCTCAGAAGACGAATGAAAGGCTATGTGTATATGGAAATGTTGTGACCTATTGGGGTTCTTATATATGTTATCACGTTGGTTGTAGTCCTATGTGACTACATCTGATAGCTAGGTATACGGGAGTTCAGGTAGGACCCTAGTCGTGGCCCACAAGGTTGGGTTATGACATAAAGCACCCTCAAATGAAAATAAATATATGTCCTCACAATACAAATATTAGATAGAGAATATGAGGTGCTCCCTGGGATGTCTCAATCAGAACTAGAGCTACTGGGCCCGAAAGGATATCATCATCATCATCATCTCCGAAACCGCAGAACCTCCTGAGTGTGTTCATCATCTTGCTGAGGAACATGCTCTTCTTCTTCTCTTGATCCTTCTTCTTGTTTTTCTTTCTCTTAATCTTAGCCAACCTATGTATAATCTATTGATGCTCAGTCACAATTGTAGACTGGATTGAAGACATAATACCTGAAGTAGAAGAGGAGGACTCTCCAGGGATGGTAGGGAGGCACCGTACAAGCTCCCGAATATGTGAATCAATGCCATGAACTTGGCCTGATATGTGGACCAAATCAGGAGGCCCCATTTGTAGTGGCCTACCAAGTAAAGAAGTAGACTGTGCATCAAGGGGAGCACTATTCTAGGCGAATGTATCAAACGCCGAATCAAGTATGTCAATCTTTATGTTCTTTGTTACAATCCCCAATCCCTTCCTCTTTAATGGATGGATTGTCTTTTTGGGACCCTTGAGGCTATCTGTTTCTTTTTGTTCAATCCCAGCCATCCGGCATAAGTGAGTAATCAAAGAAGTGAAGTAGAGACTTTTGGTACAACTAATGAATACCTCATAAATTTGTTGGGCAATCAACTCGCCAATATTTAGTTTGACACCCTCCAAAATTGCACATATGAGCATCACCCTTTCAAGGGACACATCAGTTTCATTTCTGGAAGGTATGATATGGCTACAAATGATACATAGCCATATTTTGTCCTCGAGGGTGAATTTAGAGGAATAAATTCAAAGATTGGAAGCAATCCATTGTGGCCTATGGCCATCATGAAAGTGCCTAACAAACCATTCTTGCCCTTCGGTCCATGCTCTTGCCTTATGCACATCATTGTCTGCATCTGGGAGGCCATAATAAGCATTGGTAGTGGTGGAGTCAAATCGGACTTGTTTCCCTCAAACCATGACCACTAAATCAACATTGAAGTCTATTTCGGCGGCGTTGGCATAGAACACGTGAACTATAGAGTGATTCACCTTGATAGGATCTAGTGCAAAGCACATTAAGCCGCTGGCCTCTAATCTCCCAGAAAAACTGGGTATTTTAGGATGAAGCATTTTCACAAGAATGCCCCTCTCCTTTGTGATATTTTTGGAGGCTAAGCGGTCATTCGATTGGTGGAACTTGAGTAATATGAACAATCTTGGTTGTAGTACTCCTCATCTCCTAATTGTTCCTCAACTTGTGGCTTATTTGATATCTCATTTAAGGCCATTTTGCACAATTAAGTACCTACAAATAATGAAAACTCAATAAATAAGTCGATACGAACATAAAACAATGTATTAGTATGAAACTAGGCCAAAGAAAAAGATGGAAGAGGGCCTGAGGACACTGGGGCAGAGCTACTATTTTTGGTCGGTTTGACTACCAAGGATTTCACTCATTTGCTATTGTAGAATTAACTGTCGTGATCATGATGTACAGATAGAGTCAGCCTCACTATAACCCATCGCGATCATGGAACTTTGTGGATTGCAATTGCGAAGGTCAGTCTGGTTCAGAGGAAAACTTTTTTAGGCATTTTGTCGAATAGTTAAAATGCATGAAGTTTCACACATATAATCAACACTATGAAGCCACCCCCTCACCCCAAATATCAATTAACAGCCCACAACAATATATTATGAAACTACTTCTAGAATTTCCATTGAAACAAAACGCGTTCCTTTTCAAAATTTTTGTTCAATAATCAAGCCTAATTCCAACTAATTTACCATTCAATATAGGACAAAAGAAGAGGATTAAGAATACATTTGTTGCAAGATTAAATGTTGAAGATCTTACCACAAAGTGAAGCAAATGAGAATTGAGTATTTAGACTAAAATTTGAGTTTTGGGGGGAATGGGATTTTGTAAGTACGAATTAAAACTCAGTCTTTTTGACTGACCATGATTCATCGTGGTCTCGACCCTTTCCTCATGTTCGCGACAAAGCAGCTGATAATACTTCACGATCGTGGATCTTGGCTCTCTTGATCACAAAGAGTTTCTCATTGAGGTGCGTGCCATTTGGCGATTCGCCTTTCAACTTTTGACGATCTTCAGCTTCTAAAATTTGTTCCAAACCACATTTTAAGTGTTTTTCAAACCAACTTCAATTCCAATCAAATTTTAGCTTCCAAACCAGCTCAAAAAACTTCCAAACACTTGAAATTATGAGGATTAGTCAAAAATAAAATCATAAAAATGCAAACACTCAAAATTAAACTAAAACTTTTAAATTTGTGGATACAGATAGGTTGCCTCCCATCAAGCGCACAATTTAAAATGGCAGCGCGATGCCGGTTTCATTACCCAATGTGTATCCACTTCAATGCAGTGAACCTTCTCCCCAACTTCAAATCAATTTTGCTTCGAATGAGAGCACAATGAATCTCACTCGATCTCTGCACTTTGAAGACTTTAATTTCTTACCTAATTTCACATCATTTTTTCATGAAGGAGCATTGGGAAAGAGTGATAGAGTCATTAGACTATTCGAACAACCAAATTCCTAATTCATGGCCTTCAAGTGAATGACACTATCACTTTCAAATAAACTAGAGTTGCCATTTATTATCTTTGTTTCGTTTTCTTGCAACTCTAGTATCATTTCTTTGATTTCGGCATCTTGGAATTTTGTTGGGTTGGTTTGATTGTAAGAGCCCAAGATATCATCAATGTCAAGAAAAACCCCTTCTTCTTGAAATTCCATCTCCCATTTGCTATTTTTAACCACTTGGTGAGGAGTATGACATGTTCAAATTCTTTTTCTTACGTTGTCCTTCAAAGTAGCAATTTCAAATTCAAGTTGGATAATTTCATGGTACTGAGTTGGGTGAAAATTCTAGAAATCATCCCTCATTTTGAGCATTAGATGTTGTAGCTTCTCACCATGTCCAATCTTTTGGGATAAGTTTATGAGACCAAGATTGACTCATCACACCCATTTTTTCACACATCTCTTTATCTAGAGACGTTTCTACAACACAGTCCTCAACATAAAGTCCTCCACAACAAGGCCATGGGAAATAAAGTAGGGGTTACAACCACCAAGTAATTTTCCTTTACAAGAAGCCATAGAAATTAATAAAAACAAAAATAAAATAAAATATGCACAATTTGGATAGAAACTAGCAAACTATAAATTCTAAATCAATTCAATATGCCAAATTGTTCCCCGGCAACGACACCATTTTTGATAAGGCTCAACTACACCTTTATGATTCAAAGTGTAGTTGGTTGCTAGAAAGATAAACCTATCATGGAAGGTCGGGGTCGAATACCACAAGGAATAATGTGTAAGCAATTGAAGAAACAAAGAATTACAAGCCACTAGTTTGAACCCGAAACAAGCGATACAATTACAATATGAAGATTTTAGTAACAATTTAGGATAAAGAAAAGGATCACAGATAAAAGGGTAAAGGCCTTTCCAAGCAAGTAATTGAAAGGAATTTGGGGAATGGGAAGTCAATTATCATTCACATGATCCATTGTACCTTAATCTCATACAATCTCAATTAATCATGAATAAAATCATATATGCCTAGAGTCTAAATTATCCAGCTATTCCTCTCGAATCTAGGCAAATATTTCTCAACTAGTTCTTACGAACCCAATTGAGTGACAATACAATTGGTTTAATATAGGCAATGCATGGATTAAATTATTTCTAGATAAAATCCGAAGTATGAGATGCTAAACCTCAAATTATGCACTAATAAATATTTCTCAACCTCAATTGCTCTTTCAAGCTCAATCGAATTAAATGGGAAAGTCTAAGGAGTGAACAAATCCATAGGAAAGCATTTAAAATATGAAATTGATTAGATAATCAAAGATCCAATTCATAAAAGAGAATATATTAAATTAATTACAAAAGAAATAATAAAATCAACAACCCAATAAATTGTCTATTACTAGCATAAAACCCCAATTCTATAGTGATAATTACACCAACAATTCATGCAATACAAAGAAAGAATAAAAATAGTTACAATTACGAATTCAATCTCCAATCCGATAGGGAATTGTAGGAAACTTGCTATGAAAACCTAATTCCAAGCTATAGAGTGTTCTTGAAGGTGTTCTTCCTATGTGTGATGTAGAATACCCTTAAAAAATGGTTGTTGATGAGTATATAATGAGAATTTGTGAACAAATTGCGAATTTCAAAAATTGTCCCTACGCCTGACGCTTTTACTCATCGCGGTCGCGACGGTTGACAACAATCGCAAAGTCAATCATTGCTATGCTTACACACAAGGCTACCCTTTTCCGAAAGCTCCGCAGGATCACCTACCACTAGCTAACTAGGCTACCGCAATTGCGACCAGTCTTCACGCGATCGAGAAGAGTTAACACTTGTTGATTGCGATTGTGAAGACCATTTTTGTGCCAGATCCTTTTTTCCAGTTTTTACCTTCCTTTTGCCTTTTTAAACTTGATTTCTTCTATTATTACCCGAAGCCATTAATAATTACTTATCCTGCACAATATGAAGAAAACCACATCAAAAGCACCCTTAACATAAATAAGAAAAAATTATGAGTTTAAATAGCTCCAAATGAGTGAAAATCACCCAGTCATCATTCTTCCCGAACCTCATCATTCCCTTCATGGGCGATATTTTAAGCCAATCACAATCACCCATAATGAACTCTAAGGGACGAACCCTCTTATCAGCATAACTCTTCTAACAACTTTAGGCTATCAATAGCTGACCTTGAATCAAGCGCACTTGCTCCATTACATCTCTGAGTAAGTCACTATCCAATGCATCAACCGCACCTGAATAAAACCACCCAATGGGTGACCGACACCTATGACCATATAATGCCTCAAATGGTGCCATATATATGCTGGAGTGATAACTGTTATTATAGGCAAACTCTGCTAAGGCCAAGTGTTGGTGCCATCGAGCACCAAATTCAATCACACAGGCCCTAAGCATATCCTCCAACATCTGAATAGTTTATTTAAACTCGACATCGATCTGGCAATGAAATGTTGAACTCATCTATAGTGTCATACCCAAACCATGTTGCAATGATTCCCAGTAGTGATAGGTGAACACTGAAACCTGATCCAACACAATAGAGATAAGCATGCATGCAACCTAACAATTTCACAAATATAGATCCTAGCTAACTGCTCTGCATTATAGCTAGTCTTCACCGAAAGGTAATGGGCTAATTTGGTCAATTGGTCTACAATCACCCAAACGGAGTCATACTTACCCAATGCCATGGGTAATCCAGACACAGAGTCCATACTAATAGGCTCCTACTTCCACTCAGGAATGGGTATCCTTTGCATAGGACCACCCGATTTCTCATGCTCACACTTCACTTATTGGAAATTTAGACACTTAGAAACAAAATCAACAATGTCCATATTCATGCCACACCACTAATATTTTTGTTTCAAATCATGAAACATTATTGCCACCCCTGGGTAAATCGAATACTTGGAACAATGAGCATCCTCCAATATCTTACGTACCTAATCACCAACCTTGGGCACACAAATGCGACCATTAATCCTCAAAACTCCCTCTGAATCAAGAGAGGGTGATTTTTCTTCACCAGTCAACACTTTGTGTCGAATGACCCTCAACTTGTCATCCTCAAACTGGTGTGTACGAATCTGGTCCATCAAAGTAGACCTAGCCTCCACAAAGGCCAAAAATCTATGATTTGTAGAAATATCAAGTCGGAAAACTACCTAGCCAATGAATGAATCTCCAAAGCCAAAGGCCTCTCATCCATCTTAAGGAAGACAAAAATACCCATACTAGATGCTTTACGACTCAGGCCATCCGCTACTACATTAGCTTTGCCCGATTGATAAAGAATGGTGATGTCATAGTATTTTTCAATAAATCCAATATCATATGCTGCCTTATATTCAAATTCGGCTAAGAAAAGATATACTTAGGTCTACGGTGGTCAGTAAAGATCTCACAATACATACCATAGAGATAGTGCCTCTACAACATCAGAAAGAACACCACCACTGCCAGCTCTAAGTCGTGGGTATGATAGTTCTTCTCATATACCTTCAACTATCGAGAAACATAGGCTATAACTCTAACCTTTTGCATCAATATACCACCCAAGCCAACTCTCAAATCATCATAAAACACAATAAAGGCCACACCTTCCTCAGCTAAAGCTAGAATAGGTGCTGAAGTCAATAACCCCTTAAGTGTTTGAAGGCTCGCCTCACACTTATCAGTACACTGAAATGCCATGATCTTCCAAATTAGATAAGTCAATGGAAATATAATAGAAGAAAAGCCCTAAACAAACCGACGATAATAGCCTGCCAACCCAATAAAGCTCCGAATCTCGATAGCCGAAGTAGGCCTAACCCAATCACGAACCACTATAATCTTGGCCGGATCGACCATAGTACCATCCTTGGTTACCACATGACCCAAGAATACCACGGACTCAAGCCAAAACTCATATTTGGAGAACTTCACATACAACTTCTCCTCTCTCAACCCCTGAAGGACAGTCCTCAAGTGCCTAACATGATCTTCCTCATTCTTGGAATAAACCTAGATGTCACCAATAAACACGATCATAAATGAGTCTAAATAAGGATGGAATACCCGATTCATTAACTCCATAAAAGTAGTTGGGGAATTAGTCAACCCGAAGGACATAACCACCAATGCATAATGCCCATAACAATCCTGAATGTAGTCTTTGGGAGATTAGATTCTCGAACTCTCAACTGATTGTAGCACAAGCTAAAATCAATTTTTGAAAATACTAATGCACCTTGAAGCTAGTCAAATAAATCACCAATGCGAGGAAGAGTCTTGTTATTGATAGTAACTTTGTACAATTGTCGATAGTCAATACACATCCTTATAGTACAATCCTTCTTCACAAATAATATCGGTGCACACCATGGCGATACACTAGGCCGAATAAACCCTTTCTTCAACAAATCCTCCAATTGTTCCTTCAACTCCTTCAACTCTGCAGGAGCCATTCAATAAGGAGAAATATAGATGGGCTTCGTTCTCTGCTCTAAATCAATCACAAAATCAATATCACGATCAGGAGAAACACCTGGAAAGTCTGTAAGAAACATATCCATAAAGTCTCTCACCACTCTCATAGTCTCTAAAGAAGGTGAATCTATAGTTAGATCATGTACATGAGCAAAATAAGACAAACAACCCTTATCCGTCAAGCGATGGACACGAATATAAGATATCACCCCTTAGGATATGAACTCAGATTACCCTTCCACACCAACCTAGGTAAACTAGGATAAGCTAAGGTCATGGTCTTTGCATAATAATCTAAAATAGAATTACAAGGAGATAATCAATCTATACCCAGTATCACATCAAAATCAAGCATGTCTACTAAAATCAAGTCTGCATGGGTCTCTTTACCCAAAAATACCACTAAACATCCCAAATATACCTGATCTACCACTAAGGACTCACCTACCAGGGTAGAAATTATAATAGGCACAATAAGAGTCTCACACACATAGTTACTACCCACATAAAAATAGGTCGAGACATAAGAATAGGTAGACCCTAGATCAAATAATAGTGAAGTAGGATGTTGGCAAACAGGCACAATACATGTAATAACTACTTAGAGGCCTCTACTTCAGATTTATCTAGTATAGTATAGCATAGATGACGGTTATCTCTAGTCTGCAAACCACCATGAGTGCCACCTCTGCCACCTCTATCTCCACCCTTGGTGCCACCTCTAGTACCTTGTGTAGTACCTCGACCAGACAGTATCCCGAGCCATCCGGTAGAAGGAGCATATTTGGGGAAGTCTTGGGACTTATGTCTAAATACATAACATACAAAGAAGCTTCAAGGTCCTAAACCCCAAAGAGAATAACAAGAAGTATCAATACATCCTCTGAAGCTCGAAGAACCATAGTAAACAACCTAAGCAGATCTAGATCAGCCTGTACCCTCTAATCCCTAAATAGTTTCCTTGGCTAGTTTGCCCTGATACCCATGGGTACTTAATCCTGAATACTCTCTACCTCAGAGGAGTCACCACTAAACTGACCCTGTCGACGGATCCTCTTGGCCCCTCCCTGTCTAGCATGTCGAATGCTCTTTTTTATCACGGCATAGTTAATAACACTGTAGAAAGTACCATCTAATAGTACAAGGGAAGATGTAGACTTTTATAGATAACCTATGAATCCCTTCACTAGCTTGCGGATCCACTCAAACTCAGTAGGAAAACTAGACATGGCATAACGAGACAACATATAGAAATGAGCCTTGTACTTAGATATAGATTGGGAGCACTGTTCTAATTTGTCAAACTCATCTCTACGCTATTCACAGAGGCTACAAAGCACAAACCACTAAAGAAACACATCAGAAAACTGCTCCTAACTTATCAAAGGTGAACCAGCAGGCCTACGAGCAATAATCGATCTCTACCACTCATTGCCCACTCCTGAAAATTGATACGAAATAGAGGCTACTTTATGTTCCTCAAGAACACCCTAGTTGAACAACCTGTCCTGGCATTCAGTCAAAAAATCATAGGCCTTTTTCCTAGCTATACCATTAAATCTAGAAGGTGCCAATCGAATAAATCTCTCTAAGCATTTTTACTCAGCTACCGACATGGCAGCACTAGTAGAAATAGGCAGAGCTTTAAATCTCGATGGTATGATAGAAGGCACAAAAGAAGATCCCAGAGTCTAGAATCCAACACTAGGCCCTTGAACATGTGGCGTAATACCAGTCGTGATAAGAGATCCTAAACTACCTTGGAGGACACCAAGAGTCGGAGCTCTATGCAATATAGCCAATAGTCTAATCAATAACTCCAAAAGCATCGGAGCACTATCAGGGATTGGAGAAAGCTGGCTTGGCCTCTGCTCCTCAGTCTACTAATCAAAATCATCCTCAGTCTCATACACTGTCTTAAGCGATAACATTCTAGCTCAGCCATAAGCAGGTGTCATTTTCCTCGCTCAGCCTTATCTCCTGACTCCACCGCATCCTCTACCTCTCCTATGAACTGGTGCTCGGGTAGCATGTGCACCCTTACTCTCCACCACTCTAGCTCTAGTCCTTACCATCTACAGAGAAGGAATAGATTAGAGGTATATAATACTTGACATGAATAACTTGCATGAAAGGAATCAAAATAAGGGATTCATCCTAACAAGTATCTTTTAGCCTCTTAAAGATAAGTAAAGAAATCAATGAACCGATCTGCAAGACTCTATTAGAAACCTTACTCTTTAACTTATGAGACCGGTGAACCTAGCGGTCTTATGCAAATTTGTCAAGATCGAAAATCTGAGGTCTTGATGGTATACATCCCAAACTCTATCACGATGTGTAAGACTAAAATGACAAACATTTGAGACTCCCAAAGGGGAGTCAGGCCACAAATAAATGCAATAAAAAAATAATAACAAAAATATCTCAAAAGCTGGTACCATAGGATTAAGAGCATCTAACTACAAATTTGAGTCTGAATACATAGTTTAAGTCTCCGAATATAGCAAAGAATGTAAAGGAAAGATAGACTAGCAGTGATATGGATCCCAAGATCTCACCACTGATTCAACGATTATGTATCCTGCTAGAATAAACTACCGCGATGGACACCCTGGCTAGTATCTACATTAAAATGGACACAAAAGTAGTACTCAGTAGTTTAAAACCAACTGAATATAAGGAATTAATCAAAGACAATGAAATGAACTAAAGGATGCTTCTACCTACACACAAAAAAGTCCCACTCCGGCTATGCTACCACCAATTTATATAAATCGGTGTGAATATGGTAAATGCATAAATAATTCAACATTATAATTAAACAAATAGAGAAAATATCACGAGTATCAATGCAATGTAATGCATTATAATGATGTAATGCTATGATGGTACGGTGGGAGTAAGGCTGTCGTATAATCTGTCATATACACCTGCCAAGCTGTGCTACCAAGCAGGACCTATGAGGGTTTCACAGACTATATACCTTGTCATAATCTTAATGTATCAACTACCTCTTCACCCACCTCATGGCTAAGGACTCATGATACTAATATCTCATATGCTTGCCACGTACTTGTGGTCAATGATACAAAATATGTCATATTTTCTAAAAGTATTTCCACAGTTCTCATCTTTCCAATGATCCATGATAATATGAATGAGGATGAATGCATTTACAACATATAAGGCATGAAGGTAATATTCCACTTAAATGTAGTACAAGTTTCAAATTTCTCAAAACTTAACCTAAACATGATATTCACCCTCAATAGGCAGTAATTGGAAGAAAATACTTCAATCTAAATGTTCACCCCTTTCTCAACAATATTTCAATACTCAGGTACACTCAAAATCCCATACTTAACCCATCAGGCGGGCATTACCATCCAAATAACCTTTTCACATCTCTAACTTAGTTAAGTCATGGACTACGTAGTCTCAATCACATATAAAATATCATATAAGGATCCCACATGGGATACACAGCACATATAAGCCCCCACATGGGCATCATAATATAAATTATCAATCCCAAACTACACTACAACCCGATCCTAAAGTCTACAACATAGAATTTGACTAATTATCCAAACTCAGTCCTAAGAAGGATAGCCAAACCTACCTCAATTACCGAGACTACACTCAAATGCTCTACCGAATAAACAACCTTTGAATTCAATGCCCGAAATAATAACCCACTATTAAGAATAAAGCATACACATTATTTTGTGCAATGACACCTTTATTATTAAGTTTTGGTACTGTGGGTAAAATAATTCAAAAATTGATAAACTTTGAAAAGGGTCAAATCTGAAATTTGATTGAAAAGATACATTCTACTAGTAATAAGGAACTCATGGTTGAAAAAACCCATAAAAATAGAGTACAAAATGAGGTAAATGTAACATCCCTCAGAATTTAATATATATATATATATATATATATATATATATATATATATATATATATATACCTTAAGAATGCCTTGGAGATAAGTCGCTCATGTAACATATTATCCTTAATTTTTTTGAAAAATCTAAGTTCAGAATAATGACCTGGGGGTCAAAACCTACTGGAAAATGGCTTCGATGGATTTTTAGGACCCGTAGAATGGAAGAAAGATTTTTGAAGAAACCACAAAATAGTGTGATCCATGACAGGACCGTGTCGCGGACCTGGGAAGCCGTACAAGATAGAGTAGTCCACGACAGGACCGCATCACTGACCTGGGATAGTTTATCGGCTAAGTAGACCATGGCAGGTCCGCGTCGCAGACTTGGGAAGGTTTTCTGGCCAAAATTGAGTTTTTTAAGGGCGTTTTATACTTTTCCCAAATTAATATTTAATGAACGTAGATATTTTTAGGACCTAATTCAACTCTATAAATCTACCTAAACCTCTAATTTAATTTATTCTTCTATAATTCATCTATCAAATTTTCTCTCTCTACAAAAAAGGATCTCAAGGGTTTCCATTGAAGACTTCAAGCAAATTTACTCAATTTATCCATCAAAACTCTCAAGTTCTTCCCAATTAATTTGTGTTCTCACTCAAGGTATGTGGGCATTGATTCATAAATCCTTTCTTCCATGAAGCCCAATCAATTTCTCAAGTTTTCTATCAAATTATAGTATGTTATTTTATGGGTTTTATGATCTCTATTCCAATTACATGAATATTGATTTAAAGTATGATCATTAGTCTATTTTGATATAAATTGCTGGCTATTGAATTAAATTCAAGAGTTTTTCCATAAATTCTCCTATTTTAATTTCTAGGGTTCATGACGTAAAATATGAGTATTTTCAATTATACTTCCAAATGATATTATCTATAGAAATTATGTATGGGCTGATATAAAGTTTATGATCATGCATATCTTCAAGCTAATTTCATGATTTTTAAGTCAATTGGTCATGCATTTATGCCATGCCCTAATTTCAAGTTCTAGCTATGGTCATGAATTTTCAAAGTATGAATTATGACTATGTGTTCCCTTGATGATCATGAATTCTAAGTATGTTTCAAGGTATAAATTTCATGCAAGTTATGAAGTAAGGTGACTTAGGATCCTCTGTGGTGACCTAAGGCCTATTGATATAAATTATGCAAAAATGATTGTAATAATGAAAGGACAATTCTCACATTACAAGTGTGTTATAAAAATTAGCTACTCTATGACTATGAATATGACTATGATATATGATATTATGATCTTATATTATGTATGTATTCCGTGGGATTTGACTTAGCACCGAGTGGACTTGAGGTGGGGGCCCTACCAAAACCCTTAGTAGCAGCCTCATGTCCCATAAACTACGTGCCATCATAAGATGACTTGATGGCGTAGTTAGTAGATCCACAAATAACACATGTTCATGATTAGGAGTCTACCTTGGCAAAGTATCCTCCTCCTTCTCGATGTGGGTATCATCGGATTCCATGTTATAGCTCGCATGGACTTATTGTCGGTTATGGTTCCTAACCCATATATGTATGATTTCTTAAGTACGTTAGGACTTGAACTTATATTTTAAATGCTTTGGTCAATATGATTTTCTCATGACTTTATGTATTCCATCTTATCATGTGATTTACTTGACCCTTGCTTTTCCATGATTTACTTTGCATGTCACTCTCTCATACTTAATAAATTCCAACATACTAATGCATACTTTTTGCCTACATTGTCTTACAATGTAGGGGTTGAGGTTGAAGATCCTTATCGTTCACATAACTAGTAAGCATCCTCTAATCGAAGGCGTTGTGGTGAGTCCTCATTGACCGGCGACTAGTTTCAAGTTACTTAATACTTTCTTTTCAAAAGACGTTCGCTTATGTTGTATATTGAGGGTGAGCTAGAGACATGTCTTATTCCCCACCCATACTCATATTTCGAGGCATCTAGTTGGACATATGTTTGAGTCTATGTTGTCATAAAATATTTTTTTATGATTTCTATACATGGCTTAGACTCTTTTATGATGTTTCCGCTTTAATATTTTACCTTAGGTATGCTTATAATATGTACAAGAGGGTTAGTTGGAGCCCTCTGAGGTTTTGATCGCCGTGTTACGACTAGGCCCTACGTCGGGTCATGATAGTAAATATCACAAATTTCCTTAAATTCGGATTAGTGAAGAAACAAGAAATTTTGGAGTTTGAAACTAAAGTTTAGGAGTTAAAATCATTCAATAATTAATGAAAAAGGAAGGTTTTTGGTTAAAAATCACTTACCCAACAATTTTACTCAAATACGTTGGTCGAGCTTTCTACAAAAAAAGCAATGCAAGAACGTATTCTTTTATCTAAGCTTCTTCCCTGTGCATTAGCTCCCCCCATCGTAGATGGTTCAGCCACGCCCGGTGCGCATAGCCTTATCTTATCTTTGAATACTTCCTTTAGGCGGCTAGAAAGATGTTATTTGTGTGGTCCGTTCTAGTGACAGCGTCTCCAGCCCACTTGATCAATTTGAAATAACTAAGTCATTTAGTTGTTTTCTATTTCCATTCTGCTCTTCTCAAAATTGCCCCAAGAAGATCAAGAACTCAAATATGGTGAAAATGGGGTTTTACCCGAAGTTGAAAACTGTTCAGGAAAGAATTGTGCATCACAATCGCGAGCCATTAACTCTCGCGATCGTAAAAGATACCAGATGGAATAAAATCACAATCACGAACCACCCCTAACTATCACGAATAACATTTCCCTAACGTATCGCGATCGTTTGGCCTAAGGTCACGATCTAAATGAAAAATAATGCCTGCACTAGAAACCAGCAAAATCCCAAACTCACATTCTCCGATCAGACCCTTGAGATTCATTCAAAATCCCATATACACAAACCTTTTATGCACTCCTACTTAATTCGACTTTCAAAATTCAATAGAACCATCAGATTTTGAATTTGAGGTCTCCTTGACTCGAAACCTGATAAGACACAACTAAACTAGTTTTGGCACTTGAAATAGCCAAAATACCCTTGGAACCTCTAAAAATTATAAAAAAATTATTTCTAGTGTTAGAATCATCCCCGAATTCGATCAGGTCATATAGGAACAAGGTTCAAGTCTACCATTCTGAAATAGGGAGTCCACTATTAGAATCATAAGAATTCCAATTGGAGTCTACAAACATGATTTGTTGGCCAACTTGAGACCTCCAATTCACATATCAACCCCAAATATAATTTTGACGATTCCCCTAGACCAATTTCCATTGTTCCAAAGCTTATGGACGTGTCAAAATCCCATTCCGAGACTTATAGCTTCTATTAGTCCCAAAAACTACTTTTTAACCTCTTAACTTTATAAAATTTAAGAATTTGCCCAATTTACTAACTATTAAGATTTTAACTCATTCA
The DNA here is from genome assembly GCF_947179165.1 of Solanum dulcamara. Taxonomy (NCBI): domain Eukaryota; kingdom Viridiplantae; phylum Streptophyta; class Magnoliopsida; order Solanales; family Solanaceae; genus Solanum; species Solanum dulcamara. The sequence continues at coordinate 36,766,577 of NC_077246.1, read as the reverse complement.
GCCACACAAATAGAACAAATAATACTCGGGGAACCAATGATTGGGCTAAAATGGTAATTTCATATATTTTTTCTGAAAATGACCCTCAAGGTCATTACATTATCCTCCTTGAGTAACTTGCCCTTGAGGACGTCCTTCTCTCCCATTGTTAGGGCATTCAGAGACCTTTGTGCCCCATTTCCCCACATCCAAAATAAGAAATCATACCAAACAAACCATTTTCCCTATGGTTTCTCCCACACTTGAGACACTTGTGAAGAATAGACCTACTAACACCACCACCCTGGGCCTTAGGGTTGGGCACCTTGTCTTTATCAAATCATTGGCCCAAATCTTGTGAAGAACCTTGGCCTTGAAATCTTTGACCTTGCCGAAAATGGCTATTACTACAACTGGATATGGATTGAGACCCAAGTTCGATTTGATCCCTCTTGAACTCTCTCACCTTTCTCTCCTTAAGACTTTCCTTTTCAATTTGTCCGGCATATGGTATGATCCAAGAAATATCCATCTCCTTGATGAGCATAGCGGTTCAACACTTTTTTATCACTAAGTCGAACACACCTGAAATAAATTTACTCATTTGAGCACAAGAATCAACTACCAAAAAAAGAGCATACTTGAAAAACTTTGTAAACTTAAGGGAATACTCTCTAACACTCATATTACCTTGCTTGAGGTTGATAAACTCCAACACCTTTTCCTCTATCAACTCAAGTGGAAAGAAGCTATCAAGAAAAGCAACTTTTAAATTCTCCCATCCTATGGGACCTCCTTCAACCTTTTCGTCCTTCCATTAATGGTACCACACTTGAGAAACACCCTTTAGTTGGTAGGCCGCCAAATCTGCGTTCTGCTCCAAAGACACCCCCATGATATCAACAATCTTATACAACTCATCAACAAAGTCTTGGGGGATCTTCATCAACTTGAGCCGATAAAACTCGAAAGGGTTCATCTTTGTGAAATCTCTAACCCTTGAAACAAGTGTATATACATTGGGAGGAGCCACTTCTCCTTGGTTCACTTGAGTAGTCATGGCTTGGGCTAGCATAGAGATAGTGGTTTGGAACTTGGCATGGGAAACTTGATTGGGTAGAGGATCAATAGGGTCTTGAGGGATTGTCCCTCATTAGCATCAACCCCTATTAGAAGTAAAGCTCTTCTTGGAGTCATTTTCTGAAAATCGTAATGAATAATTGTTAGAGAGAAAATACTTAGAGTACACTCTATCTAACGACATAGATCATGAAAGAAGTGAGGAATTCAAAAGATTCCTCATAGCCTTCTACTCATAATTGTGGCACACTTCACACCCATAAATAACATTCTCCTTGACACGGTATGTTGGAATCCCTAGGATACTTCAAAACCTTGTGATCTGATACCAAGTTTTTCATAACCCGAACTAGGGCCTAGTCATGACCCTGCAAATTTGGATTCCCGAAGAAATCCCAACCAATCCTCTTAGCATATCATAAGAATACATAAGGTAAACCATAGATGAGTAAACCATAGATGAAAATTCATAAAATTCCAAGAATATACCATATCTAGAGAGATTCATGACAACATAGACTCCTTACACAATATGCCTAACATGCCTCTACTCGACTACATAGGTGGGGACTAGGACTTGTTCTTAGTTCACCTTTATGAAAATAATGAAATAAAGTGGAATTGTCTTTACATATCATAAAAATCTAGGAATGACAAGAAAAGATGAAATAACTCGGCTTGCCCTCGAAGCTTGAGGAGTCACCAAACAAATTTTCAATATGGATCACAAACTAGCCACATGAATAAGAGGGAGTGACCATCTCTACATTATAATATAATGTAGGTGATATAGTATGCATTAGTACGTTTGAATGTACTAAGTATGTAGGTGATGCAATGCATAAATAATACCATGTTATGAAATAAACATTTTAAATAACATGATGAAAGGGTTAGTAAAATCATAAGAAAACACGAGACAAGTCAAATCACTTAACTCACAAGAGTATCATATAAAATTAAAGTATAGGTATAATCTTGTAAAGCATTATAAGAATCATACATATGTTGGAGATAACGTAACCGACATTAATACCGTGTGAGATATTACATTGAATCCAATGATCCCCACATCGAGAAAGGGGAGATTACTTGCAAAGGTAGACTCAGTCCAACATTATAAAAATCTTGTGCTATACGTGGATCCACTAGCTAAGGTATATTAGAAAACCTACGGTGGCAATGTAGTTTAAGGTACTAGAGCTTGCTACTAAGCCTTATGTCAAGCCCTCACCTCAAAGTCCTCTCGGTTCTAAGTTAACAACCCACATAATACATATCATAACAAAATCATATATCATACGTGTCATAAATCGTAAGCCTTTCATAATCATACTTTATAAACATATTCATAGGAATAGCTCATCATCATGTGATTCATGTAATGTGGGTGTAGGCCATTCATCATTACAAATCCTTTTCATAGAAGAATAATTATGGTCTTAAGCCACCCTCATTCATAAAGATTACTTTTATACTTGAAATTCATGATCATTTCTTATACTTAAAATTAGGGTAGAAACATAAATACATCATCAATTGACTATAAAATCATGGAATTTGATTTAAAATATGCATGATCATATACTTTCCATCATCCCATACATAATTCATCGAGATAATATCATTGGAAGTATAATTGAAAATACTCATAATTCATATCATTAACCCTAGAGATCAATGTAGGAAAATTCATATAAAAACTCTTTAATTCAATGCAGTACTCCTCAATTTATATTAAAATAGACTCAAAAGTATAATTAAAATCATAATTCATGCAATTGAAATAGAGATCATAAAACCCATAAAATACATACTTTAATTGATTGGAAAAAAGTAGAGAATTTGTTAGGTTTCATGGGTGAAAATACCCTAGGATCAATTACCTACATACCTTGATTTATAAGACCAAGGAATTTAGTAGAATTTGAGAGTTTTGATACACAACTTGAGTGAATTTCTTGGGGGTCTTCAATAGAGTCCTTGAGAGCCTTTTGTAGAGAGATATATTTGAGTGGGTCAATTGTAAAAGAATGAATGAAATTAGAGATGTAGGTTAGTTTATAAAGTTGAATTAGGTCCTAAAATTGCTAAGATTTATTAACTAACAATTAGGGAAATGTCTAAACTGTCCTACCTTAAAAACTAAATTCGTACAAAAAATCTATGCCAATCCACGATGCGGATGAGTTTCTAGATAGACCAATTTTCATCAAATGAGATTTTGGCCAGATTTTGACTTTGGAGAAAAATTGCACTATGTCGGAGCAAGTGGGCGACGCAGAGCTACTGCACACCTCACTATTTTGGGCAAATTCTTGAAAAAATTATCTTTCGATATACAGGTCCTAAAAATCCGTCGAGTCCATCTCCCAATAGGTTTTGACCCCCTGATTGATATTTTGAACTCGGATTTTCCATAAAGTATAAGGATAATGTTTGACGCAAGTGACCTATTCTCAAGGAATTTTTAAGGCACTTGAAAGGCCGTAAAGGCTTGAGAAAGTACTTAGAAGGCCGCTAAGAACTCGGCATTCAAGACTTGATCATTCATAGGGTCATTCGCAGCTTGTTGCTCTTCCTCAACCACATTCCTTCTAACGGAGTATCTTCGTAGAGGCATATTCTAAAAATTGCAAAGAAAAAATGTTAGAGGGAAATGACTTAACCACTCTACCGCACGACCTATATCATGAAAAAGTGAGACTTTTCTTAAGATGTTTCCTAACCTCTTATTCATGGATGTGGAGCACTTCACACTAATGAATAAAACTCTACTTAACCCGGCATGTTAGACTCCCTAAGACTCTTCTAAACCTTATGATTTGATATCAACCAAACACACACTTAAACGTTCCAATATATAAACATCTTCATTCAATTCATACTCCCAAAAATATGACTAAGGCAAGAACAAAGTCTCTCAAGGTTTCTCTCCAAATTTAACCTAGGATTTTCAGACTTCTTCAAGGTTCTTCTTCAATTCTTAATGAATTAAAGTAAGGTATATGGGGATTGATTCATGAGTTCCTTTCACCCATGAAGTCCCAAGGTTTTCTCAAAGTTTCTTTGAATTTCAGTTGATTATGAACCCTAGTTTCGATGAATTGCATTGTGCTATTTTAATTCCAGTTTTAGATGTTATCAATGATCATTACATGGATGATTTCATATGAATTTCATGATTTTAAGTTGAATTATGAATGTTCATGCATGAAGCTATTTTGAAGTTAAGATTATGAAGTTAAATCTATTTTCATAAATAGATTATGAGTTCAATGATCTTCAAGTAAAGTATTTATGATATAAATTTTAGATTATGAATTTTATGATGGAAGTTATGATTGTGATCAAAGTTATGATCAAAGAAGTTATTATAGTGTGATATGTCCAATTCTCACACAAATATGTTCCAAGATGGTGATATGGATAATACTCACCGAAGTTATGGATTCTTATAAATTACTAAGTTAAGTTAACTGTTTCTAATATGTTTAAAGATGTATTAATAGGCTGTTACTATCTTTCCCTATTATGTTATGATCATGTTTTCATTAGTTTCCGTTGAGATATTGACTAAGCACAGAGGGCTTCTAGGTGGGGTTCGGTCTGATAATACGGTTAGTTACCCAAGCGAATACTAGTAACAACCTAAAGTCCTAAACTACGTTGCCCATGTAGGTTGCCTTCATGTCCTAGCTAGTGGATCTACATAGCCCAGTTGAATAGTTACTTTTGGAGTATGCCCTGATATGGAAGCCACCCCTATTTTGATCCAGGAGTCATCATATTCTATGTAATAGCTCACATGGTCTTAGTTTTCGATTAATGGTTCTATCCCACACAAGTTGGAGTTAAGTTATGAGATATCAAGTTATGAGTTATGATAAAGTTTTATGATATGCATTGACCAAGAGTTTCTTATGTTTTGGATTGGTTTTAAGATTTACTCATATTCATTATAATTGTTCAGGTAACTTATGGCGTATTGATTACGTTTCTTTACTTGATCATGTATACCTTATATACTTAGTACATTCTAATGTACTAACACATATTTTGCCTATAGTGTCTCACAACCCGAACTAGGGCCAAGCCACGACATGATGATTGGTATGTGAGGGACCCCAACCATAAGTCATCTTAGCATACATAGCATAAATAAGGTAAAGAATAAGATAAAGACAAGCTGAAGTAAAAAATATTGAAGGGTATGGTACTAAGGAAACAAATCAACCAATCAACATCGGAATGGACTACATCACATTATCATCTAAACATGCCTCTAGTCAAGTCTTTGATGGGGGCTAAAGAAAAAATTCTATCTCACCCTTACAAGAAAAGAAAGTCAAAGTAATGCTAGCATGAATAAAAGTCTTGTCCTTGATAGAAAGAGTACTCACTAACTTCTTGAGGATATAGGGCAATCTCTAGCCACGGATAGGATAATCGTGTGTGTCGTCCACCCCTATATTATGAGACAATGTAGGCAAAATATGTGTTAGTATGTTTGAATGTACTAAGTATGTAAGGTATGCATAAGAAATTAAAGGAACGTAATCACTATGTAATAAGATGCATGACCAATTATAATGAATATAAGTAAAGCTTAAAATCAAATTTAAACATAAGAAACTCTTTGTCAATGCATATCATAAAACTTTATCATAACTCATAACTTATATCTCTTAACTCAACTCCAACTTGTGTGGAATAGGACCATTAATACACAACTAAGACCATGCGAGCTATTGCATGGAATCCGATAACTCCTTCATTGAGACAGGCCGATGACTGCTGCATCGAAACAGGGGAGGCTACCTTGCCATGGCATACTCTAAAAGTAATAAGTCAACTGGGCTCTGTGGATCCACTAGCTAGGTTATGAAGGCAACTTACGTGGGCAATGTAGTTTGGGAGTTTAGTTTGCTACTAGAATTCCCTTGGGTAACTAACTGCGTTACCGAACCAAACCTCACCTAGAAGCCCTTTCAGTGATTAATCAATAGCCCAACAGAAACTCATAAAAACATGATCATAACATAATAGGGAAGGATTGTAATTTCCTATCAATCCATCTTTAAATATATTAGAAATATCTCATCTTAACTTACTGATTCATAAAAATCCATAACTTGGGTGAGAATTGTCCTTATCACCATCTTGGAACGTACTTCTATGAGAATTGGACTTATCACACTATAATAACTTCTTCGATCTTAACTCTGATCACCATCATAACTTCCATCATAAAAATCATAATATCAATTTTAAATCATAAAAACTTTACTTGAAGATCATTAGACTCATAATCTATTCATGAAAATCAACTTTAGCTTCATAATCTTAACTTGGAAATAGCTGCATGGATGGGAATTCATAATTCAAATTAAAATCATGAAATTCATATGAAATTATGCATATAATGATAATTGATAACATCTAAAAATGGAATGAAATTAGCCCAATGCAATTCATCAAAACTAGGGTTCATAATCAATTAAAATTCAAAGAAACTTTGAGAAAACCTTGGGACTTAATGGGTGAAAGAAACCCATGAATCAATCCCCACATACCTTGCTTGAATTCACTAAGAATTGAAAAACAACCTTGAAGGAGTCTGAAAACCCTAGCTTAAATTTGGAGAGAAATCTTGGGAGACTTTGTTTTTGCCTTAGTCAAATTTTTCAGATAATGAATTGAATAGGTGCTGAATTTCGAAGAATTAAATACTTATAACTTTGAACTTGGACAAAAGAGAGTCTAGGTTCATTGAACCAAACTTTGGAAAAGAGCCAATAACCCCTCATTAAATCTTGGATTGTTTTCTTATTAACCAATTCCTATGGGTTGTCCAATGGATGATGAGTCATCTAAATGACTCGTCCTGCAGGTCTGATAAAAGTTCCAAAAATTTAGCCTCTGAAGTTTTGGAATGACTCTAGTTTACGAGTTGTCATAATGGAAATGAACCATTCTTTGGGTTTGTCTTTCATGACTCAAAAACTTGCAAATTGGAGAGTCACTGAAGTTTTTTGACGGGTGTTTCTTATGATCCGTAAGGTCTTTTACGACCAGTCTGTCAAGTTTTCACCTTGGCCTTGGGAAAACATTGAACAAGGCCTCTGAATTCTGGTTGATGAGGGGTTTCTATGACCTATCAAAAGAACGACGACTCGAGGGGTCACTCTTGAGGGCAATATCTATTTTTACTCGAGGGGTCACTCTACTACTTCAAATTTACGGGCTGGAGAAAGCCGTACGAGATGTAGAGTGACCCATTAACATGGGTCAGCTCAAAATTTTGAGTTGGTTCTAACTATCGAACTTACGGGGTTTTACAGTATCTCCCTCTTGGAAATGTTCATCCTCAAATGAGATTAACTTATCATAGGAAGGGCACGAAAAGAGGAATAGCAACCCAACATGAATATGATGGCATCTTAAAATGCATGGAACATGAAAACTTCAACTTGATATAAAATCATGACTTAAAATCAACTTTTTCGTGAACATGTATGCATATGAATGACATAGAAGGAACTGAATATGTAAGAGTCCAAGTAGCTTGAATAGGAACAACTTACTACTTTAGGCTTGAGTAGAGGGGAAAAGGTACGGGTATCGTCTCATCATATCCGCGTCTGCCACCCACGTAGCACTTTCTACTTGTTGATTCCTCTATAACTCTTTTACGGACACAATTTCTTTTTCCTTAACATCTTAATATGCCGGTGTAAGATTTCCATCGGAAATTCTTCATAAGTCAAATCCTCCTCAACACTTACATCATTGAATGGTATAATGGAGTTTGGATCACCCACGAACTTCCTCAACATAGACGCATGATACTGAGTGTACCATAGCTATTTCAATGGGAAAATCAAACTCATAATCCACTTTGCTAACACATCTCGATATCTTATAAGGTCCCACGTATCTAGGAATCAATTTCCCTTTTTACCAAAATGCATTACACCCTTCATGGGTGAAACCTTCAAATAGACCCAATCATCCCTTTCAAATTCAAGCTCTTTTTTCCTAACATTAGAATAACACTTTTGATGACTTTGAGCCATCTTCAACCTTTCCCTTATAAGTATTACTTTCTCCATAGCATCTATCACCAACTATGGACCAATCAAGGCCATCTCACCTAATTCAAACCATCCCACTGAGGATGTACATCTCCTCCGATACAATGCTTCGAAAGGAGCCATTTGGATTCTAGAGTGATAGATATTATTATAGGCAAACAAAATTAATGGAAAATGTTTATCCCAACTTCCTTTAAAGTCAATAACACATGCTCTTAACATATCTTCTAAAGTTTGGATAGTTCTTTTGGCTTGACCATCGATTTGAGGATGGAAAGTGGTATTACCTTAAACTATGTACCGATACCCTTTTGAAATGATCTCCAAAAGTGTGAAGGGAATAATGTATCTCAATATAATAAATGGAAAAGGGCATACCATGAAGTCTTACCAATTCACGAACATACAACTTAGCATAATCTTCGACACCGTAGGAAGTCTTAACCGGTAGAAAATGAGCCAACTTTGTCATCCGATTTACAACAACCCAAATAGAATAATGTTGTTTCTTAGTACGAGGTAAACCCATTACAAAATCCATATTCACATCTTCCCACTTCCAAGTAAGAATCTTAATATCATGGACTAGACCTCCCTATCTTTGATGCTCATCTTTAACTTGTTGAAAATTTTAACACATAGCTATAAACTCTACTATGTCCTTCTTCATGTTATTCCACTAATACACTTTTTTCAAGTCACGATACATCTTGGTGGAACCTGGATGAATAGAATATTGGGAATTATGGGCCTCATTCAATATGAACTCTCTCAACCCACCAACATTAGGTACACACAAATGACCCTGTTAATGTAGCACACCATCTCCTCGTTATGAGAAAGCCTCAATAGCTTTTTTGGAAACCAACTTCTTTAACTCAACCAACATTGTATCTTGATCTTGGTTGGCATTAACATACTCTACAAGAGATGATTGCAAACCATTATGAACAAGAATACGTCCATCATTAGATTCAACCAAACACACACCTAAATATGCCAATCTATGAATATCTTTAATCAATTCTTTCTTAACTTCTTTAACATGTGCCAAACTAGTCATGGACAATCTACTTAGTGCATCACCAACCATATTTTCCTTGCATGGATGGTACAAAACACTCATATCGTAATCCTTCAACAATTTAAGCCATCTCCTTTGCTGAAGGTTCAAGTCTTTTCTCTTAAAGACATATTGTAAACTCTTGTGGTCGGTGAACACATGCACATAAACACTATAAAGATAGTGTCTCCAAATTTACAAAGCAAACAGAACTGCCACTAGCTCAAGATCATGGGTTGGAAAGTTTCGTTCATTACCTTAAGTTGCCTAGAATCATAGGCTATTACCTTACCATATTGCATCAATACACAACCAAGAACAACCATTGAAATATCACAAGTTACTACAAAACTATCAGATCCTTCCGACAAGGTCAAGACAGGAGCAATAGTGGGACGATCTTTCAACTCTTAAAAACTCTTTACACATGCTTTCGACCATTGAAACTTCACCTTTTTTTGAGTCAACTTGGTCAAAGGTGATGAGATTGATGACAAACCTTCCACAAATCTCCTATAGTATCCAGCTAGGCTCAAGAAACTCCTAATATCTGAAGGAGATAATGATCTAGGGCAATTCTTGACAGCCTCGATTTTTATAGGATCAACAATAATCCCTTCACCAGACACAATGTGACCAAGTAAATCCACCTCCCTTAACCGAAACTCACATTTGTTGAACTTTGAAAATAGTTGTTTTTATCTTATAGTTTGCAACATAATATGTATGTGATTTGCATGTTGCTCCTTATTATGAAAGTAAACCAAAATGACTTTAATGAATACAATCACAAACATATCTAAATATTGCTTAAACACCTTATTCTTTAAGTCCATGAAATTTGTGGGAGCATTCGTCTAACCAAATAACATGGCCAGAAATTCATAATGGCCATACCTCATTTGAAATGATGTTTTTGGAATACCACACTCCCTCACCCTCAATTGGTGATAACCGGAATGAAGGTCTATTTTGGAGAAGTAACTTGCCCATTGCAATTGATCAAACAAGTCATCTATCCTCGGAATTGGATACCTATTCTTGATGGTTACCTTATTCAATTGCCTGTATCAATGTACATATACAATGAACCATCTTTCTTTGTAACGAACAATATGGGGGTACCCCATGGGGCTATACTTGGCCAAATGAAACCCTTATCTAACAAGTCTTTTAAATTGATCCTTCAACTCCTTTAACTCCGCTTGAGCTATTAGGTAAGGAGGAATAGAATTAGGTTGGATATTCGGAAGAAGTTCTATACCTAAATCAATCTGCCTTTTGGGAGAGACACCAGGTAGATCATTGGAAAATAAATCAAGAAACTCATTTATAATAGGAACCAACTCCAAAATAGGGGCTTCAGAATTTTCTTCTCGAACCCTCATAAGATGGTAAATATAACCCTTAGAGATTATCTTCCGAGCTTTAAGACACAAAATGAATTGACCTTTAAAGACAAAGTTACTACCCTTCAACTCTAGGATCAGCTCGTTTTCAAATTAAAACTTAACTACTCGGGTTCTATAATCAATTGAAGTATAACATGCATATAGACAATCCATCCCAAGGATAACTTCAAAATAGGTTATTTCAAGCTCAACTAGATCAAGTAAGATAACTTTAGGGAAAACCGTAACCAAACAACTTCTATAAACTATTTTAGCCACAACCGACTCACCTATAGGAGTATAAATAGAGAAAGGCTCTAACAATGTCTCAAGACTAACATCTAATCTCATGGCAACATAAGGGGAAACAAAAGACAAGTTTGCACCTAGATCAAGCAAAGCATAAACATCATTGGGAAAAACCCATAACATATCGGTAACAACATCGAGAGTATCTTCAGCCTCTAGCCTACCATGAAGAGTATAAAACCTATTGTTGCGTCGACCACCCTTTGGTTGAACTTGGCCACCTTGTACCACTTGTCCTTGAGGACGAGCATCTTTGACCTTGCATTCCTTAGCATAATAACCCAGCATACCACATCAGCAACACACATTTAACCCGGCTAGACATTCACCCATGTTGTTCCTACTACAATTCTTGTATTCGAGAGTAGCTTGGCCAATAGGAGCGTCTCCTTGAGGTTTAGGGTTGGGCACCCTATCTTTGTCAAATAAAGGAGTAATTATATTAGAATAACCTTGGCCAAAGTACTTTTGGCAAAAATGAGGACGTCCACCACTTTTGGACTTGGCATGGGAGAAGTCACTATTATTGGTCCTTGGCCTCTTAGACTTCCTATTATTTACCTTTAGCTTCTCACTCTCTATTTGCTCCACATAGGTCATAAGTCTAGATATATCCATCTCCCGAGCATGGGAGAAGTCACTATTATTGGTCCTTGGCCTCTTACACTTCCTATTATTTACCTTTAGCTTCTCACTCTCTATTTGCTCCACATAGGTCATAAGTCTAGATATATCCATCTCCCGAATCAACATAGCCATTTTTCACTTCGTCGCTACCATATCTGATACCCCCAAAATGAATTTTCTCAAATGAGCTCTTGAGTGAGCAATATGAATAGAGCATCTTTGAAAATTGAGAAAATTTGAGGGCATACTTCCTCTCACTCATACCACCTTTCTTAAGTGATAAACTCTTGCACTTTAGCATCCTTCAACTCACTCTGATTCAATCCGGGTATTCAATCCCACCGCTGAGATGCTCAGTTGACTCCTTAACCTTGATAAAAAGCGATCAAGAAATACCCACTTAAACTCATTCCATGTCACAAGCTCCACCTCTATAGGACTCTTACTTTTGATCAAATTGAATTTGAACAACTCCCCTTAATTTATACATATCCAACTTCTCCCTCTCAATCGAGCTAATCCTCATGATTTGATGATCTTATGGATGCTATCAAAAAAACTTGTAGATCCTCATCAAAATTAGAACCCCAAAACTCCAGAGGATTCATTCTCATGAAATCACGAACTCTTATCGCCGCCGTACCCATATGTAGGTTCACGATAGACACTACCTCATGGTTACTTGAGCCGTAATGGCTTGAGAAAGCACTTGAATGACCACTCTAAACTAGGACATTGGAGACTTGATCATTCATAGGGTCATTCGGACCTTGTTGATCTTTCTCAACCACGTTCCTTCTTACAGAGTATCTTCGTAGAGACATATTCTAAAAATTGCAACGAACAAAAATTAGAGGGAAATGACTTAACCACTCTACCGCAAGACATAGATCATGAAAAAAGTGAGGCTTTTCCTAAGATATATCATAGTCTCCTATTCATGTATATGGCGTACTTTAACCCAATGAATAGGTCTCTACTTAACATGGCATGTTAGACTCTCTAGGACTCTTCTAAACCTTGTGATTTGATACCAAAAAATGACACACCTTAACGTGCCAATCTATAAACACCTTTATTCAATTCATTCTCAAAAAAATATGACTAAGGGAAGAACAAAGTCTATCAAGGTTTCTCTCCAAATTCAAGCTAGGATTTTTAGACTTCTTCAAGGTTCTTATTCAATTCTTAGTGAATTTAAGAAAGGTATGTAAGGATTGATTCATGGGTTCCTTTCACCCTTGAAGGCCCAAGGTTTTCTCAAAGTTTCTTTGAATTTCAATAGATTATGAACCCTAGTTTTGATGAATTGCATTGTGTTGTTTTAATTCTATTTTTAGATGTTATCAATGATTATTATATGCATGATTTCATATGAATTTCATGATTTTAAGTTTAATTATGAATTCCCATGCATGGAGCAAGTTCCTAGTTAAGATTATGAAGTTAAAGCTTATTTTCACGAATAGATTATCAGTTCAATGATTTTAAGTAATGTTTTTATGATTTAAAGTTGAGATTATGAATTTTGTTATGGAATTTATGATGATGATAAAAGTAAAGTTCAAAGAAGATATTATAGTCTAATAAGTCTAATTCTCACAAAAATATGTTCCAAGATGGTGATATGGACAATTGTCATCGAAGTTATGGATTCTTATGAATTACTAAGTTAAGATGAGCTATTCCTAATATGTTTAAAGATGGATTGATAGGGAGTTACTATCTTTCCCTATAATATTATGATCATGCTTTTATGAGTTTCCGCTGGGATATCAACTAAGCACCGAGAGGGCTTCTAGGTGGGGTTCGGTCTTCTAACACAGTTAGTTACCCAAGGGAGTCCTAGTAATAACCTAAAGTCATAAACTATGTTGCCCATGTAGGTTTCCTTCATGGCCTAGCTAGTGGATCCACATAGCCTAGTTGAATAGTTACTTTTGGACTATGCCCTAACAAGGAAGCCACTCCTATTTTGATGCAGGAGTCTTTGGCCTGTTTCAATACAGGAGTCATCATATTCCATGTAATAGCTCACATGTTCTTAGTTGTCAGTTAATGGTCCTATCCCACACAAGTTGGAGTTTAGTTATGAGATATCAAGTTATGAGTTATGATAAAGTTTTATGATATGCCTTGACCAAGAGTTTCTTATGTTTTAGATTGCTTTTAAGCTTTACTCATATTCATTATAATTGGTCATGCATCTTATGGCATATTGATTACGTTTCTTTACTTTTTCATGCATACCTTATATAATTAGTACATTCCAACATACTAACACATATTTTGCCTAAAGTATCTCATAATGTAGGGGCGGATGACACTCACAACCATCCTATTCTTTCATAGAAATTGCCCTAGATCCTCAAGAAGTTAGTGAGTCGTCATTCTATCGAGGAGAAGAATTTTATTCATGTTACCATTAATTTGATTTCTTCTATTGGTAGGGTGAGCTAGGAGATTATCCTAATCCCCTATCAAAGAGTAAACTAGAGGCATGTTTAGATGATAATGTGATATAGGCCATGGAGACGTTGATTTGTTAATTTTATCGCTTAGTCCCATACCTTTTGAGATTTATTAATTTTGCTTAAATTTATCATATTAGTTACTTTATGTATGTTATGTATGCTAAGATGAATTATGGTTGGGGTCCCTTACACCCCAATCACCATGTCGCAGCTTAGCTCTAGTTCATGTCGTATAGCAAATTACTTTTCAAAGATTGATCTTTGTTCATCTTATCATCAACTCTGAGTAAAGGAATATAAAATTTCAAACACAATATTTAGAACTCGATCTGGTCACTTTGAATTCTTAGTTATGTCTTTCGTACTAACGAATGTCCCTACAACTTTTATGGATTTGATGAACTGGTTGTTAAAGAAATACTTTAATATATTTGTTATTATGTTTATTGATGATATTTTTATCTATTCTCGGGGTAAAGAAGAGCATGCCGATCATTGGAGAAGTGTGTTGCAAATTCTCAAGGACTGTCAGTTGTATTGAAAATTTAGTAAATGTGAGGTTTGGTTATGGTCAATTACTTTCCTTGGACATATCATCTCTAGTAAAGTAATTATGGTTGATCCAAAGAAGACCGAGGTGGTTAAGAATTGATCTAGACCATTTACACCTTCTAATATTCAGAGTTTCTTGGTCTTAGTCGGTTATTATAAATGGTTTATTGAATGTTTCTCTTCAATTGGGAACTTTTGGAACTGCTCTTGGAATTGTGTGTTTGCTTGTTTGTTTGCTTGTTTGTTTGCTTGTTTGTTTGTGCAGGTTGTTGGAGATACAGGCAACAGTGGAACTCAGATGGAACTCCAACAACCTCATAGACAACATCCAAGAACCAACAACAATATCATGAGTAGCTGTAACATGTTACATCTCCATCAACTTCATATACATACTGTGGGAACACAACACCAAACAACTGCTCAACTACACACCAAACAACAACTCAACCACAGAGCTGAAGCTGAAAGTGCAGACTTGAAAGATGAAGTTCAACAGCATCAGCAACAACAGATGCCAAAACCAACACACTCCCATGTACAGCAACCTCTAGACTTGGTTGCTTATGTATGTTTCTGGTTTTGTCTGTCTGTGCAGGTATCCCAAGGACTTGACCATCATCCAACAGAGGGAGAGACAGCAAGGAGCTGGTTACATAACTACAACAACCATGTTTGTTTGCTCCCTTGGCTACTTGTAGGTGCAGGTCTGCAGCAACCATACATTTGGAACCCCATGCAGGTGTTCGAATGCAGCTACACTTTTCTCCACAACAAATCCAAGGCTGTTGGCTACTATAGCTCCATATACTTCCTCTCCTTTCAGCCTCCTTAGCTGGTAATCATGATACTGATACAAAGGCACACTTCACCTGGATTTACTTGGTACGACAAGACTAAAAAGAGCAAAGATGAAAGGAATTTCCCATCCCATGTGAGATAGAAGTTTCGTATACTTGTTCTTCTTCAATGTAGCTATGTCTGGTACGTAGCATAGTTGAATAGGACTAGTGTAGGTTACTTTCCTTTTTTCTCATGGAAGGGGAGAGTCTCCCTCATTTATGCTTTCATAGTTGAATTGTACTGGGAGGAGTCCTCTCACAGGTTTACTGCTTTCTAGTTATAGTTAGTCTCTTTTTTGTATCAGGGATGAGTTAGCCGACCTTAATAGGTTAGCCGACTTATGAACCACCATAGGATCGGAGGTAAGGTTTATGTCCCCCTCCTTGTATTTTTATTTTGGTTATTTATGTTAAGGCTTGGGGGTGTTGCTTAACCCCTGACTGTGCACGAGAGGTGGGAGCCTCGTGTAGGGTCTGTTCCCATAAAAAAAAAAAATCTTTCAAGACTTGAAGGATAAACATAACTCCTCTCTAGTGTTTACTTTACCAAAAGATTTTGAAGGGTTCGTTATGTATTGTTATACTTCACGAGTTGGTCTTGGTTGTTTGCTATTGCAAAATGGTATAGTGAGTAAAATGAAAGCTAAAACTTGCCAAGAGATATTTATAAGTCGCCAAAAGCTCACCAATCATATCCAAACCTAAGGCTAATAAGTTAAGCATTTTGGCAAAGGAAAGAGCATTCAGCGATTTATAGAGTGAGGATGTGCGACCTACATCATGCTCGCCTAAATGCCATTATGATAGAAGCATCATATGAATATCAAAAAAGAGAACAGAGAAAAATCTTGGCGACTAAGTAAGTTGAGCTCATCTGAGCATGCCCAAAAAACCAAAACTTCAGGGAACAAAAGTGATGGAAGAACTATGCAAAAGGAAAAAAAGGGCAACTCGCCGAGCAAGTGTCACAACCCAAACTAGGGCCAAGCCACGACATGATGATTGGTATGTGAGGGACCCCAACCATAAGTCATCTTAGCATACATAGCATAAATAAGATAAAGAATAAGATAAAGACAAGCTGAAGTAAAAAATATCGAAGGGTATGGTACTAAGGAAACAAATCAACCAATCAACATCGGAATGGACTACATCAAATTATAATCTAAACATGCCTCTAGTCAAGTATTTGATGGGGGCTAAAGACAAGATCCTAGCTCACCCTTACAAGAAAAGAAAGTCAAAGTAATTGTAGCATGAATAAAAGTCTTGTCCTGGATAGAATGAGTACTCACTAACTTCTTGAGGATATAGGTCAATCTCTAGCCACGGATAAGATAATCATGCATGTCGTCCACCCCTACATTATGAGACAATATAGGCAAAATATGTTTTAGTATGTTTGAATGTACTAAGTATGTAAGGTATGCATAAGAAATTAAAGAAACGTAATCACTATGTAATAAGATGCATGACCAATTATAATGAATATAAGTAAAGCTTAAAATGAAATTTAAACATAAGAAACTCTTTGTCAATGCATATCATAAAACTTTATCATAACTCATAACTTATATCTCTTAACTTAACTCCAACTTGTGTGGAATAGGACCATTAATAGACAACTAAGACCATGCGAGCTATTGCATGGAATCCGATAACTCCTGCATTGAGACAGGCCGATGACTGTTGCATCAAAACAGGAGAGGCTACCTTTCCATGGCATACTCCAAAAGTAACAAGTCAACTAGGCTCCGTGGATCCACTAGCTAGGCCATGAAGGCAACCTACGTGGGCAATGTAGTTTGGGAGTTTAGTTTGCTACTAGAATTCCCTTGGGTAACTAACTGCGTTACCGAACCAAACCCCACCTAGAAGCCCTTTCAGTGATTAATCAATATCCCAACGGAAACTCATAAAAACATGATCATAACATAATAGGGAAGGATTGTAATTTCCTATCAATCCATCTTTAAATATATTAGGAATATCTCATCTTAACTTAGTGAGTCATAAAAATCCATAACTTTGGTGAGAATTGTCCTTATCACCATCTTGGAACGTACTTCTGTGAGAATTGGACTTATCGCACTATAATAACTTCTTTGATCTTAACTATGATCACCATCATAACTTCCATCATAAAAATCATAATCTCAATTTTAAATCATAAAAACTTTACTTGAAGATGATTGGACTCGTAATTTATTCATGAAAATCAACTTTAGCTTTATAATCTTAACTTGGAAATAGTTGCATGGATGGGAATTCATAATTCAAATTAAAATCATGAAATTCATATGAAATCATGCATATAATGATAATTGATAACATCTAAAAATGGAATTAAATTAGCCCAATGGAATTTATCAAAACTAGGGTTCATAATTAATTGAAATTCAAAGAAACTTTGAGAAAACCTTGGGACTTCATTGGTGAAAGGAACCCATGAATCAATTTTCACATACCTTGCTTGAATTCACTAAGAATTGAAAAACAACCTTGAAGAATTCTTTAAACCCTAGCTTGAATTTTGAGAGAAACCTTGAGAGACTTTTTTCTTGCCTTAGTCAAATTTTCCTGAGAATGAATTGAATAGGTGGGGAATTTCGAAGAATTAAATACTTATACAATTTGAACTTGGCTATAAGTACGTCTAAGTTCGTTGAACCAAACTTTAGAAAAGACATAATGACCCCTCATTAAATCTCGGTTTTTTTCTTATAAACCAACTCCTACAGGTGGTCCAAGGGATGACGAGACGTCTAAATGACTCGTCCTACAGATCTGAGAAAAAATCCAAAAATTCAGCCTCAGAAGTTTTGGAATGACTCTAGTTTATGAATTGTCATAATGGAAATGAACCATTCTTTGGGCTCGTCTTGCAGGTCTCAAAAACGTACAAATTGGAGAGTCGCTAAAGTTTTATGATATGTGGTTCTTATGATAAGTAAGGTATTCTACGACCCTGCCTGTCAAGTCGTCACCTTGGCCTTGGGAAAATATTGAACAAGGCCTCTAAAGTCTGGTTGACGAGGGGTTTCTACGACCCATCAAAAGGAGGAAGACTCATTTTTTTGAGTCTTAGACCCTCTCCTGAGGGCAATATCAACTTTTACTCAAGGGGTCACTCTACTACTTTAAGTTTATAGGCTGTAGAAAGCCCTACGAGCCATAGAGTAACTCTTTCACATGGGTCAACTCAAAATTTTGAGTTGGTTCTAACTATTGGACTTACGGGGTCTTATAATATCTCTCCCTTAGAAATATTCATCATCGAATGAGATTAATTTATCATAGGAAGGACACGGGAAGAGGAATAGCAACCCAACATGAACATGATGGCATATTAAAATGCATGGAACATGAAAACTTCAACTTAACATAAAATCATGACTTAAAATCAACTTTTTCATGAACATGTATGTATATGAATGACATAGAAGGAACAGAATATGTAAGAGTTCAATTAGCTTGAATAGGAACAACTTACAACCTTAGGCTTGAGTACAGAGAAAAAGGTATGGGTATCGTCTCATCATATCCGCATCTGCCTCCCATGTAGCACTTTCTACTTGTTGATTCCTCCATAACACTTTAATGGACACATTTTCTTTTTCCTTAACTTCTTAACATGCCGGTGTAAGATTTCCACCGGAACTTCTTCATAAGTCAAATCCACCTCAACACTTACATCTTCCAATGGTATAATGGATTTTGAATCACCCACGAACTTCCTCAACATAGACGCATGAAACACTTGGTGTACTATAGCTATTTTAATGCGCACACCGTAAAGTCTAACCAATTCATGAACATACAACTTAGCGTAATCTTTGGCCCCATAGGAAGTCTTAACCTATAGAAAATGAGCCAACTTGGTCATCCGATCAACAACAACCCAAATGGAATCATGTTGTTTCATAGTACGAGGTAAACCCATTACAAAATCCATATTCACATCTTCCCACTTCCAAGTAGGAATCTCAATATCATGGACTAGACCTCCCTGTCTTTGATGCTCATCTTTAACTTGTTGACAATTTGGACAATTAGCTACAAACTTCTCTGTCCTTTTTCACACAATTCCACCAATACATTTTTTTTAAGTCATGATACATCTTGGTGGAACTTGGATGAATCGAATATTAGGAATTATGGGCCTTATTCAATATCAACTCTCTCAACCCACAAATATTAGGTACACACAAACGACCTTGGTAACATAGCACACCATCTCCCCCTTAGGAGAAAGCCTCAATGGATTTTTCGGCAACTGACTTCTTTAACTCAACCAACATTGGTTCTTGATCTTTCTTGGCCTTAATGTCCTCTACAAGAGAAGATTCCAAACCATTATGAACAAAAACACCTCCATCATTAGAATCAACCAAACACATACCTAAACGTGCCAATCTATGAACATATTTAATCAATTCTTTCTTAACTACTTTAACATGTGCCATACTACTAATGGACAATCTACTTAGTGCATCAACAACCATATTTTCCTTGCACAGATGGTATAACACACTCATACTATAATACTTTAACAATTCAAGCCATCTTATTTGCTGAATGTTCAAGTATTTTTGCTTAAACATATATTGTTAACTCTTGTGGTCGGTGAATAGATGCACCTGAACACCAAAAAGTTAGTGTCTCAAAATTTTCAAAGCAAACACAACTGCCGCTAGCTCAATATCATGGGTTGGATAGTTTTGTTCATGTACCTTAAGTTTCCTAGAAGAATAGGCTATTATCTTATCATGTTACATCAATACTCAACGAAGACCAACCCTTAAAGCATCACAATATACTATAAAACTATCGGACCCTTCCAATAAGGTCAAGATAGAAGCAATAGTGAGATGATCTTCAACTCTTGAAAAATCTTTTCACATGCTTCCGACCATTTAATCTTCAACTTCTTTTGAGTTAACTTGGTCAAAGGTGACGAGATTGATGACAAACCTTCCACAAATCTCCTATAAAATCCGGCTAGGTCCAAGAAACTCCTAATATTTGAAAGAGATAATGGTCTAGGCCAATTCTTAACAGCTTCAATTTTTATAGGATCAACCATAATCCCTTCACCAGACACAGTGTGACCAAGGAAATCCACCTCCCTTAACCAAAACTCTCATTTTTTGAACTTTGCAAATAGTTGTTTGTCTCTTAGAGTTTGCAACATAATATGCATATGATTTGCATGCTCCTCTTCATTCCGAGAGTAAACCAAAATGTCATCAATGAATACAATCACAAACATATCTAAATATTGCTTAAACACCCTATTCTTTAAGACCAGGAAAGTCGTAGGAGCATTGGGCAAACCAAATGACATGGCCAGAAACTCATAATAGTCATATCTTATTTGAAATGCTATTTTAGTAATATCACACTCCCTCAACCTCAATTGGTGATATCTAGAACAAAGGTCTATTTTGGAGAAGTAACTTGCCCCTTTAAATTGATCAAACAAGTCATCTATCCTCAGAATTGTATACCTATTCTTGATAGTTACCTTATTCAATTACTTGTATCAATGCACATACACAATGAACCATTTTTCTTTCTAACAAATAATATGGAGCACCCTATGGGTATATACTTGGCCTAATGAAACCCTTGTCTAACAAGTCTTTCAAATTGATCCTTCAACTAATTAAACTCTGCTGGATCTATCCGATAAGTATGAATAGAAATAGGTTGGGTATTCGAAAGAAGGTCTATACCAAAATTAATCTCCCTTTCGGGAGGGACACCAGGTAGATCATCAGGAAATACATCAGGAATCTCATTTACAATAGGGACCAACTCCAAGATAGGGGCTTTAGAATTTTCTTCCCTAACCCTCACAAGATGGTAAATACAACCCTTGGACATCATCTTTCAAGCTTTAAGGACCAAAATGAATTAACCTTTAAACACAGAGTTACTACCCTTCCACTCTAGGACCGGCTTATTTTGAAATTGAAACTTAACTACTCGGGTTCTACAATCAATAGAAGTATAACATGCATATAGCCAATCCATCCCAAGGGTAACTTTAAAATCAGTCATCTCAAGCTCAACTAGATCACATAAGATAACTATATGGAAAAACGTAACCGGATAATTTCTATAAACTCTCTTAACCATAACCAACTCATCTATGGGAGTATAAATAGAGAAAGGCTCTAACAATGTCTCGGGACTAACATCTAATCTCATGTCCACATAAGGGGAAAAAAGACAAGTTTGCACCCAGATCAAGCAAAGCATATAGATCATAGGAAAAGACCCGTAACATACTGGTAACAGCATCCAGAGTATCTTCCACCTCTATCCTACCATGAAGAGTATAAAACCTAATATTGCGTTGACCACCCTTTGGTTGCACTTGTCCACCTTAAGCCACTTATCCTTAAGGATGAGCATCTTTGACCTTGCATTCCTTAACCTGATAACCCGGACTACCACACTGGCAACACATATTCAACCCGGCTAGAAATCAACCCCTATGGTTCCTACCACATTTCTTACATGCGAAAGTAGCTTGGATAATAGGAATAATGTCACGACCCAACCCCGTAGGCCGCGATTGAGGTCCTACTTGGACCCTCTTATGCGTATATATCAGTTACCCTTAAGTTGACCCGTGTGTGATGTGATACCATACACAAACCCTAATGGGTCAAAAACTTGTTTTCACAATTCTATAGCCTCATTCACCTGTATCATGACAGGAAAGGGCATGCGAGCCGACGAGGCTGCCATACCACAAAAACATTTGTAATACATCAGATGAGCACAACTGAAACAAACTTACAAATAACCCACATACACATATGTCTACAGACCTCTAAGAATGGTAACAACAACATATGGCAGGACAGGGCCCCCACCGTACCCCTGCATAAACAAATATATACATCGCAGGACCAGTACTCAAAAGTTAGGCTCTGGAATAGTGGAGCGCTCCCAACATCGCTGAGTGGAAACCCTAAGCAAGCGGACTTCCAAAATGAACATCTATACCTGTGTGCATGAAACGCAGCCCCCCGAAGAAAGGGGGTCAGTACGATATATGTACTGAGTATATAAAGCATGGACTGTAATAAATAAAGCCATTACCACAACAGAAGGTGCAAAAATGAGCAAACTATCCAGAATACAAAAATGCTTTTCATAACCACAGATAGTGTATGCAGAGAACCATATTCCATATTCGGTCCCATTATGGGACTCGGTGAACAAATACAAAATGTGGTTGCTGCCCCGTCACTGGCGCCACAACACATCATAACTCCAGAGTAGAAAATATCTCCGTAACCGATCATATCATATCAGATGGTCATATCAGATCATATCATATCATAGGTGTATATGGCATATCATAACTCCATAAATCAAACCCATGTATAGGTCGTACCTGCCCCCTCACGTCGGGGCATAGCGAATAATGCAGAGAAGTATGCACAATAACAAAACATGGCCTGGGATCGGTGAAAGAAGTATTGAGGCATCCACGAGTGGAGTAGTGAGAAACCAAATGCAATTTAAATCAAATTTGAGACTCGATGGAATAATCAAAATAAACTATCACTCAAAATCCAGACAAGGGTCATATCAAGTACCTTTTGAAAGTTACTATGGGTTACATCAAAATCAAACTTTTGGGAATCATATAAACATATCTGGGCATAACAAAATATCTTTTGGAAGTCAAGAAGTTGGCCATTCTAGCGGCTTTACGAATAGGAACTTCTTTAAAATCATATGAAAGTTATATACTTGTTTCTTAAAATCCATGCCGAAAAGGAATATTAGCTTTATATACTTATGTCAGAGAAATGCTAAAAGAAAGTATAAGCCTTACATACGTACGCCAAAACATGCCAAAAGAAAGAAATGTTAGCTTTACATACTTATACCAAAACGTGCCAAAAGAAGGAATAGCTTTACATACTTGTTCCAAAACATGCCAAAAGAAGGATTAGCTTTACATACCTGTTACGGGTTACTTTTTATCCCGTTCGTCTCGTCATCCTTTAAACCTAAGTAACATAAAAGAAATATGAGTATCAACCCTTCTTAACTTTCCAGCATCTTAGGTTACACCTTAGTATTAATGGAGTATATTTCCTTAGTCGTTTCCTCGACTAGTTCTGTTATTCGCTAAGGCGTCGATGAAAATTGGACAGCACCTCCCCTATAATGTGCCCTATCCGAATTCCCAACCATGTCCTTAGCACCTGCAGCCAACCAACAATGCAATCATCAGCCCATATATATACATATTACGACCAAAATTACACAATATAAACCCCCAGCAATTCACTCGAAACTAAGATACCAAAACTAGAGTTTTTAATCTTTCTTTCGCGAATTCTTTAATTGCAAAGCGGAGGGTCATGTGGCTGCAACCAGAAGCTACCAAACATCATTTAGATAACTTTTATACCCTTCAATACGCCACAACACAACCAGCAGCATCCCCCACGCGCACAACACCTTATTTCGACAACAACTTAACTATAGCGATTCTAAATTCGTTAATTTCGAACTCCAAACTTTTCAACCCTTTTCCCCAACTTCCAGCAGCCCCTAAGGTGTGTAATAAACCCTAATTTAACATCATAAACTTCAAATTAGAGGGGAAGAACTTACCTTTCCCGAAATTGGCTAGAACTCGCCAAAATCGCGCCTCGGAACTTTTTTTCAGCGTGCTGTAACGTCGTGGCAGCTTGCTGTCCGTTTTTTGCTGCACCAAACTCTAATTTTATACTACTAATACTTCCATATCATCGTGGTATATGCTATATAATTAATTTACGGAATGAAATCGGGACTTACCTTATTTTTCTCCCAAGCCATCGCAATTTTCTCCTTAGCTCTTAGGGTTTTCTTTTCTCACGTTGCTGCTGGAAATTTGTGACTGAACTGAAGATTTTTGGATACATATCAACTAATATAGGTGGTCCCAAGGGGTGACATGTGTCAGCCCCTAAGGATGACACATGTCAAGCCATGATTGGCCACCGTGTCATGCTGCCAATTAGGGGCTGCCACGTGGCAGCGGGGTCCACCTCCCCCAAGCAGCTGCATCACCTACTTGACCCTAAGTAGGTGCATCACCTGCTTGCTTGAGGTGCTGCTACGTGTCGCTCCTCCATTGGCTGCCACGCGTCGTCTTTTTCCCTTCCTCGCGGGTTCGTAATCTCGTCTTACTTTAAGAGCCCATGTAATCCGCACTACGTAAGCTTGATATATCCTTAAGCAACTTAAGTGTATAAGACTCCTAAATTAGTGGCTTACGTAGGTAAATTGAATCCTACGACTCATTTCTTAGCCTCCAACTCTTTCCGGATTCTTATGACTCTATCTCTCACCTCCCTTCTCGCGAGGTATCACAATCTTCTTTCCTTAGAGTTGTTTGATAGTGTTGTAGCTTATCCAGCTCACCTGATAGTGTCTAAGGAACTTAAGAAGACGTTCCGAGCTCAAGAGTGCGGGGTGTAACAAATATCTCCTTGAGGCTTAGGGTTGCGCACCCTATCTTTGTCAAATCTTTGAGTAATTGCATTATAAGAACCTTGGCAAAATTACTTTTAGTGAAAATGAGGACGTCCACCACTTTCGAACTTTGCATGGGAGAAGTCACTATCATCGGTCCTTGGCCTTTTCGACTTCCTATTCCTCATCTTTAGCTTCTCACTCTCTATTTGCTCCACATAGGTCATAAGTCTAGATATATCCATCTCCCGAATCAACATAGCCATTTTGCACTTCGTCACTACCATATCTGACACCCCCAAAATAAACTTTCTCATAGCTTGATAAATGTAGAGCACATCCAAAAGAGATCTTGAGTGAGCAACCATGAATAGAGCATCTTTGAAAATTGAGCAAATTTGAGGGCATACTCCCTCTCACTCATACCACCTTTCTTAAGGTTGATAAACTCTAGCACTTTAGCCTCCTTCAACTGTTATGGGAAAAAGCAATCAAGAAATACCCACTTTAACTCATCCCATGTCACAGTCTCCATCTTTCTAGGACTCTTACTTTTCCATTGATAAAATCAAATTTGAGAAACGCCCCTTAATTAATACATATCCAACTCTTCCCTCTCAACCGGGCTAATCCCCATGATTTGAATGATCTTATGGATGCTATCAAAAAAATCTTGTGGATCCTCATCAAAATTAGAACCTCAAACTCTAGAGGATTCATTATCATGAAATCACGAACTCTTGTCGCTGCCGTACCCATATTTAGGTTCAGGGAGACACTACCTCACGGTTTACTTGAGCCGTAATGGCTTGAGAAAACACTTAAAAGGCCACTCTGACCTCGATATTGGAGACTTGATCATTCATAGGGTCATTCGGAGCTTGTTGATCTTTCTCAACCATGTTCCTTCTAACAGAGAATCTTCATATAGGCATATTCTAAAAATTGCAAATAACAAGCATTAGAGGGAAATGACTTAACCACTCTACCGTACGACATAGATCATGAAAATGTGAGGCTTTTCCTAAGATGTTTCATAGTCTTCTATTCATATATATGGCGCACTTCAACCCAATGAATAAGACTTTACTTAACACGGCATGTTAGACTCCCTAGGACTCTTCTAAACCTTGTGATTTGATACCAACCAAACATACACCTAAACGTGCCAATCCATAAACATCTTTATTTAATTCATTCTCAAAAAAACTTGACTAAGGCAAGAGCAAAGTCTCTCAAGGTTTCTCTCCAAATTCAAGCTAAGATTTTTAGAATTCTTCAAGGTTCTTCTTCAATTCTTAGTGAATTCAAGCAAGGTATGTGGGGATTGATTCATAGGTTTCTTTCACCAATGAAGTTCCAAGGTTTTTTCAAAGTTTCTTTGAATTTTAATTGATTATGAACCCTAGTTTCGATGAATTGCATTGTGCTTTTTTTATTCCATTTTTAGATGTTATCAATGATCATTACATGCATGATTTCATATGAATTTCATAATTTTAAGTTGAATTATGAATGTTCATGCATGAAGCTATTTTAAAGTCAAGATTATGAAGTTAAATCTTATTTTCATGAATAGATTATGAGTTCAATGATCTTCAACTATAGTTTTTGTGATTTAAAGTTGAGATTATGAATTTTATGATAGAAGTTATGATGGTAATCAAAGTTAAGATCAAAGAAGTTATTATAGGGTGATAAGTCCAATTCTCACACAAATATGTTCCAAGATGGTGATTTGGATAATTCTCACCGAAGTTATGGATTCTTATGAATCACTAAGTTAAGATGACCTATTCCTAACATGTATAAAGATGGATTGATAGGCAGTTTCTATCTTTCCCTATTATGTTATGATTATATTTTTATGAGTTTTTTTGGGGATATTGACTAAGCACCGAGGTCATCTAGGTGGGTTTCAGTCCAGTAATGCAGTTAGTTACCCAAGGGATTCCTAGTAATAACCTAAAGTTCCAAAATACATTGCCCATGTAGGTATCCTTCATAGACTAGATAGTGGATCCACATAGCCCAGTTGAATAGTTACTTTTGGGGTATGTTATGACAAGGAAGCCTCCCCTATTATGATGCAAGAGTCTTCGGCCTATTTCAATGCAGGAGTCATCAGATTCTATGTAATAGCTCACATGGTCTTAGTTGTAGGTTAATGGTCCTATCCCACACAAGTTGGAATTGAGTTATGAGATATCAAGTTATGAGTTATGATAAATTTTTATGATATGCATTGACCAAGGGTTTCTTATGTTTTAGATTGCTTTATTGCTTTACTCGTATTCATTATAATTGGTCATGCATCTTATGGCATATTGATTATGTTTCTTTACTTTTTCATGCATACCTTATATAATTAGTACATTCCAACATACTAACACATATTTTGCCTAAAGTATCTCATAATGTAGGGGCGGACGACACTCCCAACCATCCTATTCTTTCATAGAAATTTCCTTTAATCCTCAAGAAGTTAGTGAGTCGTCATTCAATCGAGGATAAGACATTTATTCATGTTATCATTAATTTGGCTTTCTTCTGTTTATAGGGTGATCTAGGAGCTTATCCTAAGCCTCTGTCAAAGAGTAGACTAGAGGCATGCTTAGATGATAATGTGATATAGTCTATGTAGACGTTGATTGGTTGATTTTATCCCTTAGTCCCATACCCTTTGATATTTATTACTTTTGCTTGTATTTATAATATTATTTACTTTATGGATGTTATATATGCTAAGATGGATTATGGTTGGGGTCCTTTAAATCCCAATCGCCGTGTCGTGGCTTGGCCCTAGTTTGGGTTATGATAGAAAGTTACTTTTCAAAGATTGATATTTGATTGGATTGTCATCAACTCCAAGTAAGGGAATGTGACATTTCAAACATAATATTTAGAACTCGATCTGGTCACTTTGAATTCTTGGTTATGTCTTTTGGACTAACGAATATCGCCGCAGCTTTTGTGGATTTGATGAACTGGGTGTTCAAGAAAAACTTTGATATATTTGTTATTGCCTTTATTGATGATAGTTTAATCTACTCTCGGGTAAAGAAGAGCATGCTGATCATTTGAGAAGTGTGTTGCAAATTCTCAAGGACTGTCATTATATGGAAAATTTAGTAAATGTGTGTTTTGGTTAGGTCAATTGCTTTTCTTGGACATATCATCTCTAGTGAAGGAATTATGGTTGATACAAAGAAGACTGAGGCAGTTAATAATTGGCCTAGACCATTGACATCCATTGATATTTAGAGTTTCTTGGGTTATCGGGTTATTATAAATGGTTTGTGGAAGGTTTCTCTTCAATTGTATCACCCTTGACTACTTTGACTCAAATGAACGTGAAATTCTAATGGTCTGAGTCATGTAACAAAAGTTTTCAAGAGTTGAATGATAGACATAACATCGCTCTAGTGTTGACTTTACCTTAAGATTTTGAAGGGTTTGTTACATATTGTTATGCTTCATAAGTTTGTCTTGGTTGTGTGCGAATGAAAAATGTTATAGTGAGTAACATTTAAGCTGAAACTCGCCAAGAGATATTTACGAGTCGCCAAAAGCTCGGAATCATATCCAAACCCAAGGCAAACAACTTAAGCATTTTGGCGAAGGAAAGAGCATTCGACGATCTATAGAGTTAAGATGGGCGACCAGTATCATGCTCGCCTAAATTTCATAAAGAGAGAAGCATCATATGAACATCAAAAAGACGAATAGAGAAAAATCTTGGCGACTAAGTAAGGCGAGCTCATCTGAGCTTGCCCAAAGGACTAGAACTTTAGGGAAAGAAAGTGATGGAAGAACTACGCAAAAGGCAAGAAGGTAAACTCACCAAACTTATTGGCGAGAAAGATCGATCTCGCTAAATTGATTACCATGAACTGAATAAGAAATTTTCTAGAAGGCGAGGAAGAGAACAGAAATGCGACTTGCCGACAACTTCGATGAGCCCGACAAACATCGCCGAAGTTGTCCGAATTAACAGTTTTTCCCTTCATTCTTCACACGTATAAATAGATTTTTCAAATAAAAATAAGAGAATGTTTTTACTAAGAAGACTCAGAAACAAGAACCTTTGAGCGATCTTGGGGTTTGGATTTTATTTTTGTGATTTTAGCTTAGGGCTTTGGAATTAAGAGTTCAACTTTGCAGAATTTAATGAAGGATTATGACTTTGGTATAATTATTTTAATTTCTATAATGTGTGGCTAAACCTTCTACTTCTAGGGGTGCTATTGAGTTAAATTGTTATTTTAGATTATGGTTTTTGCTATAACTCATAAATTGTTAATTTGATATGTGTTTTGCTAATTTGGTGTGTAATCAATTATGAATTATGGTCACAAACATATTTCTATGTTAGATATTCATTTTTAGCTTGAAATGCTAATCTGAAGTGACATAATTATCAAATAGCCGTTGGTTTGTGTTATCAACCCTAACCTCACTCGTGGGAGTAGGTTTTCTTAAAGATTAGGTTAATTTTGTTAGATCATATTTTTAACTTCGAAAGTGCTTGAATATGTAGATGAATAGTGATTTATAGATGCTATATCATACCATTGATTAACCTTGGCATATCTATTGATGATTAACGACGTTGAGATGTGCATTTACCTATATTTGAATAACAGTTTTAACTTTTCACCTCCCCTTGAAGTCTTTGTTAGCTTGTTACAATCCAAATTGGTGTAATCATGTTATTATTGAGTCTTGTTAACTCTCCAAATTTTGATAATGAAGCTTATGGATTTAACTTATGTCGTAATTCAATTATTTTTACAACACAAAAGTCTAGAACATACTCATACTTCTTAATCGAAGTCTATTCCTAACCGTTCCTTATGGGATTTGACCCCGACCTTATACGTTGGGTTCATATTGCTAACAATCACCTACACTCTGAATCCTAAGAAGTGTAGTTTGAGCGTTATCATAAATGGTGTCGTTGCCGGGGAAGGGTGATTAGATTTCTTTTATTGAAGTTTTTTGTACTCTAGTTATTTATAGTAGGACTAGTGTACTATCATTTGTTTGTTTTTATCTTAGATAGGTGAAGAAATAAGTGTTAATGGAAGTAATAATGGAGGCATGAATTATGACAATTGAAATTTGCACGACGTGAATATTGATCAAATGGGTAGTGCTAGAGCTATAAGGTTACCCTATAATGTGGGTAACACTATCTTTCATATCCCCAGTACTATATTGTAGCAGTTGCAAATGAAAAGGTTCTTTGGAGACCTCCTCACGAGGATCCTTATGATCATATTTGAAATTTTATGTACGTATACAACCCCTTCTCATTCAAAAACATATCGCAGGAGTCCATCAGATTACATTGTTCCCTTTCTCTCTTTTTGGAGAGGCTAACAAATGGCTAGAGAAATTACCACAGAATTCGATTACATCATGGGATAAACTCACTGCAACATTCTATGAGCAGTGTTTCCCACCATCTAAGCTGTTAAAACTGAGAGATAGTATTCAGTACTTCAAAAGGATTGATGGTGAACCGATACATGAAATGTGGCTTATGTTTCAGAAGATGTGGCTTATGTTTTAGAAGTTGCTACTGCAATGTGTAACATATGGGCTGCCTGACAATGTGTTACTACAATATTTCTACCGTAGTCTTAATACGACAAACAAGGGGGTAGTGGATAACCTTATTAAGGTTAGCATTATGCACCAACCATTTACCATTACCTTAGCTTTGCTTGATGAAATGACAAATAGTAATCATGCTTGGCACACCCAAGAGGATCCTGTATCTCCTCTTTATGTTGGGATGACTAAAGAACAACTTGTGAAAGACCATGCATGGAATAAGAACATGGAAAAAATGATGACCCAACTAGATTTTCTCTCCAAATATATTATTGGGGAAGGTTACAAAGAGGTTAATGCAAATGTTGGAGTAAACCCGTAAGATGCCAAGTTCAATATTATGTATAATGAGGAGGTGCAATTTCTAGCAAATAAATCAGGGGGTTCCCAACCGACTTATCCAAGGCTAGGTGGGCACGAAGGTTTGAATAAAGAATGCAATAACAGCTGGAGAGATAGGTATTAGCACGATAGAGGAAATATTTGAAGAGAAAGTCATGGTGATCGTTATAGATATGTTACTCATCATCAAAAACCTAAAAAGGTGAGTGCTCATCTGAAAGATTTTCGTATGGTGTATATGCTTGCTAGAATTTTGAACAAGGTTGAAGGTTGGATAAGGTTTTAAAGGAGATGAAGTCTGATTTCTCTTCTTTAAACCAAACAGTTACTTCACATTTAGTGTCAATTAAGAAATTAAAAGCTCAAATGGGTTAGATTTTATCTCATCTTAACTCAAGGCCAAAAGGAGGTCTCCTAAGTGATACTATTGCTAATCCTAAGAATGACAATGCGCAATGCATGGTTATATTGGCAAGAAGTGGAAAAGTTGTAGGTAAGGAAGTGCCAACTTATGAAGTAAGAAGTTCAAAAAAGGGAAGACTAGGGTTTTCAAAAGTGATGAGTTAGACGAAGAGCTCAATAATGATCAACCCGATAAAATGAAAGATACACCGACTGAGATTGATTCTAGTGTGTCTCAAAAGTCCAATGCGGGTGTTGACCCACCAGTGGTTTCTCCCAAGCTACTTCCAAAAGTAAAACCTCCTTTCCCTCAATGTTTGAAATAAAAAAAAGATGAGAATATCAAGTTTCAAAAGTTTCTCTCAGTTTTCAAGACTGTCTCCATTAATTTGCTTTTGATCGAAGAACTATTGGAGATGCCTGGGTATGCCAAATTTATGAAACAACTTGTGAAAAAAAAACATAATATAGACTTTGAAACTATCAAAGTGTCTCACAGCTGTAGTGCAATTATGTCAAACCATATTGTAGTGATGAAAGATGATCAAAGACATTTATAATTCCATGTACCATAGGGCTATACAAATTTGCTTATGCACTTTATGATCTGGGTGCAAGCATAAATTTGATGCCCTGTGCTATTTTCAAATAGCTCGGGTTGGGTGAACCCAAGCTAACTACAATACGGTTTTTCATGGCTGACTGAAAAAACAAGCATCCCATTGGTATTCTCTATGATATCTTGTAAAGGTTGACAAATTTATTTTTCCCACGGATTTCATTATTCTTGATTGTGAAACTGATGCGGAGGTGCCCATTATTCTTGGTAGTCCATTAGTAGCTATCGGATGAGCTTTGGTTGATGTAGAGAGTGGTGAACTGAAATTTTGGGTAAATGTTGATGAAGTCACTTCTAATGTTTGTAAGTCAATGAAACAACCTAGTGATGTTCATTTGATCTCTGTGATTGATGTTGTGGGTGAAGTTATGGCAAATATGCAAGAATTTTCTAATGCTGGGGAGTCGTTAGTGGCAGCGTCACTTAATTATGATAAGGAAGAATGACTATGAAGAAGTGTAGGCAGAACTTATAGGTATTGGTTTTTACCCCAAGAACTATGTGCGGTTAGAGATTGATTTGAAAAAATAGGGACTTACCACCCGCCTAGCCATCTAAAAAGGAACCACCCAAGCTTGAACTTAAGGTACTTCCATCCCATCTTCAATATATGTTTTTGGGGGCCAATGCTACATTTCCCATCATAATAGCTACTGATTTAGTTGAGGATCAAGTATATTCTTTTGTGAGCATGTTACAAAAATTCATCAAAGCCATTGAGTGGATAATTGCCGATATGGTAGGCATTTCTCCCATGTGTGTACACACAAGATCCAGCTAGCTAGTGATAGCAAGCCTAGCATTGACCACCAAAGGAGGTTAAACCCTCCAATACAAGAAGTGGTGAAGAAAGAAATCATCAAGTGGCTCGATGTTGGTGTTGTCTATCCCATTGCCGATAGTAAATGGGTGATCCCAGTGCAATGCATCCCTAAGAAGGCGGCATGATAGTCATGCCTAATGAAAAGAATGAGCTTGTATCGCGCCCATTAATCGATTAGAGAGTATGTATGGATTACCGAAATTTAAATGCTTGCATGGAAAAAGACCACTACATTATGCCTTTCATGGACCAAATGTTTGATTGTCTTGTGTTTCATAGTTAGTATTGCTTTTTATATGGATACTCCGGGTACAATCAAATTTCTATTGCTCCTGAAGTTCAAGAGAAAACTACTTTCACCTGCCCATATAGCACTTTTTCTTTCTGGCAAATACCAATTGGGTTATGCAATGCTCCTACCACTTTTCAAAGGTGTATGCTATCCATTTTTGCTTACATGGTAAAAGACACAATGGAAGTATATATGGATGATTTCTTGGTGGTGGGGGATACATTGGAAGCATGTCTATAATATCTTAGTCAAGTGTTGAAAATATGTGTCGAAATAAATCTAGTGCTAAACTAGAAAAAGTGTCACTTCATGGTGAAAGAAGGTATTGTGTTGGGTCACAAAATATCAGGACATGGTGTTCAAGTAGACCAAGAAAAATGGAAGTTATTGTGCAATTGCCTCATCTTATATCGGTAAAGGGTGTCCGGAGTTTCTTGGGGCATACCGCATTCTATCGCCATCTCATCAAAGATTTCTCTAAGATGGCTTACCCATTGTGCAAGTTTCTTGAGAAAGGTAGGGTGTTCGAGTTTAATGAAACTTGTATCAAAGAATTCTTATGTCTCAAAGAGAAATTTATTTCGGCTCCTATCACTGTGGCCCCAGTTTGGAGTATCCCTTTTGAACTTATGTGGGATGTAAGTGGTGTAGCATTGGGGCTGTTCTTGGACAGAGAAAGGGATTTATTCTACCCCATCTACTATTCTAGTAAGATATTGAGTATAACCCAAAAGAATTACATTGTGATTGAGCAAAAGTTACTAGAGGTTGTATATGTATTTGAAAATTTTTGGGCCTATCTCTTGGGTACAAAGGTAGTGTTCATACTAATCATGTAGAAATCTATTATTTGATGTCAAAGAAAGATGCAAAGCCTCGGTTGGTCTATTGGGTACTATTATTATAAGAATTTGATTTTGAAGTCAAGAATCATAAGGGTTGTAAAAATCAGGTGGCTGACCATTTATCAAGAATTGAATTGGATGTAGCTGTGTCCGATGAAACAGAGATTGAGGAAGCTTTTCCGGATGAAGAGTGATAAGGATGTCCTGCAGTTCACTCCCATGGTATGCAGATTTCGCAAACTTCGTGGCTTATGGAATTCTCCCAAATGGTTTAAATTTTCAACAACGCAAAAGGTTCCTTTTTGATGTAAAGAAATACTATTGGGATGAACCTTATTTGTTTAGAGAATATGCTGACCATTTCTTCTGATGATGTGTCGCGAAGGTAGAAGTTGAACCAATCCTTGGTGCTTGTCATTCATCTCTAGTTGGAGGTCACTATAGTGGGGTTCACACTAAAGCTAAAGTTCTTCAAAGTGGTTATTACTGGTCCATTTTGTAGCATGAGTCAAATGAGTTCATACGAAAGTGTGATCAATATCAAAAACATGGAGGTTTGTCTAGGCGACATGAGTTGCCTCTTACCCCGATCTTAAAGGTGGAATTGTTTGATGTATGGAGAATTGATTTTATGGGGTCCCCTGTGAGTTTATACGGGAACAAATACATTTTGGTATCTATGGATTATATGTCAAAATGTGTATAAGAAATGGATTTACCTAACAATGAGGGGCAAAATATAGTGAAATTCCTCAAACGGTATATATTCACAAGATTTGGCACACCAAGAGCTTTTACAAGTGATGGAGGATCTCACTTTTGTAATCGTATATTTGCATCATTACTAAGAAAGTATGGCGTCACTCACTAGGTGGCCATGCCAAATCATCCATAAACTACTGGCTAAGTGGAAGTGTCGAACTGTGAAATTAAGGCTATCTTAGCTAAAACCGCTAATAGCAATAGGTCTGATTGGTCCAGAAAGTTAGAAGATGCTTTGTGGGATTATCGAACTGCATCAAAAAGAATGATTAGAATCTCTCCATATCATCTAGTGTTTGGTAAAGCTTTTCACTTGCCATTTAAACTAAAGCATAAAGACTTGTGGGCGTTGAAAGGCATAAACTTGAATTGGGATATGGCATTGAAAGGGAGAGTGGACCAACTCAACATCTTAGAAGAGTTTCAACTTTGAGCCTGTGAGAGTTATGCTATCTATAAGGAGAGAATGAATTAATGGCATGATGCAAAAATTCTCAAACAAGACTTTAGAGCTGGTGATTTTGTATTACTTTTCAACTCTCATCTCCGATTATTTCTCGAGAAGTGGAAGTCGAAATGGTTTGGACCCTTTAGGGTGGTACGTGTGTTTGCAAATGGTGCTATTGAGGTTTAAAACAAAGATGGCTCGACATTCAAAGGTAATGGGAAGCACCTCAGGTTGTATTTCGATAAAGGCCTAAGTTTAGGAATGATTGAAGTGGTGTATTTGTATGATCCTTGAATGCGTGTCCATGTCATGCCACAATGTTAACTATAGAGCTTCTTGGAAGGCAACCCATGTTTTAGTGTTTTTGAATAACTGTATGTGCAATGTATTGGTCGAAGTTGGAACTCATGGAAGTGTAGAGTGGGCGAGTCTAGGGAACATTATGCGAGTCACTGAATATGATAGGCTAGCCCATTTGACAATATCTTCTGGGCATCAGGGTGGCTAAATAATCCATGGAAGTTCTGACCTTTTAGAGAGCCTAAGTCAAATTTGGTGATTCGCTGAAGTACTATGGCATACCAGCTCGATATCACCCTTCAGACATTCAGAGGATCTCAAATAGCCTAGATATCCTAGAATAATTTGCAAACTGATGCCCATATTAACAACCCACCCAAGAGGGTCGGTGAGTCCATCGTTCTCGCTGGCTTACCTTACTAATACATGAAGGGTTTCTCACTTTCAAATAGAATAGTAAGGCATTGGAGACTCGCCTTTCTCTTTGAAGACATTATGAGATACTCACCAAATTGAACGACCACCCAGAAATTAAAGGGTCCTCTGTCATTTAATTGGACAACTCTTCAAATTTCACTCCTTCATCTTCCAACTGTTCACCGCCCCTATTTTCTTTAGTTTAAGTTTATTTCCCTTTATTTGTTTCTCATTTGCATACGTATCTATGTGGATAGCTCATGAACTATCAACAATTTTTCTGTCTTATGGACTCTTAGTTTTACAGGTTGGCTCTCTGATTTCATGTTCTATATCGCCAATAGTTATTGGGTAATAATGTGAATAACTTATGTGTACTTGATATTTCATTGATTGAACATGATTCCTTGACATTTTATGGCTCTTTTACTAAGGTGCTTGTTAGAATATTTGACTACTCAATTGCTTGCTAGTTATGGCTTGTATTTGCCCCTTTGGCCTGAGCTACAAGTGTGAGTCCTTGATTAAAAATGCTAGTGCATCATCTAGGTCTGAAAGTTCGTATGGGGTGAAGTCGAAGTAACCCCGAAACCATAATTTCCTAATTTTTTCTAATGAAAGATGGGTGATGTCATTCTTAAGGGTGAATTTTGTCGAATTGTGGCGGTTTTCTTAGATTCGTAGGGAAGTCTAAGTACTTACAACAGCAGCTAGCAAGTGGTTGCATTGAATTTATCGCAAATTACATATCGGTTGTGTGAAATGCCTATGGGGGGAGGTTGTTTCTATGAAATTTGGAACATTAGAGTTTGTGGGCTGTTATGTGAGCTCGTACATGATCACCCAGGTGTTTGGTGAGTCGTTAAGGTTTAAATTTACTCATCTTTTTTCTCTCATTTGCCAGTTGTTCCTGAACGATTTGGCAAGCTACTAATAGCTCTCTGATGCAACTCGGCAGCTCGCACTTATGTATTTCCCCTCGCCATCTTTCCCTTTTGCCATTAAGGTTGTGTTCAAAATTATTCTGATACTTTTGGTGAGGTTATCTTGTTCGCCGAAGTCATTCAGCATAGCATCAATATGACAGCACCCCCTTCAATGTAACTTCATATGGAACACTTGAGATTAGCGAGAACGACCAATCTCGCCTTTCACATTTCGGTAATCCACTGAGTTCTTCAATGAGATTCATCTTCTTTTGGTCCCTTTATTAGTTGAACTTCAAATTTCACTTGCTTTTGGGCTAACCTATCACCGATTTCTCTTTGGTGGTGTATATTTAGTGTGCAGGAATGGCCAGGGACAAGCACCCAATACGTCATCTTATAGATGAAGTTAATGCTACACCTCGAAAGAGAGACCAAGGTGTCTCTATTAATGAATAGTTTGAGCCTTCTTGACCTATTAAATCCCCACCTCGGCATGTGAGTGCGAAGGATACTAGTAAAAATAAAATGTCATGACACTTATACGAAGGGTTCCAGTTCTAATGGCTTTTCATCCAATGATGGAATGCCACGATGCTCACATGAAGGGTCTACAACTCTAGTTCATACTCCTATTATGGAATCTCAGCCTATTCCTCTGGTTGAGGAACAAGTCCACAAGCGTGCCTATATTGAAATGCTCTTCAAAATAGCTCATAACCCAATGGCTAATACGGTAGTTCCCATTTTTGCATCTTGCTCAATGAACAAGCTAAAGGTTATAGGTCTTTGCATAATTTCTGAAGAAAAATGACTTTCTACTGATAGAGTAATCGACAGGTACCCCGACATTTGGAGGATGATTCGGTCTATCAATTCGAGCAATTCACTAGATCTCATATTCCAAATATTTAATTATGGGTTCGGAATTTTTAAGAGGCCTATGCCAATGCACTACCAAAAGGAATGAAAAAGGCTATTGCTATCCTATAAGGTTGTGATTGTTTGTGGAAAAGAGTTCAAGTGCAGTCAAACTGATATTAATGATGCCTTTGGGTCTACATAATGGTATCATCATTCTTTGGTGGATAAAATCAAAACCATCATGTTAGATGACTTGAAAGGGTGGCTGGCCTTGGTGATTTCTTATATTAATCCTCTATGGTTTAAGGAAGATGGTGCGATCGAGAAGAAAGACATTAATGTGGTTGCTTGGTATTAGTTTGGCTTCCTCAATATCACCTTCAGGCCTAGTATTAATGAGTCCATCTTTTGACACCCCAAAGCTACTTTGTTGGGGATTATTATTGCTAGAGAGGTCTTGAATTTAGGTGCAATCATCATCCCTGAGATTTTTTTGAGGGTTCGATAGCAACAGACATTGTTAGTGTTCCCTGTTTTGATTACAAATTTATGCGAGTGAGCGGGAGTTCTATCTATTAATGCTACTGATGTGAGAGTGTCTCCTGCATCATCCTATTACACCTGCAGGATTGAGGCAGATTATTTTCATGATGTTAAGTCTAGGAGGAGGCCTCCCTCGATTGATAGAACACCAGTCATTGACACGGAGTCCTTAGTTGTTGACACTGTACCTCCCACTTTTGATATGCTAGATCTATCATCTACATCATCTACTTCCACAGTCCATCCAGTTTGTACCATATCTTGACCTCTATTGACATATTATATATAAAATTGGCAATCTATCCCACTCAGTTGATGTGCGATCCTTGAGGTTAGAGACTTCTTTCCCTTTTATGATTTCCACTATGATTGAGGCTGTTCTTGCACCGTTATGATCTTAGGTAGAGGGACAACAAGCCATATTATTAGAGATTGCACAAAATCTAGCCACTCTCACTGCTTGATTTGATGAGCACAAAAAGCTTGAGGGACCTTCTGCTGACTTAGAGTCCATTCAGATTGATAATTTTGGATTGAGAAGGTATGTGGATGAGCTTATGTCCACGAATATTACAATGTTGTGGGGTGGTGTTGATTTTTTTAAAGGGATGAGTTTTGAGCTTCCTCCCACTCGTGATATTATTGATATCTCATAAGGAGGAGCATCCTGAGATAGATAAAGAGGAGTTGGGGTCGACTGAGTTGAGGACCGAAGATACTTTTGAGGGCCTTATTGATTTCAAGGACATGAAGCTTCAGGTGGCTGTGGCACATTCCCTTATTGATCCTTCTCTGGTTCCACTATGAATGAGATACACTCATGCCCCAGTTGAGGACGCTACAGTAGTCTAGATATCTACTCAGGCCTATCCTCATAAGGGATACTTATATCTCTCTTTTTTACTTTATACTTTTATTTTTCGCTTTAAGGACAATGCTTTATTTCTTTGGTAGGGCGAGGGAACCTTAGTACCTAAACCAATTACTTTTAGTGATTTTTTAACTTTTCCATTTTGGGTTGTAAATATTGTTTAGTTAAGCCAATCATTTGTATATATTTGGTTTTGAAAATTTGGTTGGAAATTTGTGGGTTGAACCTCTACTTGAATTGCTATGGTTGTGTCCATTGTTCACTTTCTTATTTAAGAAATGGTTTGATCAATATTGATGACTTTAATATTTCTCTTGATGAATGACATATTTTGTGTGATTTCCAATGAGGCAAAAGAGAAAGCATATGTCTTGTGTGAATTGTTGACATCTCATTGTGACTAATCAAATTTCAAGTGTGAGTCTTACAATGACCGGTGCATGTGAGCTTAAACTGTAAAGTCATGTTTGATGTTCGTAATTGGAATATTGTGTGTTGTGAGGTCTACTTGAAAGATATACATGATGATACCTAGAACTTGTTTCGTTAGTCGGATTCATTATTATCGGTGATTAGAAGAAATGATCTTAGGCGTAATTTTGATGAGTGATCCCAAAACAACCATAATCTCCTGTGATTCCTTTATGAGCGTGTGAATCCAGATTGGCACAATTTGAGCCTAAATTTTTCCTTGGATGGAACTTATATCTAGACTACTGAATCAACTATTGAAATCCCTTTATTCTACCTACCTATAAACTCGTTGGAGCACTAGATATGTTGAATAGCCAACTTAGGCCAAAAGTGTAAGTTGGGGTGTGATAAGATTGGGAAATAAGTTGGGAAATTAATTTGTGAGAGATCACCCATGGATGACCGATAGAAGAAAATGGAATCCCTCCATATAAAAAAGGAATCGAAAAAGAAATGAATAAATGAGGTAAAGTGTTTAGTCTTTTCAACTTTGTAATAAAAGGGGAAGAGTCCAAATGAATAGGTCAAATATTCGAGAGTGCCACGAATGTAAAAGGGTGATCTGTGATTTCAAAATAGGAAAAACAAAGAAAGAAGGGAGTTGTTTGAAATTGATCCGCGCTCCTAAGAAGCTGTCACTAAACCAAAAAAATCATCCCTTACACTCCACCTTGTTACAAGCCTTAAAATCATGACCTGATTAGTTTATTGATTGGAAAATAACGGCAAGCTTATGGGTGGAGTTATGCATGTTTTTGTCATTGTAAGTGATAGAGTAGTGTTTGATTCCTATACTATAACCTGTGAATGTCATATTGAGAGTGTGGAATGGAATCATTTCCTTGATGTGAGGGCTTTCTAATATGGGCATTGGACATAAATTTGCACTTTGGAGCGAACATTTGTGAGCATGAACTTGCATTAGGAATTGATTAGTCATCATTTGAAGCCTTTATTGCACGATTGAACATTGCATACTAAATTGAACCTCGTTTGCACTTTTTGTGTTGAGTCTCAATGAGCACTATTTGAATTCTTTGGTTTTGAACTGATTAGATTCTTTATTTACTTGAGCACAGGAAAAAGTTTAAGTTGGGCATGTTGATGAGTCGGTAATTTAGACTCATTCATAGCTCAAAACAAAATAAATTAGTATCCTCTTTTCTTTGTTATGCCTAAAACTGACTCTAAAGTGATCAATTATAGATGAAAGGAGTTAAGAACTGTGCATGAGATAAATATTGAATAAAAGAGCTAAAAAGGGACAAAAGTGAGTAAAATGAAAGAAAAATCTCGCCAAGAGTTATTTTTGATCGCCAAAATGCCAGTAGTTCGCCAATCGTATCCAAAATCAAGGCTAACAGCTTAAGCATTTTGGCAAAGGAAAGTGCATTCGACGATCTTCCAACTGAAGGTGGGCGAACTCAAAGACCACAACCTAGGGAAAGAAAGCGGGGGAAGAACTATGCAAAAGGCAAAAAGGGTGACTCACTGAACATGTCGGTGAGAAAGATCGATCTCGCCAAGTTGACGATAAATGAACTAAACAAGAAAGGTTCTAGAATGTGAGGAAGAGAATAGAAATGCAACCCACCGACCACTTCAGCGAGTGCGACTAACATTGCCAAATTGGAATGAATAAACAGTTTTTCCATACATTTTGCACAGGTATAAATAGAGTTTTCAAAGGCAAATAGCAGAACATTTTTTATTGGGAAGACTCAGAGACAATAACCTTGGAGCTATCTTGGGATTTTGATATTTGTTTTTTGAGATTTTAGCTTTGGGATTTGGAATTTAGAGTTAAAACTTTGTTGAATCGAATGGAGGATAATTACTTTAGTAGAATTTTTTAATTTTTGTAATGTGTGGCTAAACCTTCTTCTTCTAGGGGTGCTATTGAGTTAAATTGTTGCTTTAGATTTGGGTTTTTGCTACAGCTCATATATTGTTAATTAGATATGGCTTTTATTAATTTGGTTTGGAATCAAGTATGAATTATGGGTGTAAACATAATTTTACGTTAAATCTTCTTTTCTAGTTTGAAATGATAATATGAAGTGACCAAATTGTCAAATAGCCATTGATTTGACTTATGAGTCGTAACCTCTCTCGTGGGAGGAAGTTTTGCTAAGGATCGGGTTAGTTTTGTTAGATTGCATGCTTAGGTTCGAAAGTGCTTGCATGTATAGATGAATATTGATCGATAGATGCTATCTCATACTATTGATTAACCTTTGCCTATCCAGTGATGATTAACGACTTTGATCTGCGCATTTACCCTTATTTGAACAACAGTTTTAAGTTTGCACCTCCCCTATAAGCCTTTATTACCTTATTACAACCCATATTGGTGTAATCGTGTTATTATTGAATCTTTTTAACTCTCTGAATTATGATAATGGAGCTTATAGATTTAATTTATGTCGCAATTGAATTGGTTTTATGCTACAAATTCCCAGAACACACTCATACTTCTTTTTTCAAGTATATTTCTAAACATTCCTTGTGGGATTCAACCCCGACCTTATATATCGAGTTTATATTGCTAACGATCACCTACATTATGAATTGTAAGAAGTATAGTTCAAGAGTTATTAGTGACCACCATGGAACACACCATGGTCCGTGAAGAGCTACACGGCTCGTGGTTATCTATCATGGCCCCTGCCTTGGAAAGATTTTTGAGGCCCTTAGGGAAGGGGTCACCATGGGCACCACGGTCCGTGGTCCCTTGTCGTACTCTTTTTCCTACAAGGATGGGTTTTAGAACCACTACCACAGTGGCTCACCACGATTCATGGTATGGACCACAGCCAGTGATGGCCTTCTTGTTCATTACTTGGTGCCAAAATCTAACAGGTTTCAGAAATTTCATCCTTTATTCCTCATTTTTAGGACATTCCAACTTTTAGGGTATTAAAATATCTCCCCCTTGGAAACATTTGTCCTCAAATAAGATTTGAATAGCAGAGGAAGGACACGGAATGAGGACTAGCAACCCAATCATGAATACAATGACACATAAACATGCAATAACCATGAAACTTTCATACCTATCATAAAACATGAATTTGAAATCAACTTCATGACCATGCATGCATATGAAGACTAAGAAAAATGGAAATGTAGGAGTCTTAAACAATTCGAGCGTAAATAGATTAGTACCTTAGTCTTGAGTAGAATGGAAGAGATAAGAGTATCGCTTCATCATATCCACTTCCGCTTCCCATGAAGCACTTTCAACTTGTTGATTTCTACAAAGGACTTTGACAGATGACAATTTCCTTATTCCTTAACCTCTTAACATGGTAGTCAAAAATTTCAACCAGGACCTATTAATAGGTCAAGTTTTCTTCAACATTCACTACTTTCGAAGGCACAATGGAACTAGGGTCACCCACATATTTCTTCAATATAGACACATGGAACACTGGATGAACCATGGTCAATTCAAATGGAAACTCCAACTCATAAGTAAACTTGGCAACACGTACAAAGATTTTATAAGGCCGTATATACCTAGGGCTCAACCTCCCTTTCTTACCAAACCAAACTACATCCTTCACGGGTGAAACCTTCAAGTATAACCTATCAACCATATTGGACATAAGACCCCTTCTCCTAGTATCGCAGTAGAACTTTTAGCAAATTTGAGCCGTATTCAACCTTTCTCTAATAACTCTCACATTTTATAAAGCATCAAGTACCAAATTGG
This sequence comes from Solanum dulcamara, assembly GCF_947179165.1. Lineage (NCBI taxonomy): Eukaryota > Viridiplantae > Streptophyta > Magnoliopsida > Solanales > Solanaceae > Solanum > Solanum dulcamara. Next base: position 36,723,394 of record NC_077246.1, on the reverse strand, counting down.
GATTCAGCAAGGCTATATTACCTACTTCAAATGAACCAAATAGAGACCTACACGCCTCCCATACAAATCCTGAAATGGCAGTGTCTCAATACTAGAGAGGTAACTATTATTTTAGCCGAACTCAATAAGGGGTACACGGTCATCCCAAATTCCTTTGAACTTCAACATACAAGCCTTTAACATATCTTCTAGTGTTTGAATTATCTATTCGGCTTGCCTATTGAATTGAGGATGGAATGCAGTACTTAGATTCACTTTGGTACCAAGACCCCTTTGAAATGATTTACAAAAATGAAAAATGAATTGGGTACCATGATTTGAAATAATTGACAATTGTAAACCATGCAACCTTACCAATTCCCAAATATACAACCTAGCATCATCCTCGACACTATAGAAAGTATTGACTAGTAGAAAGTCAGTCTACTTAATCATTCTATTAGCAATCACCCAAATTGAATCATGACATTTTCAATTATGAGGCAAACCCACTATAAAGTCCATGTTTACATGTTCCCATTTACATTTGGGGATTGTGATTTCTTGTACTAGGCTACCGGACCTTAGATTTTCAGCATCAACTTATTGGAAATTTGGGTATTTCGCTGTGAACGCTATGTCCTTGTTCATGCCACCCCAACAATAAATCTCCTTTAAGTATCGGTACATTTTAGTCGAGCCTGGATTAATAGATTTTGAAGAATTATGAGTCTTCTTCAATATCAAACTCCCTAGGACATCCACATTCGAAATACATAAACGTCCTTGGTAATAAAGTACCCCATCTCCCCTTGTGAAAATACTTCTACCTTCTGTCCTCCCACCAATTTCTTCAACTCCACCTATGTCGAATCAAGATCTTGTTTTGGTTTAACGTTCACCTCTAAGGATGATTTAGACCCATTTTGTACAACCACACAACCATCATCGGACACTACATAACCAAGGAATGCCACCTATCTCAATCAAAATTCAAACTTGGTAAACTTGGCAAACAATTAACTATACCTCATAGTTTAAAGCTCAATTCTTAAATGACCCAAAAGTTCTTTCCCACTCCAGGAGTAAATCCAGATATCATATACGAAGATGGTAGGGTTTGGAAACCCTACTCATTAGATCCATAAATACGGTTGGTGTATATGTCAATCCAAATGACATCACAAAAAATCAAAGTAACTATAGCTCATTCGAAATGTTTTCTTGCGAATATCATACTCCCTTACTCTTAATTGGTGAATTACTTAACCTTATGAATCCCTTCTCTAGCAAGTCCTTTAACTCCTTTAAATCCACCAGGGCCATCCAGTAAGGAGGAAATAGAGATTGGTTGGGTATTGGGGAGAAGATCAATGTCGAAATCAGCTCCCCTTTCAAGAAGGACATGGGGCGGTCATCGGGAAAGACATCGGAAAACTCATTAACCATGGGGGATGACTCAATAGATTGAATTTTGGAGTTGACATCCCTAATCCTCACAATATGATAAATACAACCCATAAAAATCAATTTTTTGGGCCTGAAGACAACAAACAAACCTACCACTTTATTATCAAATCACAACCCTTCTATTTGACAATGGGCTCACTTGGGATTTGAAACTTGACTGTACGAGTTCTATAATCTATAAAAGAATATGATACATGCATCTAATACATCCCAAGAATAATGTCAAAATTTACCATGTCAAGCTCAACAAGATCACAAGAAACAACTTATGCAAAATAGACACGGGACAACCCTTATAGACTTTTCTAGTAACAACAAACACACCGAAGGGTGTAGACACCAAAAAGGGTTCCATTAGCATATCATGTAATATATCTAAACTATTAGAAATAAATGGAGTAACAAATGACAAATTGGCTCCCGGATATAATAATTCATACATATCAAAATCAAAGTCCTTTAACATACCGGATGAAGCAGCATGAGCCATCTCCCTTCTTCTTCTAGCAGCTAAAGGACAGTCCCTTTTCTTATGTCAACTCTCGCCACAACCATAACAACTATGTGTACCGGCCACGCACTTCCCTTAGTGGTTTTTACCATACAAATAGCATGAGGCATAGGGCCTTTCCTTCCAATCGCTCTCCTTTATATTTGAATTAGATATTTCTCATTTTGACATCCTCTAATGGTTAAAGTATTTATTACTCATAGCATTCCTTTGGCTCACCCATTTCCTCATTTACAACTCGCATTCACAAAATTCGCATTTTTTTTATTCAAGTTTGTGGTCACAACTCCAGCCTACAATAGGATGGTATTATGAAATTATGCATTAGTTACTTGTTTGTCTAGAGGATCATTTGGGACTTGTTCTTCATAGGCATCAACCCCTTCTTGAATTGGAACCTCAGAAACTAGAGGAACTTGGTCCTCAATAGCATTCATTACTCTAGGTGGAGGTACTCTTCTTCGATGCATTATCTAGAGAATATGAAATGATTCGTTAGATGAAGAAAGTCAGGACAACTCTAAGGTATGACATGAATCATAAAAAAAGGGAATTCTTCCTTAACGTCTGATAGTCTCCTATATAACAATTATGGAGTGCTTCACAATCATGAATAAAAACCTATTTGACGCGGTATGTTAGACTCTAAGGACCATTCAAAACCAAATTCTCCCATACCAAGTTTGTCATGACCCAATCATAGGGCCTAGATACGACATGGGAAATGAGACACCCGAAGGTACGTCACCCAAGCCTCTTAGCATTCATTTAGCTTTTCATAGGTAATGACATTTATAACAAGCAAAAATAAAGAGGAGAATATTATCAAAATGAGTAATCAATAACCTTAAATCATCATATCCATTTGTGTCCAAACATACCTCTACATATAAAATTGGTGGGGACTAAGACATGTCCCTAGTTCAACCTTAATTAATATAGAAATAAGTACCATGAAATGCATCCAAAAGTCTTTACATAACATAAGCTAGAAAGGAAAGGAATATTATTTCCAAAATATAGGAACTCACCAAAATAGTAGCCTTCAACGAACTCAACTAGCTATGTGGGGGTGAGTGTGAAGCAAAACAGGTCCCTACATGGTGGTATTATGTAGGAAAAAGAGTATGCGTTAGTACTTTGAATAGTACTTTGAATGTACTAAGTAAGTAGCCATGCAATTCAATGAAAACATTAAAGAATTATAAGGTAAAGTACATTAGTAGATATATGCATGAGAAATCAATCATAAATAATATTTGAAACATTCATTTGTGGGAAGATGACCATAACCAACATTTAAGACCATACGAGCTATTCAATAGAATCCAACGTAACCTCCACATCAGAAGATGGGAGACTACTTGCAAAGGTAGAAAATTATCAAATTTTACATTTATTCTTTAACTCTAACTTTAAGGGCATTTTGGGATCCACTAGCCTAGGCCTACAAGGGCTCCTATGTTGGCACATAGTTAATGAGAAAGGAGTTGCTACGAGGATTCCCTAACCGAATCCCACCTCAATGCCCCATTTGGTGCTAAGTCAAATCCGATGAATAGTATATCATAGTAATATAAGCATACATATAGTTTAAGGCATCAAATCATATTCGGTAGAATATCCCTTAAAACATTTAGTGATTCAAACATACGAGAATTGTCCTTATTGCATAAGAATCTATCTTTCACGTCACTTCATCATTGTTTAATTAGACTCCCTTGATATCATAGAAGTTACTTTCATAAACATTCATTTGGAGTCAAAAGCTTTCAATTAAAACTTCATTGAAAACATAGTAAAACTAGGTGTGTTCTATTCAATCAAACTTTCAAACCATTAAAATCAGCGCTATCACACATGAGAGTAATGGAATACATCAATTTATACATCTTTGAAACAACCCATCAGTACACCTTAAAACCCTTTTTATAATTTCATATAGGACCATGATAAATTATCCATTTCACGAATTAGGAATCTATATAGGTTAAGATAAATAAATTTTCATATTCAATTATACATATATTTGAAATCATAATATAAAAACCCATAAAATCCATAAATTAAAATGAGTTATTAGGGTTAAAAAAATAATTGGGCTCTATGGGTGGAAGAACCCATGAATGAGATCCATATACCTTGGGGAATAAATCCTATGCAAGATTGAAGATCTTGGAATGAAACCCTGTCTATCCTTAGTGAAGAAGACGACTTTGAGAGGAGCTTGAGAGGTTACTATTTTAATTCTTACAGTTTGAATGAGAATAATGAGTTTGTAAAGTCTTAGGGTCACTTATATAGGTAGATTCAGTCCCCAAAACAACTTCACTTTGCTGATAAAATATAAGAAAATACCAACATACCCCTCTTAATATTGGCCAGACTAATGTTTCATGGAGGACTCTTTATATACTGTGATCATCATCATAGTCCATGGTGATGTTCCGTGATAAGTGACTTAGAGGAAAAATCTTGGGGTTTGCAGGGGAAGTGTCAGTACTTTCTCTATGGAGACCTTCACAGTCCATGGAGAGCATCATGGTCCATAAACCATGGTCGTGGTGCAGGAACTGCAAGAATGACCACCACAAAACACACCACAGTCTGTGAAGAACTATATGGCCTATGGTGGTCGATAGTGGACCCTGATTTGGAATGTTTTCTAAAGGCCTTAGAGGAGTGGTCACCACAAAGGGCACTATGGTCTGTGGTGATCACCACGTTCTGTGGTCCTTCATTATGGTCCTTTTCCTTGTAGGGATGGGTTTTAGAACAAACACCACGGTTGCTCTTCATGAGGTGTTGTTCTCACCACACCCCGTGATGGCCTTCGTTGTTATCACCTAGTGTCAAAATCTATAGGTTTTAGAAATTTCATCCTTTGTTCCTCATTTTTGGAAATTTCAAACTTCCGGGGACTTACAAAAATATCATTCATAATGCTTTCATTTAAATAGCTTGAAAATCATAATCACCACTAACAAATCATACTTGAAACAAACATATAGCACAAGTCTTTGAAATTCATCTTGAAATAATGCAATGTCATGTGACCTATGCATAACTAGGCTAATAACATTAAAATATGTTTTAATTAAGAAGATCCAATGTAAATCATGAAATTTGGGCATTAAGAAAATAAAATCATAAAAAAATTTGAGAAGAAATCTTTGGTATTTCATGGTTTAAAGGGCCAAAGAATGAATTTTCACATACCTTGACCTTTAGAAGCTCTAAATTGTAGAGAATTGAATCTTGACCTTGAAAAAATCCTCAGAATTCTCTTGAGGAGGAGGAGACTTGGACAGAACATTTTTAGAGAGAAAAAATTGATTTAGAGAGTTAGGGTGAGAATGAGAGAGTTGGGGAGCTTAGGGTAGTTAATAGGTTAGAATATAGTCCAAAATACCATCCACATTCATTAATGAAAACATAAGGAATGACCAAACTACCCCCAACATAAAATTGATTTGGGCATTTGGACGGACCCCCTACTATGACCTTTGAAGGCCAATATGGGTTGTATTCAAGGACATGGTGATGGACTTGGCTCGTGGAAAAGGATATTTGTGAGTGTTCCTCTCTAAGATATCCATCACAATTCGTTATAGGCACTACAACCCATGGTGGTCGTGTGTGGTTAAGGGATAGTCTAGGGGTCTAGGGGAGTGTCCACCTCGAAGGGCACCATGACTTGTGGTGCTCATCACAGACTGTGGTCCCTATTTTAAACCCCTCTCTTACAAACATGAGTTTCATGAATTTAACCAAAATGACCTATACGACTAGTACTGAGGTCTATGGCTCGTGGAATGAGCCTATAGTAGCTACCTAGTGCAAAAGCTGAGATTTTATTTGAATATTTCCTTTGAACCTTATTTTCTGACTTTTTGACTATTGAGGTCTTATAAATTTAGATCACCAATTGGTTGGTTCGAAGTTGGTGAATATGAGTTAATAGGTCCACACTTAGTTCATCAATCTATGAAGAAGGTGAGAATCATTCAAGAGAAGTTGAAAACATCTCAAAATTATCAGAAATCCTACACTAATGCTAGGAGAAGGGACTTGGAGTTTTAGGTAAACAGTTGGGTGTATTTAAGAGTTTCACCCATGAAAGGTGTCATAAGGTTTGGGAAGAAAGGGAATTTCAATCCACGTTACATTAGTCCTTATCAGATAATCAAGATAGTTGGCAATTTTGCCTATGAGTTAAAGCTTATACAAGAGTAAGATGTCGTACATCCACTATTATATATCTCCATGCTTAAGAGATGCTTGGGAAATTCTTCACTCATAATTCCTATAGAAAACATTGGAGGGAAAGATAGCTTGTAACATCCCAATTTTCTTTTTATGATTTTTCTAAAGGATTGCGAGATGATCCACATTGTCTATGAAGTTCTACGTAAGCTGTTGATTGGGATGTCTTACATAGAAAATCTACTTGAGTACACATCGATCTTAAGTAGCAAGGATTACATAGGTTCTTAAAGTGAAACGAGATTATGAACCCACAGAAGAGGGAAAAGAGGCGTAGGACCTACTTGAAACAAGTAGGTGATGTACCTACTTGGATTAAGTAGGTGATGTACCTACTTGGATTAAGTAGGTGATGTACCTACTTGGACCAAGTAGGTGAGACACCTACTTGGGGTGGACCCCATGCTGCTATGTGGCATCTTTGGATTGGGCGCATGGATGAGGTGGCGCCCTAGGGGATGGACATGTGTCACCCCTAGGGGCTAGACATATGTCACCCCTAGGAGATGCCATGTGTCACCCTCTAAGAAAGGGTATACATGCATATATTAAGGACTAAGAAGTCATTAAGTAATCTTTCGTTTGATAAACTTAGAAAGACTTGAGAGAAAAATCAAGAGAAACTTAGAGAAAAAAGAGAGGCAGCCACAGATTTGGCTTGAAGCAAGGTAAGTCCTCCAATTTCATTTCGTAAATTAATTGTCTAAGGTATTTTTCGGTTAAGTAACAGTGTTTAACAATGTAAAAATTATAGTTGGGGCAGCGAGGAGGTTCTTGTTCTTGGTAGCAACCCCATTTTTGGATATGACTGCCATTAGCAATATTAGTATAACTCCTTGTGTAAAGCTTCATTTCGAGTGATTCAAGATGTTTTGGAAATACGTTTCATAGGGATATAACTTTAATTTAGACTCTAGAACCTAATTTTGCTTTTATCTACTCGAAAAAGGGTGATGAAGTATAGAGGAGTTGCTGCCTAGATTTTGTTTTGGAAATCCTACATAGACAGCTGTTGGTATTCTGGGCATATCTTTTTTTACAGAACTTCTGTAAGGGTGATTAGAAAATTTATGCAACCCTAAGACACAATAAAAGATAGTAGGCTATCCATAAAATCTATTTCCCCTATTTACCCCTTCAAAACTGAGCAACAATACAAGACAATATGCTATCCAGAATTCCTATTTGAATAGTTTGGGTTGATTTTTATTAATTTTGTATTTAGTTTCGATATGATAAGACTATTAAAATTAAGTAGATATTTTATTGTGTATTTAAGGTGTATATGTGCTTATACAAGATAAGAGGTACTGTTTGACGAAGTGGATTTTGGTTGGTCTATGGCGGAGAGAAAGTGAGCTCCTCAACTTGTGGTAGAACCTGTTGTATGCTACAACGCCAAGGTTTGTGTATAAACTTAAACTTAAAATATTTTATTTTTTGAAATTTGAAGTATTTTTATGGGTTGTTTTCTTTCTCCTTGTTTTGTATTTTGGTATGACTATTATCTTAAGTATTGTAAAACTTTTGCTACACCGCCCACTTGTATGAATTGCTTGATCATTCTGCATTCTTGATGGGACTTTTTCCTTCTTATTATGGTGACTTATCATCGATATTGGCATGCCTCTCGATTCGGATCTTTCCCATCTTGACTTTGGATTTACATTTCATCTTGACGATGGGGTTTCATCCATTCTCGCGTACGAGTGGAAAGCCACTTTCAACATGGTTCTTGATTCTTTTGATATTGGGTGACGACCCTTCTTGATATGGGCATTGGTCCTTCTTAATTTTGAGGCTTCGCTCCATCTTGATATTGATTGTACTTAGTCTGAAGGAATGATATACCTATTGGGCAAAATTTATTATTTGACAACTCTTTCAAATTGAATTATAAGTTTCTTACTACTTGAGCCTTAGAATATTGATATTGATTTTAAAACTCTTAAGGGTTTGTATTCGATACTTTGATATACTTGTTCACTTGGGCTTATTTTTAACTTATTGAGCCACCTACGAAAAGCAAGGGAATTAAAGAATTTAATGGCTCCAAGCCCAAAGTTTTTTCACCACTAAGCTTTATGCTTAGCGGTAGTTATTTTCTATCGTAGGTAATATGCGGGATGAGGTATGAAGATGGCTATTTGGAGTAGACTTTCTCGATCCCTTGTGAAGATCACATCTGCATATGCATCTAGTTTTTGTAAATATTTTGGGGGATTTGTAATGATACATGTGGCACTTATGTATGAAATTTTGAGGGCTTGTGAAAACAAAATTAAATGCTGGTAACTTGAACAGGGTGACTAGTTTTGCTACTTTGGAGTGTGTTTTTAACTCAAGTCATGCCTGTACTGTGTTTATATATTGGCTTGTAGTTTTGCACAAAGGAAGATAATAGTTTTGTAATAACTGTTGGTTCGAGTTTTGTGTATTTTAAGGACCCGCAATGATGTTGACTATTTGTGATTTAAAAAAAAACTACCTTTTATTTTGTAAGTGTCATCCTACCAAAGGGGGTGCTACATAGCTTGTCCTATGAGGAGGTTCCTATCCAAATTATTGAACATTAGGTTCATAAATTGTTTACCAAAGAGGTTGCTCAGTCAAAGTTTTATAGAAAAATCAATTCCTTAAGAAAGTTGCATGGGAATCCAAGGAGGATATGAAAGACACGTAGCCGCATCTATTCGTTCCTCTTAGATCCAATAATAAAGGTAATATTTCTATTCCTATCTTTGAGTTAGTACCTCCTTGAGTTAATAAAATTGAGTTGGTGTTTTGAGTTGATGTTTAAAGTTCTTGCATTGTATTTATACTTTGCAAAATCCTAAGCTTGATCATCATTCAAGGATGAATGATTTAAGGGGGAGATATTGTAACCCCCTATATTATTCTAGCCTAAATAAAGTTCGAGGACCAATAGATAACCAGAGAAAACTTGAGGAAGTGATCTGGCAGTAGGGTCTAGGACCTACTCTATGGCCTATAGTGTGATCTACAAGATGTAGAAAAGGTTTGTGGTAAACCTCTAGACTTAGCCTTTTTTCATAAGGATTAGATCACTTCTACGATTTAAGTATATGACCCGTAGGAAGAGTTACACACCAATAGGAGGCTCGTGGGTGAAGTTAAGAACCCTTAGAAATTTTAGTATGCTGGAAGACATTCCAAGATGACCCTCGAGTGTTCAATGACTAGAAGAAGTTGGATGTAGAACACCTTGACACAGTCAAAATCCAGTGTTCTAGGACCATTCTACGACCCAAGTGACGACCATAGGACTTTGTACGAGCCATAAAATTGGACCACAAAACTCAAACTTCAGAAAGGACCTCAGGCCCTTTCCTATGAGTTAGATGGATGACCCGTCTAAAGGTCAACGACCAATAGGAAGGTGTTCGTAGACCCAAGAGTGAAATCTCCAGTGAGGTCCAATTTTGGACCATGGCTTCTACGATCGGCCTTCTATGGTCCATAAATGGCCTAAAGTCAATTTTAATGAGGGTTAGTTTGGTATTTTCCCACCTTTCCCAAACATAACCAAATCCATTTTGGGACTAAATATAGTCCCTTATCAGTACCTAATGAGGAATTTTCTCTGATTAACACTAAGAACTTTTGAGAGCAAGAATTGGAGAGAAGGAGAAGAACTAGGGTTCAACGATTTCTAGCAAAACCTTGGATCTTCGAGTATATTAAATCTTTTCTAGGTATGTAAGGCTATCAAAGCTTTGAACTAATTCCATCCTCATGCCCTACATGTTTATAAAGTCAAATTGAGTTATGATTTCGAGTTTCCAATTTCATTAAATTTAATTTTTGAGTTATCTATATGAAGTCTATTAAGTATAATATATTTATTTAAAAATATGTTTACGATTTTGTATGAGTTGAATCCTTGATACGTTTGTTCATGTTCACATTCACATGAACTCTGGTAGAGCTTTGCATTAATGTATTTTAGGCATTATTGATGTTAAAAGAGTGATGATTTATCCATATTAAATAATTGATGAGTTGAGTATGATGTTGAGGTTGAAGGAGTCTCTTAGTGTCTATTTTCAAGGAGTATTAACACATTACAAAAAAAATTGAGATGTCGATGTATCTTTTGAATGCATTTGAAGAGATGAATGTTACCTATATCTAAGAGAACATATGCTGATAAGAGATTTGATGTAAATAGATGTAAAATTTCAATGAGACTAAATGGGATGTATTTTGAGTATTACATTCAATTGATGTATATGAGAATAAGTATGTTTTTGGGACTTGTATTGACCAGCGACTTGGGAAAGAGTTTAAATACCTCAATCTCCTTAAACTACGTAGCCAGCATAGGATAGAATCGTGTCGTTCATTCGGATGATTTCTCATAGTCCCAAAAGAGGACTTTTAATATGGATTCAGAGATATAAGATTCCTTACCCATGCAAGGTATTGGATGGATGTGGCAATGACAACACTTCATTGTATCATCACTTACTCATAAGTGATATTTTTCGGTTAGAGAATCTACTTAATGAAGTAAAAATTGTATTTCATTTTATAGAGTTGCATTTATTATTGCATATCTTTTACAACACTATTTTATTATATTGCAAGCTTTATTAAGTTGAGTATCTTGATGTAAGTTTCTTTTCTGCTATTTTATATATTTGTACATTCCATGTACTAACGTCATTTGATCTGCATCATTTTATGATGCAGATACACGTATTAGAGATCATCAACAGGCATACCATTGAGAATTTATCTTCCATAACTTTTGGTGAGACCTCTTGCATTTAGAGGAGCTCTTTCATTTTTTCTTTTTTCTTTTGTTATGATAGTTTTTGTAAGGTAGCCATGGGCTTGTCTCACTACCTTTTTAGTAGTTCGTAAATGCTTCATAGACTGAGCAGAGTTGAGTCATGTTGAGTCATTCAGAGTCTATTATAAATCTACGACGTTCATTATTAAGTTATGTTATTGACTTATATTTAAATGAGTACTTCAAGTTATTTTCTTAAAATCTTGATACAAATGTATGTAACTGCCCACTTGATGTTACTCTTTTATTGAGTTAAATTTTTTGTTGAGTGAGTTAGCCATGCCATGAGGTTCGCTTGGAACAAGAAATAGTTTTTGAGTTTCGACCATGTCCAGGGTGTAGGCTCGGGGTATGACACTTGTTTTATGCCCCATCTATACTAGTAGAGGAATGTTAGATTGTTATGTCTATGTTGTCCCATTTATTCAGAAATTTATCTTGATTTCTCGTATATTAAGATTTATATGTTGAGACTTATATTCTTCATTCATGATTTTCTTTAGAAAATTTCTTAGTTACCTTACGTATTCTCATGTATGATATGCTAAGGGAATTGGTTGGGGTCTCTCCATATCCTAATCAATTTGTCACGTGTAGGGCCTAGCTTGTTTTGTGATAATTTTTAAAAAAGCATAAAATAGTTTCAAAAGCAGTTTCAGTCAATTAAAAATGAAAAGTTTTGTATAGCTTTAAAAAGCATTTTGAGCATTGAGTCATCACATATAATATTTCTATTATTGAGCATAATTTCAGTTTTAGGTGTAGGGTTGAGCACCAATTTGAGTATTAATTTAAATAACTCCAACTCCATAACGAGCACTGCCAGCATAGATAGGATCATATGATTAATTGGGTTGACTACTCAATCAGTCCCAAAAGAGGACCTTTTAGATGGATCCTGAAGTTAACTTATTGTCCTATACTTTGGTAAGGTATAAGATGTATCTGGCAATGTGGACAAAATGTTGTATTATCATGAGACTCATAGTGATGGTTGTAGGTTAGCAAAAATCCCCAACAAATGAAATTTTTACCTATATTTGAGTTGCATTTATTGTCTTATTTTTTATTATAAGGCATTAATAGTTCATTATACTTGCATGCCTTACTTTTAGTCGAGTTATATGAAATTTTCTTTCAGTTGAGTATTCAATAAGATGTTTATATTTAGTCATTTTACATACCGTTAATTCCATCTACTAACATCCTTCGATGCTGCATAGTCTTTTGATACAGATACAAGTGTTAGATATCATCAGCAAGTGCTTCATTGAAGATCACACTTCCCCATATTTTTGTGAGACCTTCTTGCTTTCAGAGGAACTGTCTTTTAGTTTATTTTTTTCATTGTTAGTAGTTCTTTTGAGGTTGTCGTGGGCCTACCCCAATACCTATCTACAATTATTTATAGGCTTCATAAGCAGAGTAGTGAGTCAGTTAAGTATTTTAGTACTATGTTTAAGCATTGATTTTACATATATTCAGAGTATTTTCAAATAGAGTCATGAGATTACCTTTTAGTATTTAAAATGCTCAATACTTTTAAAACTATTGTTATCAATTTAAGACTTCCTCTTAGTAGTCATCCATACCAAGGGTTCACTTGGGATAAGAAATGGTTTACGAGTGTCATCCACTCCTAGAGTGTAGACTTGGGGCATTAAAAACTAGGTATCTGATGTATATGAAGCTGTGTCTAGTAGATTCCTTTTTATTGGTGTAAAGAGAGCCACATCTATAATAGGGATACTACAAGACATTAGGAAGTATTAACCTTCTTTCATACTCTAAATTCATGTGATAGAGTTGAATGTATAAAAATTTATTCTAACTCCATAGTTTATGCATTTTCAGATTATACATCCTAAGAGTACAATCAGTCAGAGAAACATTGCCAGTACTGAGGTTCTACCAAATACTATACCTCCACAATCAAGGATATAGACAGGGAATGAAGCTTGTATGTCTGACCAAGCTAATGATATTGGAACATAAGAGGTTCCACAGAAAACCTCTCTATAGCTTTCCCTCACCTTTGAGGAAAAATTTAGAGGAGCAGTTTCTATGCGCACCAAAATAATGGTTGCCTAGTCAAGCTGTCAAGAAACTCCAGTTACTAGCTATAGGTCCCAAGAATATTTAGTTTATGTGAGGATATCAAGGACTTTTAAGGAATAACCCACAACTATTCAAAGGGTGCAAGGTAGAGGAGGATCCCCAAAACATCAATAAAGAGATATGGAAGAACTTAAAGGCTATGCAAGCCACTAAGATCAAGAGAGTATAGCTTTTTTTTTATCAGCTCAAAGATGTAGCTAAAATCTAGTTCAACTAGTAGGAGAAGAGTCGTGGGGTGGATATTGAGCTAGTTGTATTGGATGAGTTTGAGAGTGCATTCTTCGATCTGTTCCTCCCTAGAGAAACTAGGGAGGTGCAGGTGGAAGAATTTAATGAAATTGCAGCAAGAGTGGTAACAGTGAAGGAGTATAAAGTAAGTTCATTCACTTGTCCAGATATGATCTAGAGATGGTCCCAGATGTGTGGTCTAAAATGAGGAAGTTCATTTCTATTTTAGGTAAGCATGTTAAAAGGCGTGCAAGGCTACTTCACCGATTTATGACATGGACATTTGAGACTCATGGTTTATGCATAATAAATTAAGGAAAATAAGAAGAAGGAGAAGGAGGAGCATAAGAAAAAGAAAGCAAGTTGGTGGGACATGAACCTAACCACAGAAGAATGGTAATAGAAACAGTGTGTTATTTCAGAAGAGGTATTCTAGTCATACACCATCTTCATCAAGTGCATCGGTGATGAGAAAAAGGAATGATCATAGGTCACAATGAAAACATAATTTCAAAGTTGGTTTACAATCACAAGGTAGTGTGTCTTAGTGTTCTTTATGAAACCCACTATGTAGTAAGTGTAAGAAGACCCATCAAGGGGAATGTCTTGTTGGCACAAATTATTGCTATAAGTATGGGCTGGTGGGTCAATTTCTGAAGGAATATCCTATGTGGAACCAAGGTAATGAGGGTATCAAGGCCCAGTCTTCAGTAGCAACATCATCAAGAAAAGTTGTCCACTGAGGTACCACTTCAGGGACTGGTAGAGGTTCAAACCATTTGTATGCCCTGGCTAGTCTCTAAGATTAAGAGAACTCTCTAAATGTTGTCACTAGCATGATTAAACTCTTTTTTGCATATGTTTATGTCTTACTTAGTCCAAGTGAAAATTTATACTTTATGACCTTATATAGCTGTGAAGTTTGGGATGCTTCTCAAACATCTTCTAGAGCCTTTCAATGTTTCTACTATTATTGGTGAGTCTATTCTAGCTAACAGAGTCTATATAGATTGTACAATATCTATCTATCATATAGACACCACAGCTGACTTAATTCAGTTCAATATGGTGAATTTGGATGTGATTCTATACATGGACTAGATTATGTTTGTTATGCATCAGTCGATTATAAAACTCGAATTGTTAAATTCCTATTTCTAAATGAGCTAGTTATTAAGTAGAAGGGAAGTCCAATAATGCCTAAGGATCATTTCATTTCATATCTTAAGGCTAGAAAGTTAGTTTCCAAGGGGTGTATCTAAACATTATTCGAGTTAGAAATATTAATGTGGAGACACTATCCATCAAGTCAGTCTCTATTCTAAATGAGTTTCGAAATGTCTTTCCTAATGATCTGCCTGGAGTTTCTCCCCACATGAAGATAGACTTTGGGATAGATGTCCATTCCGATGCTCAGCGTATCTCTAGAGATAAGGAAGAATATACCAACCATCTTAAAATTGTCCTCCCATCTTTTAAGGATGGAGCGTTATATGCTAAGTTTTCTAAGTTTATTTTGGCTTGAATTTGTGGAATTCCTAGTCCACATTATATCTGGTGAAGGTATCCGAGTTGAATCTAGAATATAGAGGTAGTAAATAATTAGTGTTGACCGACATCCTCGACTGACATAAGAAGTTTCTTAGGTATAGTTGCTTACTACAGAAGGTTTATAGAGGGATTCTCATTTGTATCATCTCTATTGAATAAGTTGACCTAGAAGAAGACTAAGTTCCAATGGTCTGAAGCTTGTGAGAAAAGCTTTCAGGAGTTGAAAACCATATTATATATCTGTGAGATAGTCACACTTTATGGTGTCTCGTTATCCATCATTTCAAATAAGGGTGCATAGTTCACCGCGTAGTTTTTAAAGTCATTCCAGAAAGGTCCTGGTTCAAAGGAGAATATGTTACACCCCGTACTTTTGTACCTTGGAATGCATTCTTAAGTCTCTTGAAAGGCTCTTAAGTTTCTTGGAAGGATCCTAAGCCTCTTAAGTTTCTTAAGGTTTCCTAATGTTTCTTAAAGCTTCTTAAGAACTATTAAGCTTCTCTAGAGTTACCATGTGTGCCGAATAATCTATAACGCTATCAAACAACTCTAAGGAAAGGATAATGCGATACCCTATAGTAGAGAAGATTGGAAATAGAGTTAGAAGAATCTGAAAGAAGATGGAAACCAAACAATGAGTCATACGACTTGACTTATTTACGTAAGCTTCCAACTTGGAAATCTTACATACTTAAGCTACTAGAGTACATACCAAGCTTACGTAGCAATGATTACATAGGTTCATAAAAGAAGACGAGATTATGAACCCACGAGGGGAAAGAAAGTGCCACATAGCAGCAGCTGGAGCAAAGGGGGTGGGCCCCCACATGCCACATGGCATCTTGTGATTGGCGGAAGGGATGTATTGGCCTAATAAGAGCTTGACACGTGTCACCACTTAGGGCTGACACATGTCACCACTTAGGGGATGACATGTGTCCTACCTAAAGTATTCTATATATATACATATTTTATGACTCATTAAGTTCTATATTCCTCTAGAAAATTCAAGAACAAGAAAGAAGAGAAGAGAAGAAACTAGAGAGGGAGAGAGCCACAGTTTTGGAAGGAAAAAAAGGTGAGTTCTTCGATTTCACTCCGTGAATTAATTATTTAGGGTGTACCACGATGATGTGAAGGTATTATTAATGAAAATTTATGGTTTGGAGTAGCACCAAAACGTTAGCAAGTAGCCACAAATTTGTAGGTGCACTAAACGAACTTTCGAGGCAAGTTTCGATGAGTTTGATGAGTTTCAGGAAAGGTAAGGGCATTCCTTTCAAATTGGAGTTTATGATGTTTTATGAGGTATATTACATGTATTGAATAAGGTTGGAAGTGTAAAAATTGCATAAGGATTATTGAAGTTAGAAACAAACTAAATTGAAGTGGTTATAGCTAAATCAAAGTCGAGTAGTGGGTTGTCGTTCAGGTGTTGTGGGTGAAGCTGGTTGGGTTGAATGTTGCAGTTCTTTAAAGTGTTTTAAAAAGGGTGTGGGTGCTTTTGGTTTCATCCACATGATCCTCCATTTGGTATAGTTAAAGACTTTGCAAAATAAAGATTAAAAAACTCTATTTTCGTATCGTAGTGTGGAGCTAGTTGTTTGGAGCTTGTATTATGTAAGGTTGAAGTGATTTACTTGTAAATATTATGCTGGTTTTTGGTGGTGTTATGGTTGTTTATATTGTGGTCGAGTTGAAATCTCGGGGATGTTGATGTTATAGGGGAGATGCTGCCCAATTTTTGGTAGATTCGGAACTAGTAACAAACTAGTAGAGGGTAATGGATAAGGAAATAACTCCTATGAGTACTTGGGTGTAGAGTTGGAAACTGGAAATTGAAATTTCATTAACCTTAGTATTACTTTCATGTTAAATAGTTTCAAGAGACGACGAGGTGAACGTGTAAGAGTAATCCGTAAGAGGTATGCGAAGCTTTCTCTTGGCATGTCTTTGGCATAAGTATGTAAAGTTATCCTTCTTTTCTTTTGGAACATCTTAGCCTTAAGTGATTGATATATGAAATGTGGGGATAATTCCATTCATAAAACCCCAATTATGACTCATAAGTCTTATTCACTTCTCGATGGTAGAATTCATATACTAGTTGAGTTATTACCTCTCAAGGCTTCTATATAATGGAGAGTAGTAAGTATGTGAAGTTATCTCCTTTCTCTTGGCATGTTTTGGCATAAGTACATAGAGCTACCCTTCTTTCCTCTTGATATGTCTTTGAAATAAGTATGGTGATATGATGGTAAGGTAATACAATAATAAGGTTATGATACCGAGCCCATGAGAGGCCGGGTACGCTATATGTAAATGATGACTCTTTGAGAAAAAGTAGAGACTAGGTAAAACTTATTCTTTCTCTTCCTTTGGCATGTCCTAATTTTAAGTAAAATGTGATATTAGCTTTAGGGTAACTCCACTCTTAAGTCCTAAATGTAATTTGTATCTCTTATTCACTTCTGAATGTCAAACCCTTGTAGTAAGTTGAACTAGTTTCCTTGAACTCTATATGTTGAGAAGTACTGGGTGCAGAAGCTCCTAGTCCTAAGGACTATGTGACAACGGGTAGCCCTAATTCTATAAACCATTAGTATTACTTTAGTACATGTTTAGGGTCCCCGAGATCCTAAGTGATATAGGACTTAATGGCATTTAGAAGGCACTCGAGATGGCTACACTACTATTCTGGTCCTCAGACGATAACTTAATCTTCTTACATTGTTGAGTCTCTTATAATGATTTAGATTGTATATGGTTACTCGCTACTTTATTTGTGTATACTGTAATACATCTTTCACCGAGTCCCGGGCTGACTATAATATAATTATTATTATATGATATGTGGATTAGACAAATTGGACCAAACGTTCCTCAATATTACTATATGATACGTGGATCAGACCGAATGTTCCTCGACATTACTATATAATATGTGGATCGGACCGAACGTTCCTCGGCATTACTATATGATATGTGGATCGGATCAAACGTTCCTCAGCATTGCTATATAATATGTGGATCGGGCCATCATTCCTCGGCATTATTATATGATGTGCGGATCGGGCCGTACGTTCCTCGGCATGTACTTACTATATACATGGATTGGGCTGTACATTCCATAGCGCTAAAAATATGTATGTTCTTATGATGACAGAATGATGTAGATGGTATACCGAGTCCCTTAACGGGCAGGGCACAGTACGTGATGGTAATATGTATAACTTTCTTTTATACGATGCAAGTATGGTAAATGGTTAAATGTTATACTTTCTCCCTGCATCCCTATGCCAATTGTAATCTCCTTATGATGTATATGCTTTACATACTCAGTACATATGTCATACTGACCCCCATTTCTCAAGGGGTTGCGTTCGTGCCTACAGGTACAGATACACACTTTGGGGATCTGTTAGCGTAGGATTTCCACTTAGTAGTTCAGAAGTGCTCCATTGTGCCTGAGCCTAGTTTTGGTATTAACCTTTGATGTATATATTTATTTGTTCATGGGTACAGAGGGGGCCCTGTTCCGCCTTATGTTACTATTCTTACTCTTAGAGGTCTGTGGACATGTATGTGGGTTGTGTATGGGTTGTATATACATGTATGTATAGTGATGTCTATGATAAGCCTCGCTGGCTTATATGTTATCTTGCCTGTTGAAGTGCTATAACTTAAACAGGGGACAATTTACTTACAGATAGCAAGGATATACGTGAGTGCCTATTTTGGGAACTCGTCATGGCCTACGGGGTTGGGTCATGATAGAATCATAGTACCGCATTCCATCCTCAGATAGAGCATACGATTTAGACTCTAGATGATATTTTAAGAGCTTGCATCATTGATTTTAAAGGTAGTTGGGATGATCACTTGCCTCTCATAGAGTTTGCGCACAATAATACTTATCACTCAAGTATTTAGATGACTCCATATGAAACTCTTTATGGGAAGAGATGTAGATCTCCAATTGGTTGGTTCAAAGTTTGTAAAGCTAAGTTAATAGTAAAAGACTTGGTTCATCAAGCTATGGAAAAGGTGAAGATCATCTAAGAGAGGTTGAAAACCATGCAAAAGTCATAAAAATTCCTACACTGACGTTAGGAGAAGAGATTTAAAGATTGAGGTTAATGATTGGGTATATTTGAACACCCCAATATATTCTAACTTTGATCAGTCAAGAGAAAAGTTAAGAATATGGCTCTAAGTGACTTCCTACATATGCTACCTATGGATCATAGAGAGTTTTATGAACTATAGGATGGCTTGTGCAGTAGGGATTAAGACACTATTCCAATAGGCCTCAATCTATTGAGCAAGTCTACACACCATATAAGGTCCTACAAAACGTACACCTAGCCATAGACCAAGCCCTAACAGTTGGTCTTACAAGTGTGCAAGACAAGCCTTTCTTCAACCTATAGAAGGGTCTACAAATTGTAGAAAGTTTCGTATATCCAACTTTAGTAGATCCCCTCAGTTCTTCTTCCAACGAGTAGGGTTATGATCTGTATGATGTTCTATGATAGAAATGGTTTTTAAAGACAAACCTCAGATGATTCTTAAGGTTCTTCTATGAATGTTTTGTACAACTGGTATAAGGGTGTATGGACCATAGAAAGCCTCATAGACCCATCTTCACTAAATTCTAGTAACTTTACTAGCTTAACTTAGCTTCTACGAGAGGGATCCTATAGCCCATAAAATTTTCTAGAGACTGTAGGAGGTATTTGTAGATGGCCTAGTTAGCTTTTAATGAAGGATAGTTTTGTGTTTCCTACCCTTTCCAAGTCAACGAATTGTCATTTTGGGACCGAATTAAGTCCCTTATTAATATCATATGACCCTTTTTCTTCTCACAGTCACTTCTAAGCCTTAGAGGAAGGATTCAAGACAAGAAAAGCTAGGTTTTTGAGCGTATTCTTAAAGTTGATCAGGTACGTCCAAGAAAAGTGTTCTTCAAGGCATGTAAGGCTACTAAGAGTGTTGGACTAAGTTTGTATTCATGCCCTACATCTAAATTCGATTATTGAATGATTTGTATACGGTTATAACCCAAGTTTATGTGAAGTCTTAAATTGAACTTATATTTGTTTTGTTATTGAATATATATTTTCCTCATGTGAATTATGATTTTGTTTATGTATAGTTCATGATTACTTCCTCTATGAAGCCAACATTGTTGAGAAGTCAAAGTTATTGCATTATTATTTATTATGCATGACTTTCAGAACTTGAGTAAGTAAAGTATTTTGCATTACAGATTCATAAGGCATGAATTTAGAACTTCAGTAATTCTAGCATTAAGCATAATTATCAGCAACGAGTTTAAGGAAACAAAAGGGGTTCCAAATACATTATTATCAGTTAGAAAAGCATATGTATTTTTAAGAGCATAAAAATATTTCTAAAGCAGTTTCAATTAGTTAAAAGAAAAGTTCTGTATAGCTTCAAGAAGTAGTTTGAGCATTAACTCATCAAAGACAAGTATTTCTACAAATGAGTATAATGCATGTTTTTGAAGTAATATTGAGACCAATTCGGGTACGAGTTTAGATAACTCCAACCCCATAACCTGAACCGCCAGCATAGATAAGATCATAGTGTTAATTCGGGCGACTCCTCACTTAGTCCCAAAAAAGGACTTTTACAGATGGATCTATAAGTAAAGTTATTTTTCTATACTCTTGTAGGATGGCTTTGGCAACGTGCATAGAATTTTTTATCATCATGAAGTTCATAGTGATGGTTGTCAGTTAGAGAAAATCTCCAATTTAATTTTTTTACCTATATGTTATTTTCATTTAATACCTTATTTTTATTGTAAAGCTTTAGTATTTCATTATACTTGCATGCTTTACTTATAGTTGAGTTATTTACAACATTCTTTCAGTTGATTATTCAGAAAGTATATTTTTATTAAGATATTTTACATACCATACCTTTCATGTATTGATCTTCTTCAATGCTGCATTATTTTATGATATAGATACATATGTTAAATATTATCAGTAGTCATTTCATTGAAGATCACACTTCCACAGCTTTTGGAGAGACCTCCTTATTTTCGGAGGATATCCTTCTAAGTTTATTTCTTTCATTGTTAGTAGTTCTTTTAAGGTAGACATGTACCTACTCTTGTACATATTTGCAGTTATTTAGAGGCTTTATAGATAGAGTAGCGATTCAGTTTAGTATTTCAATATTATGCTTAAACATGGATTTTACATATATTTATAGTATTTTCAAAAAGAGTCATGAGGTTACTTTTTAGTATTTAAAATACTCACCACTTTTAAACTATTGTTATCAAGTTAAGTTTTTTTACTTCGTAGTCAGCCAGGCCAAGAGTTTTCAAGAGACCAGCAATAGTTTTTGAGTGCCGGCCATGCCTAGGGTGTAGACTTGGAGCGTGAAAGATGTAATAATCATAAAAGAATCATAGTCATAACATAAGTGAGAGGTACCGTTAACCGACATAAATCATGTGAGTTATAACAAGGAGTCTGATGTCTTGCTCTAACACCCAAAAAAGAGTGTCCTACTTACAAAGGTAAGGACCATGAACATGAGCTATCATGGATCCACTGAGCTTAAGCTAATTTTTTTCCAATTAGGAAATCCTATAGGGGCACGTAGATATGGGACAAGGGTATTTCTTCTAAAGAAGTCTTCCTCTACTAGCGAGAGAGCCTTCATTCCAAAATCCACTTGGTGCTAGATAAAGTTTCAACAAAGTATCATACTCTTTGAATAGGATAAGAATCTTAGTAATACAAATTTCTCATAGAATAATTAAATCATAAGAATAACTCCTTTAAACATATCATGACCCATAAAAAATTAAAATATAAGAGGCACTTATCTAAAGAATCTAAATCATGATAAGCTTACTATAGAAAATCACACTTCAATCGGAAGTAACTAAATCATACAAATATTTCATAGTAAGAATACTTCAATTTGAAGCAACCTTATTTTCATAAAACATACTTGATAATTTATCTAATAGAATCATTAAATCATAGTTATTTCAATCATGAAGAATGCATAATCTCAAAACATAGTTCATAAATTATAAAATAAGAATAATACATGGATTCATGAGAAAACCTTGAAATAATGCAATGTAGATCGAATCATGTATAATAATATCAAATATGATGTATTTAGTCATAAACAATTGAACCTATAAGAAACCACATAGCTTGAATACTTGATGATATTCCCAAAAACCTTAATGCATGAAAAGGGATCCATGGTTGATATTCTCACATACCTCAAAGAATCCTAACCTTGGAATTAGAATAGGAAACTTTAATCTTTGAAACCCTAGCTTACCTAAAAAAAAGACCTTGAGAGAAAATTTCCTTGAGAGCGTTTAGGGTTTTGAGGGAATGAGAGGGAATGGGTTAATTTCGAAGGGTAAAAGTAGTTATAGTACTTAAGAATAGTCTAGAAACAACATAGTTTAGGTGTTAAAATACTAGAACATGAAAATGAAATAGCCCTAGAAAATAATTGCCGGAGAGACTCTATGGACCGTACCAATAGGGTTGTAGGTCCTACTACGACCATCTATGATCTTCATGGAAACTAATTTGAAAATCCAAGTCTCTAAAGTTTGGTCTTGGCCCACCTCTACTAGCCATAGATGCTCCTACGGATCGTAGAACCCTTCATCCTATTGAGCCCTAAAAAATAAACTCTCTGAATTTTTTCTATGAGACCACTTATGTCCCTAACTCCTTTTACAGACCATATGACTTCTTGTAGAACCTATCTACTAAAACCCACCAAATTTGAGACATCCTATGACCACTCCTACGGGCCGTAGGTACTCCTACGGACTGTCCTGTGGTCAGTAGGCCAACTTCAGTGACCTAGAAAAATTTCAAAATTTCAAGACCTTTTCTATGATGGCCACCTATGGACCTTAGGATGTTGTACGATCCGTATATCACACTCAAAGACTTGTTTCACCAATAATCTTCTGCAATATATTATTTCCAACTAAGGTTTCCAACTTCTGAGGTGTTACATGTATCCATTAAACCTCACTTAAAAAATCAATTATACCTTTTTAGGGAAAATAATAAATTAATTAAAAGGGTTAAGATAATACTTGTATTTAGAATTGTTGTACTAACTTTTTTGCTATTTTTTTTGCTTTAATGAATTAATATTGTTTCCTTATTATTAAATCCACAGAGAAAATAAGGCAAATACTCAAGATTTCAGTTTTTTCTATCTTATAGAAGTTCAAGCTCCTTTGTCCATACTAGTCTATTCCTTGTGTTTATTTTATGTATGTATATAAATGAACATCTTATTTAACCCAAAATTCAGATTAAAGAATAATAAATTAATTTATAGTGATAAATCACAAGAAAGTGAATTATTTTAGACAAAAGTATCCGTTCGATGGTGTAAATAATGTTACATTAATGTGAAAATACATAGTAAATAGCATGGAAATAATGGAATAATAGTAAACAAAGTAAGAGAGAGAATTCGTGGTGAAGAAGTCTTGATTAAGCTGATGAATAATAACGTTTACTTGGAGAATATAGCTATATAACTCAAGTTTATAGGTTGTAGCACTAGTAGTTGAAATTTGAAAGGCAATAAGAAAGAAAAAGAGTATATTTATAGTATAACTCTAAAGTATCTGCTCACTAATATAACACTCATCCATTCTAATGAACTTCATGGTCATTTTGTGTTTACAACCTCTTTTCTTCTATTTGACCTTACACATTACTTCTTGGTGGTGTTTGTGACTTGAGGCAATGAATGGCACAATTTTTTAGGTGATCAAGTGAGTTTCAGATGAGATTTTAGTTTTGGAAACAAGTTTGAGGCATAACTAAATATTTTGAAACTTTCTGCAAGTGTGATCTTGGGCATGTTTTGTAATAACTCTCATAGTGATTTTCAAAAATTTTGATGTTTTCCCCATTTTAATCTTTTCTGTAGTTTTTTTATGATACTAATGAGTTATGATAGTAGGTTTCTCACTTATCAAAACATTTGACTAAAATTTATGTGAGCTTTTTATTTTAAAGGTCTAGAAGTTGATTGTATTAACTTTTATCAATATTTAAAAATTTAGATGTCATATGAGAATTTCATCAGTGTCATCATCTCTAGAATGTCATTTCTATGTTAATGATGCTATTTCTTCGTGTCTTGAGTCATTGGTGTAATTTTGTGCATTTAGATGAGATGTTGGAAAATTTAGCCTAATAGTTCACTTTGGTCAATATTTATTGAAAAACCCTCCGTTACTGAATCTGAAATTTCTATTAAGTTGGGAATCCATTTTATAATCAATTTTTACTTGGTTTGTGTCTATATGGTTTCAGATGAGCTTTGAGTGTTAAACACATGTTTTAAGATACGTTGAAATTTTTGTTATTTGGTGCGAGCGTGAACACACTCTTGGAGCGTGATTGCACTAAGCAATTTATATCTTGAGCGCGATCACATCAATACTATTATTTAGCAATAGATCCATATTGTTGGACCAGATTTGAGCACCGTAGTTTTACAATGAGAAGTTGAGGATGTTTCTGGATAAAGTGTTGAGTGGTAAATCCAAGAAAGCATGTCCTAATTAAGAGATTATTTGGTAGTCGAATTTGTGTTCGTAATATGGGGGACCAGATTCATCATGGAGAAGGCTCACAGTTCGAGGTATTCTATTCATCTAGTGGTAGCTAAGATGTACCAAGACTCAAAGAAACATTATTGGTGGTGTGGAATAATGAGAAATATCATGGAGTTTGTGGTAAGTGTTTGAATTGTTATCAAGTGAAGGATGAGCACTATAAACCAGGTGGTTTGACTTAGAGGATGCCCATACCCAAGTGGAAATAAGTGTGTATCACTATGGACTTCATGGTTGGTTCACCTCAAACCTTGGGAAAGTTTGACATTATTTGGTTGATTGTTGATATATTGACCAAATCAACACATTCCATTCCAGTGAAGGTTAACTACAATACAGAGAAGTTAGACAAGATCTCCATTTGAGATATAGTTCGGTTGCATAGCATGCACATCTCTATAATTTCAGACAAAGGTACTTAGTTTACTTCACACTTTTGGAGTTCTATGCAATGGGAGTTGGGAACACAATTGGAGATGAGCATTTCATTTCAGCCTCATATCAATGGAATGTAAGATAAGATCATACTATCTAGGTAGCAGAGGATATACTTCCTGCTTGCGTGATGGATTTTGGTGGCCATTTAGATCATTTTTCCCTGGTTGAATTCACCTACAAATAATATCTACCTCTCTAGCATTCGGATGGCACTGTTCGAGGCTTTGTATGGGAGAAATATAGATGTCTAATTAGGTGGTTTGTATTGGATTACAAACCTAGTGAGCCATTCGATGGATGGAGTGAGATTGATTCAGGATCAGCTCTTGGAAGCCCATAATAGGTAGAAGAGTTATGCTAGTTGGTAGGTTTGTGATTTGAAATTCATGGTTAGTGAGAAAGTTTTATTGAATTTATAGCCCATAATGGGTGTGAAAATGTTTTGGAGAAAAGTGAAGCTTAACCTGAGGTTTATTTATCTTGTTTGGACCCTTTATTAGATTGCGGAAGTGGCCTATGAGTTAGATTTACCTCCAAGTCTTTCAGCCATGCATCCCATTTTCCATGTCTCAATGTTAAAGAAATACCATTTTGATGGTGATCATGTGATTCAGTTGGATTCATTTAATTTGGAATAAAATATGAGTTTTGAAAGCTATTTTTGATAGGCAGAGTAGGAAGTAGGGATCCAAGAGTATCGATTTATTGAAAGTATAGGGGAGGCGTCATTGGATTGAAAAGGAAACATGGGAGATAGAGTCTAACATACAAAGTAGATATCCCCATCTTTTTAATGGTTTAGGTACCCTCCTTACCTTAACATTTTGGGATAAATATGTGTTTTAATAGTGGATACTATAACAACCCTCCTAGTTATTTGCAAAAGTTTGTGTATTTTGACTATGTTACCCTTTCCCATAGTTGCTTTATGATATTTATGAGTTGTGGGAATCGGTGACTCAGTTTTTGAAGCTTTTGATTGAGTGTAATATGAGTTTTTGGTTTTAGAAGGTTTTGAAGTTGATAGGGTTTACCTTAGTCAATATTTGGAAATGTAGATATCATATGGGAATTTCATTAGTTCCATTTTCATCCACTTTGGGAAGTCAGTTTTATGTTA
The DNA here is from genome assembly GCF_947179165.1 of Solanum dulcamara. Taxonomy (NCBI): domain Eukaryota; kingdom Viridiplantae; phylum Streptophyta; class Magnoliopsida; order Solanales; family Solanaceae; genus Solanum; species Solanum dulcamara. The sequence continues at coordinate 36,697,212 of NC_077246.1, read as the reverse complement.
ATAGTGCTATTGGTTAGGGTCTTGAGTCTTTTGGTTGCATTTTGAGCATTTAGATACAAATCATATCTATGATAAAATCATTTGAAGTCTTCGCCTCTAGCCTATCCAGAAAGGATCTATATGGCTGCATCAACTTTGACCGACAAACACAGGACCACCTCTAGCACATTTAGGTACCATCCCTACAACTTAATGCACAACCTCTAACTGAAGAAAGTGGGGCCTAAAGTTGCTTCTTTAAATGAAAGACCTTGGTACAATCTCTAACAAAGTAGCCAACCTCGCCAGCCTCATAATATCCCCTACATGGAAAAACTTGTTATGATGACACGGTCAAACTGGAATGGCAACCACGGCCTGGTTACCCCAAATATAAACCTTGTAAAATCTGACCTGAACCTTGACTGTTGTGACAACTGACAGTTTAATTACTACCTTTTATAATCTGCAAGGCAGCCTAAACTAGTCTACTAGGTTGTAAAAGCTTAGGGTAACCTCTACCAGTGAAACCCCTACCTCAAGTTTGAGACCCTCTGAGAAACCCCTAATGGCGAAGCTTCTTGTTACTGCCTCCATAAGCCTCACAATGTATCCCCATGATAGTGAATGCATGGTCTACATCCTCAAGAACTGATTAACCTGACGCTGCCAACTGCTCTATTACCAAATGAAGAGGAAAAGCAAACCCTTAGCAAAATCTACAAATACGCTCATGCTCTATTAGCATAATCATAGTAGCATGCCTTACCAAATTATCAAACCAAATCTCATACTCAGAAACAAACATCAATTCCTGCTGAAGAAATGTAAACTCATCTTGCAAATTTTATCGCTAACTGTGGGGCATATATTTCTTATAAAAAGCCTCAAAGAACTAAGCCCAAGCATCGAAAGTGATCTATCTGGCCTACACTCAAGAAATAACCTTTACCACTGGTTTGCTAATTCCTCCATCTAAAAAGTAGTGTAATACAAACCATGCTACTCCACCAACCTAAGGTTGTACAACCTCTCCTAAAAACTAACTCGAAAATTATGTGGATCCTCGCTCGAAGAAATCAAAAACCTTGGAGGACCCAATGTTATAAACTAACAAAACATATTATGATCCTTAAAAGACATAACTACCTTAGATGCAATACGCTAAGCAACTGTCGGCACTGATAAAACCACTAAGCAAGGAGATGCAGCAGTATGCTAAGCTTTTGGAACTTTAACACCCTAAACCCCTTCATGACCTGAAGTATGCACCTTATCGCTGATATGAGGACTAGATAAAGTTCTAGGTTAAGTCCTTGATTGAAACATAACCTCTATAAATCTAACGATCTTAGAAAATATATCTTGAATAATCGGTATAGAAAAAAACTGGGTGGAGGCTGGCTAGCCCTAAGACATCTGGCTGATGCTGAACCTGCTCTAACATGATATCAGGCTCTAGTTACAGTTCTCGATCCTGGCCTAAAAATGGTGTTGCACTCTTGCCCAACCTCAACCTCTAGGTTGACCTCTTCTCAACCCCTAATTAGGGCCCTATCCGTAGGTGCAAGAGGCTTACGACCACCCATGAATTATATCCTCCTATACATCTAAGAAAGAATAAGACAAATAAAGTTTAAAATTTACAGGAGTCAAGAATAGACAATAAGAAACAAAAAAGCTGAAAAATTACTAAGAATACCTTATAGCTTCTCAAAAATAAGATACAGACATCATCATACTAATTCGCGAGACTCTATTAGGCAGTTTCTCTTTTATTGGTATATAAGACTCCAAAAGTTGGAAATTTTTAAAAAATGGTTCAAATAAAGTTATCAGATAAATGCCATCTTTTGGCATTAAGTGATCCTTCACGACCCCTTTTAAGATTGCAGTGCTCTCTACGAGCCGTGGAGAGTAATCGTGAAAGAACACCAATTAAAGGGAAGAGATGGAGGAGGGAACATGGATGGCTTCATATCCCATGGTGCAAACCACGAGCCGTGGTATGGTTTGTGAAGTCCAGCTCCTTAAGCCCCTATTCAGGGAGCCTACCATGGGAAGGAACCATGAACCGTGCTTGACACCATGTACTGTGGTGACCTCCTTGAAGGTCACCACTTAGAACACCAACTTTCCAAACTCAAGTCCAAGACCATGATCACCAGACCGTGGTGGGTCCCCCATCCATGTGTAGTTTCAGTTTAAGTTGAGCGTATATTGGTCATTTCCTATGTTTTTATTAATGAATGTAGATGGTTTTTGTTAGTTTATTCTAACCTATTAACTACCTTAAACCTTCCTAACCCTCTCATTCTCACCCTAACACTCTAAATCAAAATCTTTTCTTTAAAAGTGTGCTCTCCAAGTCTCCTTCTTCCTCAAGCAAATTCTAAGGATTTCTTCAAGGTCAAGCTTCAATTTTCTGCAATTTAAGGTTTCTAAAGTTCAAGGTGTGTGGGAATTCATGCTTGGTCCCTTTCACCCATAAAATCCTAAAGAGTTCTTCTCCAAATCTCTTATGATTTCTTTTTCTAAAAGTTCTAATTTTATTATTTGCATTGGGTCATCTTAATTATGATGTATTTCAATTCTTTTAGCCTAATTATGCATGATCTCAAGATGAATTTCAAATACCTATGATATATGCTAGTTTCAAGTATGATTTATTAGTTATGATCATTATGTTTAATTTATTTAAATAAAAGCTTTATGAATGATGTTTAAAGATGCTTTATGCAAAAAAGTTATGAATGTTGTTTCAATGATGCTACAAGCAAAGAAGTTATGGTGTAAAAGACCATTATCACACAATCATGTTAAAGAGATGAAAGGACTATTCTCACCAATTCATGGATTCTTTTTTAATCAAACTAAATTAATGAGCTATTCTTATAATTACAAAGTTGATAGATGAGTTATTCTGATGTATTTTTATAAAGATGGATTGATATATATTAGTATCTTTCCAAATGATGTTAATGACTATGGTTTCGTGAAAGTTCCACTAGGATAATGACTTAGAATCAAAAGGATATTAAGGTGGGTTTTAGTCTAGTAGCCATTCTAGCTACTCAAGGGAATCCTAGCAGCAACCCTTAGACGTAAACTACGTTGCTCATGTATGTTTAAAGATGACAATATGGCAAAGCTAGTAGATCCACTTATAGCCTAGTTGAACAAAGTACCATGATGGAGAATACCCTAGCAAGGTAGTGTCATGACCCACTCCGTAGGCCGTGACTAGTGCCCGAGCCGGGCACCCATACGTAGCCTTAGCCCCACTTAGCATGTTAGCAGAAGAAATAAATGTAGAAATTAAAAGAGGTCGCTAAGAAGCACATGAAAGCAGATGTAGCACACAAGGGCCGTTAAGGCCATCATGGAACATAAAAGTCCAGAACACATATAAAACCTACAAATACATATCTATAGACCTCTATAAAATGATAGCATAATCATATGATAGGACAGGGCCCCATCGTACCCCTAACCAACATATACATATAGGCTACAGAAAGGTCAGTACCAAAATATGGGCTCTGGACAAAGAAGCACTGTCAAATAGTAGAGTGGATATCCTAAGCAAGCAGATCAGCAACTCAAACCTCTGTACCTGCGGGCATGTAATGCAGCCCCCAAGGAAAGAGGGTCAGTAGGGAAAATATACTGAATATGTAAAGCATGTACTATAATAAAGAAAGTCATAACCAGAACAGAATGTGCAGAAAATGAGCGATATATCCAGAATGTCAAAATACTTATCACAAACACAGATAATGCATGTGGAAAAACATATGTCATATCCTGCCCCATTATAGGATGCAGTGAATAAAATGTGGTCGCTATCCTATCACTGGCACCAGAGCATAACATAACTCCAGAGTGGAGAATATTTCTGTAACAGATCATATCATATCATATCATATCATCAGACATCAACATATGTGTACATAGCACAACATAACTCCATAACCCATGTACAGGGTTTACCTGCCCCCTCATGTCAGAGCATAGCGAACAAGGTAGAGAAGTATGCACGATCATGTATCTCTTGGCCCGGGCTTAGTAAATGAAGCATTGAGGCATCCACGAGTAGAGTAGTGAGAAACTAAATGCAATTTAAATCATATTTTGAGACTCAATGGAATGATCAAAATAAGCTATCATTCAAAAATTAAGACAAGCGCCATATCAAGTACCTTTTGAATGTTACTATGGATTGCATCAAAATAGAACCTCTAAAAATCTAAAATATTGGCCATCCAAGTGGCTTGAAGAATAGGAACTTACTTGGAAGCATATAAAAATGATATATTTGTTTCATAAATACCATGCTAAATAAAGAAAGATAGCTTCACATTTTTTTACTACTCTCCATCATATAGAAGGCTTGAGAGTCATAGCTATTATTATGGAAGTTCTAACATTAAAACGTAGATAAGAGTCAAAAATCATGCTTGGAGATTTATAGATGGGATAACCCCCAACGCTTACATCATGTAATAATTATCTCAAAACATGCCAAGAGAAGGAAGGGGTAGCTTTACATACTTATGCCAAAGACTGCCAAAAGAAGGAACGGTTAGCTTTACATACTTATGCCAAAAACATGGTAAAAGAAAGAAGGTAGCTTCACATACCTCTTTTGGATTACTCTTAACCACGTGCCCCTCATCGTATTTTGAAACTATTTAACATGAAAGTAATACTAAGATTAATAACCTTTCACTTTCCAATTTCAAACTCTACAACAAAATATCCATAGGAATTGTTTCCTTATCCATTTCCCTCGACTAGTTTATTACTAGTTCCAAAGTTATCGAAAATTGGGCAGCATCTCCCCTATAAATTCAACATTCTTGAGATTTCAACTCAGCCAAAATACCAACAACCATACCAACAACAACAACCAGCAGCATGCTTATAAGTAAATCATTTCAACTTTACACAATACAAACTCCAAACAACTTTGTCATGCTGTGGCTGCTTGTTGTCCTTTTGCTGCTGCCCAAAATCCTAAATTTACATTACTAACACCTTCATATCATTATGTTATACCCTAGATAATTAATTCGCTTTACGAAATCGGAGGACTTACCCTTTTTTTTCTTCCAACCCGTGGCTCTCTCTTCTCTAACTCAAGGTTTCTGTTCTCTTCTTTTATTCTCTAAAAGTTTGTAGATAAGAATGAATTTGGTTGTAGATAAGAATGACTCATAAAATATATATATATGGTACCTTAGGGGGGTGACATGAGTCAACCCCTAAGTAGTGACACGTGTCAATCCCTAAGTGGTGACATATGTCAATCCCTTATTGGGACATCGCATCCCCTCCTCCAATCCGAGGATGCCACTTGGTAGGTGGGGTCAACCCCCTTGCTCCATCTACTGCCACATGGCACTTCCATCTACTGCCATATGGCACTCTCTCATGCTGCCATGTGTCATTTTGTTTCCTCCTCATGGGTTCGTAATCTCATCTTACTTTATGAACCTATGTAATTCTTGCTACGTAAGTTTGGTATGTACTCAAGTATCTTAAGTATGTAACACATCCAAAGTAATTCTTACATAAGTAAGTCGAGTCCTACGACTTACTTCTTGGCCTCCAAGTCCTTTCGGATTCATATAACCATATTTCCAATCTTCCCTACTATGGGGTGTCACATTCTCCCTTCCTTAGAGTTGTTTGGTATTATTATAGATTATCTGGCTCACATGGTGACTTCTAAGAAGCTTAAAAACCTTTCAAGAAACTTAAGAGCCTATCATGAAATTTAACAAGCTTAAGAACCTTCCAAGGTACAAAAGTACGGGGTCTAACAAGTAGCCTTTCCCTTGTCAATGTGGGGATCATTGTATTCCATGTAATATTTCACATGGTCTTAAGTGTCGGTTAAGGACCAAACCCACACCAGTTAAATAATAGTTATGAAGTTCATGTGATAATGATATTTTGATACATTGACCAATGATTATGGCATTTTAAAGTTTTCATGGTTTTAATCATATTTTAAGACATGGGTCTTGTATCCCATACTTCATATTGATTATGTCCTACGATTATTGTTCATGCATAATTCTCACATACTTAGTGAATTATATTTACTAACGCATACTTTTTGCCTACATTGTATCATAATATAGGGACGGACAATCATCACGCACCTCCTATTCATTAGTAGAGTTGATCCTAGTCTAGCACTTATGGTGAGTTCTTATGCTTCAAGGACAGAACACATTATTTTCATTTGCATCGTTCGATAATTTTAATCTCTTATGTTGTCATGGGTAAGCTAGGGGCTTGTCTTATGACCCCATCTAGTAGGTGGAGGCATGTTGGATGTTTTGAGTCTATGTTGTAGCATCCTTTGATGTTATTTCTCTTTTATTGAGATATTCCTATTGAGACTTTACTTCCTCTTTCATGAATTAACCTTATTGATTTAAATACCTTATGTATTTGATGTATTCTATGAGGCTTGGTTGAATTCCCTCGAGATTCTAATCATCATGCCACTCCTAGGTCCTAGCTTAGGTCATGACATTTTGAGTCTAAGTTGTCTTTCATTCTGTATTTTTTAGATTTATGGTCTTTATTGAGACTATGCTTTTGTGTCTATGCTTTATCTTATTTGCTTATTTACCTTATTTATGCTTATAAATGGTATGGTAAGAGATTTGGTTGGGATCCTCTGGGATTATAATCGTCGTGTCGCATCTAAGGCCTAGTTTGGGTTGTGACATAGTAAGACCGGTGAATGTAAAACATTGATACCACGCTGTCACAATCCAAAATTGGTCCATAATGATACCTACCATAAACCCCCTATAGGCAAGCCAAAACACCTAGATCATGCATTAAATAAAACTAGAAATAATTATCACGAAAGCAATAATAGATATAAGAAAGGGGCCCATAATATAGATATATATAAAATAATATAAAATATACAATAAAGGCCAATAGTGACTGCGAAAGACGACTATTAACAAGAAACAAATAAAAAGCTTGATGTCATTGATACAAGAGAATCTTAGTACAGGAATAGCACTATATAAAACAAGTCTATCTAAACAAAATGAATAATAAACTGAAAACACAAAATAAAGAAAGAAGCAAGTGTATGAACACAAGAGCTCTCCAAAATCCAAATAGGAACGACCTTGAATGATCAGGAATCAATGAAGGTGGCTCGTACTAAGTGTTGCTTTAGGAAAAAGATGCAGAACTGTAGTATAAATACCAAAATATAGGGTACGTAGTAGGCATCATTGTATGATCGAGCTTATAAAGAAGCTATATTAATATAAGAGGCATGAAGGTGCTAATGCTACGAATCAATAACTGACTAGTATCATATGCATAAGAACTAATAGTGAAGATAATAATAATAAGGGATAATTCACATTGAACATAATTCTATCACAGACAAATGTATAATGTGAGATAAGGCAATGTATAAAATAAAAAGACCCGAAATCACCTTGATGGCCACTCTTAAGCTCCTCAGGGCAATTTAAAGACCAGCTGCTGCTCAACAGCAAATGCAATGCAAAACAAAACTCAGAATAACATCTTGGGATGTACATAATCACACTTTGGACTCATTAACGAAAGTAAAACTCGAAATAACACCTCAGACTATTTGGAATTACACTCTAGACTTGTCAACAAAAATTAAAATTCTTGAATCAAACTAGGACATAGGTACAATAATAAATGAATAAAAGGGTCCCTAGAGTTTCACTGTGGACCATTGTAAAAAATAGCATATTTGTCAATAGAACTATGGGAATCAGTGAAATTAGGATAAATCTCATTTAAAAGCTAAAAACTCATGAAAATGGTAAACTTTCATAGAAATTCATTTTTCATTAATTAATTAGTGATATTCTCCATAGGAGCGTGAAATAAGTAAACTGAGGTGGATAAGCTTTAATGTCACGACCCAAGCTTGGTCCTAGATGTGACATGACGATTAGAACGATTAGAATCCTGAGAGATCCCAATCAAGCCTCTAGGCATATCATACATGAGCAAATATAAGGTATGTAACAATATATCAAGATATAATCATGAATGCAGAACATAAATCTCAACATGGAAATCTCAATAAAAGAGAAATTAAGCAAAATCTCCAAACAAATTGGACAACATAGTCATAATAATCTCACATGCATGTACTAGTATAGACGAGGCATAGGACAAGCCCTAGCTCACTCCAATCATTAGTAATGAGATTCATAGAAGCATAAAGTAAATTATAAATGTTTGTGTCCTTGAAGCATGAGCACTCACCAAAAAGAAGATAAGAGCTCCAAAATCTAGCCACCACTGGTGTGCATAAAATGATCTTTGGACCCTACATTTTGATATAATGTACACAAAAAGTATATGTTAGTACATGGACTGCATTGAGTAACTGAGGAACACGTATGAATAAGAATAATCGAACATAATCAATATGAGCATGTGATGCATGTTCAGATACCTTGAAAGCATAAAATAAAACTTAAAAACACTTCAAAAGCATTTAATAAGGTCAATGCATCATAAAATATCATTAAAGGACTTATAAGAAGATCATAAAGTATGTGGAATATTAACCTTAACCATAATTTAAGACCATGTGAATTAAATATGGATATGATGTAAAACCCACACTAAAAAGAGAGACACTACTTGCCAAGGTAGACTCTGTATAAACATGAATACGAGTTATATGTGGATCCTATAGCTAGGCCATTAAAGAATGTACGGGGGCACATAGTTTGGAACTAGGGGTTGCTACTAGGGACTCCCTTACAAAGTCCCTACCAGAAAGTTCTCTCGGTGCTTAGTTAATTCCAACGGAATACATAAATGAAGTCATTTGAAAAGGAAATAATCAACCAATCTATATCATAAAATACATCATAATAATAGCTCCTAAAAAACCATGATCATAACTTAAACATATAAACACTTACCTTTTGACTGTAGAACCTGAGTGGTAAATTTTCAGTTTTTGAATGAACTAGTCTTAAACTGAAAGGTAGAAATTCCATGGTGAAAGGTCATTTTATATCGTATGTTAAATCTAGGAAAAATGATTTCTAAAGGTTGTATATCATCAAGTAAGGGAAAGAAATACAAGTTTTGAAGCCCATACTATTGAGTTAGTTTGTGTCGCGAATGAGTTCCTTGAATTGTTTCCCGATGATCTTTTCGTTATCCTCCCAAAAAGGAAATAAACTTTGGTATTGATCTTCTCCGAGATAACTAATCTATTTTTATTATTACTTATAGGATGGCTTTGGACGAACATAAGGAGTTAAAGGATCGGTTAAAGGACTTGCTGGACAAGGGATTCATTAGATCGAATATCTCTCCATGGGTGCTTTGGTTTTCTTTGTTCAAAAAAGGATGGTTCTCTTCATATGTGCATTGATTATCAATAGTTTAAAAAGGTAACATTCTAGAATAAGTATCTCATCCTAAGAATGGATAACTTATTCGATCAACTTCAAGGTGCTAGTTACTTTTCCAAGATTGATCTTCAATCGGGTTATCATTTGAGTGAGAAATGTGACATTCCGAAGATAAATTTCAGAACTTGATATGATCACTTTTAATTCTTTTTATGTCTTTTGGACTAACAAATGGTCCTGCAACTTTTATGAATTTGATGAACTGTATTCAAGCAATATTTGAATATATTTTTCATTGTGTTCATTAATGATAATTTGGTCTATTCTCAAAGTGAGGATGAGGATACCGATCTTTTGAAGATTGTCTTGCAAATTCTAAAATATCATCAATTCTTTGCTAATCTTAGAAAATATGTGTATTGGTTGAAATTGATGACTTTTCTTGGATATATTGTCTCCGGTGATGGCACTAAATTGATCCTAAGAATATCGAGGTGGATAAGAGTTGGCCTAGACCTCTTTCTCCCTTAGATATTCAGAGTTTCTTAGGTTTAGGCGGTTATTATAGATGGTTTGTGCAAGGATTTTCATCTATTGCTTTGCTTATGACTACGTTAACTCAAAAGAAGGTGAAATTCCCATGATCTAAAGCATGTAAGAAGAGTTTCTAAGAGTTGAAAGATTGACTCACTCTTCCCCAGTTTTGACTTTACTAGAAGGATCTGATGGGTTTTTTGTGTATTGTGATTCCTCGAGAATTTGTCTTGGTTGCGTATTGAGTCACAATGGTGAGGGGATAGCCTATGCATCTGGGAAATTCAAGGTTCATGAAAAACATTACCTGACTCATGACTTACAGTTAGCGGTAGTGGTATGTTCTTTGAAGATTTGGAGACAATATTTTAATGGTGTTCATATGGATGTGTTCACCGATCATAAGAGTTTTTAATATGTGGTTCATCAAAAGGGTTTGAATCTTTCTCAAATAAGGTGACTTGAATTGTTGAAGGATTATGACATGAGTGTTCTTTATCACCCAGAAAAGGCAAATACGATTGTCCATGCTCTTAGTAGATTGTCCATGAATAGTGTTGTCCATATTGAGGATGAGAAAAAGGAGCTAGTTTGTGATGTGCATAGACTAGCTCATCTAGGTGTTTATTTAGCTGATTTCGAAGATGGTAGTGGTGTTGTAAAAAATGGATTAGAATTGTCTTTTGTGTTGGATGTGAAGGAAAAAAAGATAGTAATCTGATTTTTTTGAGTTGAAGAAAGCAGTTTTCAAAAAAAACCATTGAGGCTTTCTCTCAAGGGAGAGATGGTGTGCTTTATTATCAAGGTCACTTATGTCTTCCCAATGTTAATGGCTTGAGAAAAAGGATTTTGTCTTAATCTCATAGTTTGCGATATTTTATTCACCTAGAATCCTATAAGATATATCGTAATATGAGTGAAGGTTATTGTTGGAATGACATGAAGAGGAATATTGTAGAGTTTATGGGTAAGTGTCCAAATTGTCAACAAGTGAAGGTTGAGCATCTAAATTTGGGATCTTTAGCTGAAGACATTGAAATTCCTACTTAGAAGTGGGAAGACTTAACTATGCACTTTATCACGTGTTTACCTCATACTCGTAGGAAAAATAATTCTATTTGGGTTTTTGTGAATGGAATGACTACGTCAACATATTTTCTTCTTGTTAAGACTTCTTATTTAGGCCGAAATTATGCTAGGTACTACTTTTTGAATTTATTTAAGCTTTATAGTATTCCATTATCTATCATTTCAAATCAAGGTACCCTGTTTACTTCTTAGTTTTGTCGATCATTTTTAAAAGTTTTTGGTACTCAAGTTATTCATAGTATAGCTTTACACCTTCAGACCGATGGTCAAACCGAATGAACTATTCAGACTTTGGAAGATATGTTGAGAATTTCAAAGTTAATTGGGATAACCATTTGGCATTGATTGAGTTTGCCTATTATAACACCTTGAAAGTTAGAAAGTCCTAAAATGAGGAAAAAAGGATGAAATCCCAGGAAAATGTAGAAACATATGCACCAGGTGATGACCACGAAGGCCATCACGGGCCATGGTCTGCACCACAGCCATGGTGTGCCACATGGTAGTGGTTTTGAAACTCAGTCTTGCAGGGAAGCGACCATGATGAGGTACCACGGACCGTGGTGAGCATCACATACCATAGTTCTCTCCATGATTACCTCTCCCCTAAGGCCCTCAGGAAACTTTCCAAGGCAAAGACCACGAGTGACAACCATGGGCCATGTAGCTCTTCACGGGTAGTGATATGTTCCATGGTGGGAAATCTTGCAGGCCCTCCTATAGGTCCTGCACCACGAGCATGGTTCACAGATTTTGTTGTCCTCCACGGATCGTGATGGTCTCCATGGAGGAAGTTCTGAGACTTTCCCTGAAAAACCCAAAATTTTCCTCCAAGTCAATTATCACAAGACACTATCATGAGCCATGGTAAGCACAACAGACCATGATGGGTCCTCCGTGAAGTTGAGTCCAGCCAGTTTTAAGAAGAGTATTTTGCTCTTTTCCTGTATTTTAACAACAAAGTGATGTTATTTTGGGGACTGAATTCACCGTATCTAAAGGATCCTAATCCCTCCCAAATTTATTATTCTCGTTTAAAGTTATAAGACTCAAAACCCTAACCACTCAAACTCCTATCGAGGTAATCTTCTTCACTTTCACGACCCAAACTAGGGATAATCGCAATGTGAGGGACCCCAACCATAAGCCATCTTAGCATACATCGCATACATATGGTAAATAAAATGAAAATGTTAAGTGGAAGAAATAAACTCAAAGGGGATGGGACTAAAGGATAGAATTAACAAATCAACATTTGTATGGTCTACATTATAATATCGTCTAAATTTCCTCTAGTATAACCTTTGACGGGGGCTTAGGAAAAACTCCTAGCTTACCCAAACAATAGAAGAAAATCAAAGTAATGGTAACATGATTAAAATTATTGTCCTCGATAGAATGAGGAGTCACCAACTTTGTGATGATCTAGGGCAATCTCTAGCAACGAATAGGATGGTCGTGAGTGTCGCCCGTCCCTACATTATGAGACAATGTAGACAAAATTTACGTTAGTATGTTTGATTGTACTAAGTATGTGAGGTATTCATGAACAAGTAACGGAACATAATCAATATGTCATAAGATGCATGACCAATCATAATGAATATGAGTAAAGCTTAAAAGAAATTTAAAACATACGAAGCTCTTGGTCAATGCATATCATAAAAACTTTATTAAGAACTTATAACTTGACATCTCATAATTTAACTCCGACTAGTGTGGGATAGGACTATTAATCGATATCTAAGACCATGCGAGCTATTACATAAAATTTGTTGCATTGAGATAGGCTGATGACTCATTCATCAAAATAGGGGAGGCTACCTTGCTAGGGCATACTTCAAAAGTAACTATTCAACGGGGCTATGTGGATCCACTAGCTAGGCCGTGAAGGCAACCTACGTGGGTAACATATTTTTGGAATTTAAGTTGCTATTAGGATTTCCTTTTGTAACTATACTTTACCAGACCGAACCCTACCTAGAAGCCCTTTCGGTGCTTAGTCAATATCCCAATGAAAATTCATAAACATGATCTTCATATAATAGGGAAAGATAGTAACTGCCTATCAATCCACCTTTAAAACATATTAAGAATAGATCATCTTTAGTTATTAATTCATAAGAATCCATAACTTTGGTGAGAATTGTCCTTATAACTATCTTAAAGTATACTTTTGTAGGAATTGGACTTATCACACTATAATAACATCTTTGATCTTAGCTTTGATCATCATCATAAATTCAACCTTAAAATCAAAATATCAACTTTAAATCATTGAAAAATTTTATTGTAAGTCATTTAACTCATGATCAACTCATAAACTCAGCTTTAACTCATAATCATAACTTGAAAATAGATTTACGCATGGGCATCTATAATTTAACTTAAAATCAGGCAATATATATGAGAACATACATATAATAATCATTAATAACATCTAAAAATAGAATTAACTTTGCCTAATGCAATTCATCAAAACTATAACTTTATACATGGGCATTTATAACTCAACTTAAAATCATGAAATTTATATGAGACCATACATATAATGATCTGTAATAACATCTAAAAATAGAATCAACTCAGCTCAATGCAATTCATCAAAACTAGGGTTCATAATCAATTATAAATTGAATGAAAACTTGAGAAATCTTTGGGATTTCATGGCTGAAAAGAACCCATGAATCAATCCCCACATACCTTGCTTGAACTAACTAAGAATTGAATAAGAACCTTGAAGAAATCTGAAAACCCCAGATTGAATTTGGAGAGAAACCTTGAGAGATTTTGTTCTTTACCTTAGATAAATTTTGGGAGAATGAATTGAATAGGAGGGGTGTTATAAGCCGTATTTTGCACATTTGGATATTTTGGGATAATTGTAACAAGTTAAGGATAATTCTATGTTTTGATCTTGTTTGATACATAAGTTGGTTATGAAAATTTTGGATGTGAAAATATTAGAAATGGTTAAGGGAAAAATTAGAATTTCACATAAGAGGTTATGGAATTTTGGATGTGGAAATATAAGTAACAAATTATATAGACATGAAAATGCAACAAAAAAAATCTATATTTAGTTCTGCCTCTACATGATTGAGTTACATGAGGTTGGTGCCTCTTCAATGCCTCGAAGGATTGCACTCGTCTCTTCTTGACCTGGGGTGCCTCAGTGTCTCAACTTCCTAATAAGCTCAATCATACCAACAAACTTTGTCATAACAAATAGAACATTCGCAGATGCACACAAGTTATTTACCAACACAGGGAAAGGCATTGAGAGATTGTTCTGGCGAGATTTTCTTTGCATCTATGTTGCCACTATTTTTCCATAGTTTATATGAATGTCATCATTAAAAAAACCATGAGGATCTCTTATAATCGTTCAAGTAGTACAAGCTGGTTTAGTCTGATCTGGATATGGTACCCATTGTAATATAGCAAAAATCTAGCCAATCTTAATATCATAATTTTAGACAAGTGTTAAAGTAATCGAGAGAGGTTTGTTTTATTGTTATTTATATCTATATAAATTTAAAGACCGAAAAAGTAAGTAAAGGTTGTGATCACAATTGGAAAAATATTTCAGAGTTATGATTTTATTTCGCAATCACGCAAAGTATTTGATTTCATTGACTTAGTTCATTTATCTAGTTGTTGATTTATGAGGTTTAATGAAATGATTATGTGTCACAATCCAATCGGTATGTGTATCATTTCATCATATCCGCGTCTGCTTCCCAAATAGCACTTTCTACTTGTTGATTTCTCCCTAATACTTTCACAGGCACAACTTCTTTGTTTCTTAACTTCATAACTTGCTGGTGTAAGATTTCCACCAGAATCTCTTCATAAGTCAAATCCTCATCAAACTTACATCTTTCAATGGCAGAACGGAGTTTGGATCACCTACGAACTTTCTCAACATAGACACATGAAATACTGGGTGAACCATAGCTAACTCAAGTTGCAAATCTAAATCATAAGCCACCTTGCCAACATGTCTCAATATCTTGTAAGGTCCAACATATCTAGGACTCAATTTCCCTTTCTTGCTAAAACACATTACACCCTTTATGGGTGAAACCTTTAAATAAACCCAATAATCAACCTCAAATTCAAGATGTCTTTTCCTAACATTGCAATAGGTCTTTTTATGACTTTGAGCCGTCTTCAACCTCTCCCTTATGAGTTTTACCTTCTCCATAGCATCCATCACTAAATCTGGACCAATAAAGGCCATCTCACCTACTTCAAACAATCCCAATCGGGGATCTACATCTCCTCCCACACAATGCATCAAAAGG
The DNA here is from genome assembly GCF_947179165.1 of Solanum dulcamara. Taxonomy (NCBI): domain Eukaryota; kingdom Viridiplantae; phylum Streptophyta; class Magnoliopsida; order Solanales; family Solanaceae; genus Solanum; species Solanum dulcamara. The sequence goes on along the minus strand of NC_077246.1, from coordinate 36,681,881 downwards.
AGCTATTTGGACACTAGAGTGATAACATGATAATAGGCAAACTCAATTAATGAAAAATGTTCATCCCAACTCCCTTTAAAATCACTAGCGCACGCCCTTAACATATCCTCTAAAGTTTGAATCATTTATTCAGCTTGACCATTAGCTTGAGGATAAAAAGCGGTACTTAACTTAACCTTTGTACCAAGATCCTTTTGAAACAACTTCCAAAAGTGTGAAGTAAATTGTGTACCTTGATCCGATATAATGTACAAGGACATACCATGAAGTCTTACCAATTCACGAATATATAACTTAGCATAATCTTCGATACTGTAATAAGTCCTAACTGGTAGAAAATGAGCCAACTTGTTCATCCGATCTACAACAATGCAAAAGGAATCATGTTGATTCTAAGTAAGAGAAAATCCCATTAGAAAATCCATATTCACATCTTCCCACTTCCAAGTAGGAATTTCAATAGCATAGACTAGACCTCTTGGTCTTTGATGCTCGACTTTGACTTATTGACAATTTGGCACGTAGCTAAAAATGCTGCTATGTCCGTTTTCATACCATTCAACCAATAAATTTCTCTATAGTCATGATACATCTTGATGGAACCCGAATAAATCAAATATTTGAAACTATGGGCTTCATTCAATATCAATTATCTCAACCCATCAACATTGGGTACACACAATTGACCTTGCTAATGTAGTACCCCATCTCCCCTTTTAGAGAAAGCCTCAATAGCTTTTTTAGCCACCGACTTCTTTAACTCAACAAGACCGGATCATGTTTTTTTAGACTGAACATCCACTACAATAAATGATTTTGAACCATTTTACACAAGAATACCTCCATCATTGGAGTCAACCAACTACACACCTAAATGTGCCAATATATGAATATCTTTGATCAATTATTTCTTACCTTCTTTAGCATGTGCAACACTACTCATGGACAATCTACTTAGTGTAGCAAAAATCATATTAGCTTTGCCCGGATGTTACAATACACTTATGTCATAGTCCTTTAACAATTCAAGCCATCTCCTTTGCCAAAGGTTTAAGTCTTTCTGCTTAAATATGTATTGTAAACTCTTATGGTCAGTGAACACATCCACATCGACACCAAAATAATAGTGTCTTTATATCTTCAAAGCAAAGACAACCACCGCTAGTTGAAGATCATGGGTTGGATAATTCTGTTCATACACTTTAAGTTGCCTTGAATCATATGCTATTACCTAACCGGGGGTCTGGGTCAAATTTTCTTGGATTCTTCCTTAGTAGAATCCCTACCGACCTAAGGAACGACTTAGTAACCCTGGCGACGCTTTAGAGGGGTTTAGGAGAATTTTATTGGCAAAGCAATAGGAATTAAGGAATTTTGCCAATTTTTCGTGTGTGTTAGCCCATGGATTTTTTAGATGCTGGGGGTTCGGGTCAAATTTTCTTAGATTCTTCCATAGTAACATCCCTAACGACCTAGGGAATGACTTCAGTAGCTACGGTGGTGCTTTAGAGGGGTTTAGGAGCAATTTATTGGGAATAAAATAGGAATTAGGCAATTTTGCCAGTATTTTGTGTGTGTTAGCCCACAGATCTTTTAGGTGCCGTGAGTCTGGGTCGAATTTTCTTAGATTCTTTTATAGTAGCGTCTGTAACGACCTAGAAAACAACTTCAGTAGCCCCGGTGGTGCTTTAGAAGCATTTAAGAGTATTTTATTAGCGACGCAATATGAATTAGGCGATTTTGCCAGTTTTTCGTGTGTGTTAGCCCACAGATTTTTTAGGTGCTAGCGATCCAGGGTTAATTTCTTGGATTCTTCCATAGTAGCGTCCGTACCGACCTAGGGATTAACTCCAATAGCCTTGCAGCGCTTTAGAATGGTGAAGGAGCATTTTATTAGCGATGCAATAAGATTTAGGCAATTTTGCCAGTTTTTCGTGTGTGTTAGCACACAGATTTTTTAGGTGCCGGAGGTTCAGATTGAATTTTCTTGGATTCTTCCATAGTAGCATCGGTAATGACCTGGGAATGACTCCAGTAGCCCCGGTGGTGCTTTAGAGGGGTTTAGGAGCATTTTATTGGCGACGCAATAGAAATTAGGCAATTTTGCTAGTTTTTCGTGTGTGTTAACCCACGGATTTTTAATGTGTCGGGGGTCCAGGTCAAAACTTTCTTGTATTCTTCCATGGTAGCGTCCTTAGCGACCTAGGGAACGACTTCAATATCCCCGGAAGTGCTTTAGAGGGGTTTTGCATTTTATTGTTTACGCAATAGGAATTAGGCAATTTTTCTAGTTTGTCGTGTGTCTTAACCCACAGAATATTTAGGTGCCGGGGGTCTGGGCTGAATTTTCTTAGATTCTTCCATAGTAACATCCGTAACGACCTAGGTATTGATTCCAATAGCCCCGGCGGCGCTTTAGAGGGGTTTAGGAGCATTTTATTGGCGACGAAATAGGAATTAGGCAATTTTGCCAGTTTTTTGTGTGTGTTAGCCCACAGATTTTTTAGTTACCGGAGGTACGGGTTGAATTTTCTTGGATTCTTCCATACTAGCATTCGTAACGACCTAGGGAATGACTCCAATAGCCCCGGTGGTACTTTAAAAGGGATTAGGAGCATTTTATTGGCGACGCAATAGAAATTAGACGATTTTGCCAGTTTTTCGTGTGTGTTAACTCACGGAGTTTTAATGTGCGGGGGTTTGGGTCGAACTTTTATTGGATTCTTCCATATTAGAATCCATAATGACCTAGAGAACAACTTCAATAGCTCGGGCGGTGCTTTAGAGGGGTTTAAGAGCATTTTATTGGCGACACAATAGGAATTAGGCAATTTTTCCAATTTTTCGTGTGTGTTAGCCCACTGATATTTTAGGTGTCGGGGATCTGTGTCGAATTTTCTTGGATTCTTTCATAATAATGTCCATAACATACTAGGAAATGACTCCAGTAGCCCCGTTGGCGCTTTAAAAGAGTTTAGGAGCATTTTATTAACGACGCAACAAGAATTAGGCGATTTTGCCAGTTTTTCGTGTGTGTTAGCCTACAGATTTTTTAGGTGCCAGAGGTACAGGTCAAATATTCTTGGATTCTTCCATAGTAGCATCCGTAATGACATAGGAATGACTTCGGTTGCCCCGGCAGTGCTTTAGAGGGGTTTAGGAGCATTTTATTGGAGATGCAATAGGAATTAGGCAATTTTGCTATTTTTTCGTGTGTGTTAGCCCACGTATTTTTTAGGTGCCGGGGGTATGGGTCGAATTTTTATTGGATTCTTCCATAGTAGCATCTGTAACGACCTATGGAACTACTCCAGTATCTCTGGTGGCGCTTTAGAAGGGTTTAGGAGAATTTTATTGGCGATACAATAGGAATTAGGCGATTTTGCCAGTTTTTCATGTGTGTTAGCCCATAGATTTTTTAGGTGCGAGGGGTTCGGGTCAAATTTTCTTAGATTCTTCCATAGTAGCGTTGGTAACAACCTGAGGAATGACTCTAGTAGCCCCAGAGGTGCTTTAGAGGGGTTTTGGAGCATTTTATTGGCAATGAAATAGGAATTAGGTAATTTTGCCAGTTTTTCGTGTGTGTTAGCTCACGGAGTTTTTAGTGCCGTGTTCCGGGTCGAATTTTCATGGATAATTCTATAGTAGCATCCGCAAAGACCTAGGGAATGACTCCAATAGCCCCAACGACGCTTTAGAAGGGTTAATGAGCATTTTATTGGCGACGCAATAAGAATTAGGCGATTTTGCCAGTTTTTCATTTGTGTTAGCCCACTGATTATTTAGGTGTCGGGGGTCCGGGTTGAATTTTCTTGGATTCTTCCATTTTAGCATCCGTAATGACCTAGGAAACGACTCTAGTAGCCCCGGTAGTGCTTTAGAGGGGTGTAGGAGCAATTTATTTGCGATGCAATAGAAATTAGGCAATTTTACCAGTTTTTCGTGCGTGTTAGCCCACAGATTTTTTCGGTGCCAAGGGTTCGAGTTAAATTTCTTGGAATATTCCATAGTAGCATCCGTAACGACTTAGGGAACGACTCCAGTAGCTCCGACAGTGCTTTCAAAGGGTTTAGCAATATTTTATTGGCGACTCAATAGGAATTAGATGATTTTGCCAGTTTTTCGTGTGTGTTAGCCTACAGATTTTTTAGGTGCCGGAGGTTCGGGCCGAATTTTCTTGGTTTCCTCAATATTAGCATCCGTAACGACTAGGAGAATGAATATAGTAGCCCCGGAGGCACTTTAGAGGGGTTTAGGATCATTTTTTGGCAATAAAATAGGAATTAGGCAATTTTGCCAGTTTTTCGTGTGTGTTAGCCCATGGATTTTTTTAGGTGCTAGGGGTCCGAGTTGAATTTTCTTGGATTCTTCCATAGTAGCATCCATAACGACCTAGGAAACAACTTAAGTAGCCCCGATGGTGCTTTAGAAGGATTTAGGAGTATTTTATTAGCGATGCAATAGGAATTAGGCGATTTTGCCAGTTTTTCGTGTGTGTTAGCCTACAGATTTTTTAGGTGCCAGGGTATCGCATTGATTTTTCTTGGATTCTTCCATAGTAGCATCCATAACGACCTAGGGAATGACTCCAGTAGCCCCGGAGGCGCTTTAGAGGGGTTTAGGAGCATTTTATTGGCAACGCAATAGTAATTAGGCAATTTTGCTAGTTTTTCGTGTGTGTTAACCCACAGAATTTTTTGGTGCCGGGGGTCCGGATCGAATTTTCTTGGATTTTTCCATAGTAGCATCCGTAATGACCTATAAAATGACTCCAATAGCCCGACGGCACTTTAGAAGGTGTAGGAGCATTTTATTCTCGAGACAATAGGAATTAGGCGATTTTCCCAGTTTTTCGTGTGTGTTAGCCCACAGATTTTTTAGGTGCCGGGGGTACGGGTTGAATTTTCATTGGATTCTTCCATTGTAGCATCTGTAACGACCTAGGGAACGACTCTAGTAGCCCCAATGGCGCTTTAGAGGGGTTTAAGAGCATTTTATTGGTGACGCAATAGGAATTAGGCAATTTTGCTAATTTTTCGTGTGTGTTCACCCATGGAATTTTTAGGTGCCAGGGGTCCGGGTAGAATTTTCTTGGATTCTTCCATAGTAGCATCCGTAACGACCTAGGGAACGAGCTCAGTAGCCCCGATAGCACTTTAGAAGGGTTTAGGAGCATTTTATTAGCGACGCAATAGGAATTAGGCGATTTTGCCAGTTTTTCGTGTGCGTTAGGCCACATATTTTTTAGGTGCCGGGAATTCGTGTCAAATTTTATTGGATTCTTCCATAGTAGCATCCTTAATGACCTAGGGAATGACTCTAGTAGCCCCGACAGTGCTTTAGAAGGTTTAGGAGCATTTTAAATGCGACGCAATAAGAATTAGTCAATTTTACCAGTTTTTCGTGTGTGTTAGCCCACAGATATTTTAGGTGACAGGGGTTCGGGTCAAAATTTTCTTAGATTCTTCCATAGTAGCATCTGTAACGACCTAGGAAATGACTTCAGTAGCCCCGGCGGTGCTTTAGAGGGGTTTAGAAGCATTTTATTGGCGATGCAGTAGGAATTAGGTAATTTTTCTAGTTTTTCGTGTGTGTTAGCTCACAGATTTTTGAGGTGTGGGGGTTCGGGTCGAATTTTCTTTGATTCTTCCATAGTAATGTCCGTAATGACCTAGGGAACGACTTCAGTAACCCCGGTGGTGCTTTAGAGGGGTTTAGGAGCATTTTATTGGCAACGCAATAGGAATTAGGCAATTTTGCCAATTTTTCGTGTGTGTTAGCCCACGGATTTTTTAGGTGCCAGAGGTCCGGGCCGAATTTTTTTGGATTCTTCAATAGTAGCATCTGTAACGACCAGGAGAATGAATCTATTAGCCCCGGAGGCGCTTTAGAGGGGTTTAGGATAATTTTATTGGCAATAAAATAGGAATTATGCGATTTTGCCAGTTTTTCGTGTGTGTTAGGATTTTCAAAACACAACCAAGACCAACCCTTGAAGCATTACACCACACCATAAAACCATTGGACCTTTCTTGTAGAGTCAAGGAGTGGTAGTGAGGTGATCTTTCAACTCTTGAAAACTCTTTTCACAAGCTTCCGACCATTAATAGCTTGGTCAAAGGTGACAATATTGATGAAACCACTTCTACTAATCTCTTATAGTATTTGGCTAGGCCCCAAACTACTAATGTCCGCAGGAGATAATGGTCTAGACCAATTCTTACTTATTTCGATTTACTTAGGATCAACCATAATCCCTTCACCGGACACAATGTGACCAAGGAAAGCCACCTCTCTTAACCAAAACTCATATTTTTTAAACTTCACAAATAGTTTCTTGTCTCATAAAGTTTGCAACACAATCCTCAAGTGATTATTATGCTCTTCCTCATTCCAGGAGTAAACAAATATATCATCAAAATACACAATCAAAAAGATGTCCAAATATTATTTGAACACCCTATTCATCAAAATAATGAAAGCCATGGGAGCATTTTTCATGACCCAATTTTATAGGTCACGACTCATGCTCGAGTTTGAAACTCATACGTCTCCTTAGTCCCAATTACCATATGAGCAGAATAAACAAATGTAGAAAGAAAATGAGCCCGCTAGATAGCACACGAATGTAGATGTAGCGCACAAAGGCCGTTAAGGCCATCCCGGAACACCAAAGCCCAAAACATATATACAGAACCCACAGAACATATACATAACCCATAATACAAGTCTACATACCTCTACAAAATGATAGCCTAATCATATGATGGGACAGGGTCCAGTCATACCCTAGACCAATGTGTACAAATATGCAATATAAAAGTTAGTACCAAAATAGGGATCTGGATAAAGGAGCACTGTCAAACAGCAGAGTGGACATCCTAGGAAAGCGGATTGGCAAACTGAGCGTCTGTACCTGTGGGCATGTAATGTAGCCACCGAAGATGGGGGGTTAGTACGAAAACTTTACTGAGTATGTAAAGCATGGACTATAATAAATAAAGTCATAACAAGATGAGAATGTGTAGAATGTGGTTGCCATCCCATCACCGGTGCCACAGCATAGCATAACTCTAGAGTAGGGAATATCTCCGTAACAAATCATATCATATCAGATTGGCCATATCATATTATCTCATATTATTAGACATCAGCATATATGTACATGGCAAAACATAACTCCACAACCCATGTATAGGGCGTACCTTCCCCCTCACGTCGAGGTATGATAAACAAGGTAGAGAAGTACGCATGATCATGTATGTCCTGGCCCAAGCTCAGTGGAAGAAGTATTGAGGCATCCACGAGTGGAGTAGTGAAAAACTAAATGCAATTTAAAACATTATCAAAGACTCAATAAAGTAGTAAAGATGAATTTTCATTTGAAAATCTGGACGATAGTCATATCAGTATTGATCATATCAAAAGAGCCTTAGAAATCATAGACATGAATTAAGATGATACAAAATTACTTATAAAAGTCAAGGACATTAGCTACCGGAGAATCTCTAAGAAAAAGAATCATGAATCACCCTCGAGACTTATGAATGGAATTTCCCCCAAAGATCATATTAATCCTTACTTAATTCTAGTACATGCCAAAAGAAAGAAGGGGCAACTTTACATTCCTATGTCAAAAACATGCCAAGAGAAAGAAGGTATCTTTACATACGTCTTATGGATTACCCTTAACCACGTTCGCCTCTTCTTCTTTTGGACTTATTTAACATGAAATCAATTATAAGGTTAATAACCTTTCATTTTCCAATTTCCAAATCCACACCCAAGTATTCATAGGAATCATTCCCTTGTCCCTTTCCCTCGACTAGTTTATTACTAGTTCTGAAGTTACCAAAAATTGGGCAGCATCTCCCCTGCAACTTACCCTATCCAACTCCTAATCTTAGCAGCCATATTACCAACAACAACCAGAAGATATATATATAAAATCAAATAACTTCAAAACGATTCAATACAACTCCAAACAACTAGCTCACAACTACGATACCAAAATAGAGTTTTTAACTTTTATTTCATAAAACCTTTAACAATACAAAATGGAGGGTCATGTGGCTGCAACCAGCAATACCCACACACCTTTTAGAACACTTTCCATCTCTGCAACACACCATCCAACTAGATGAAACCGCAGCACCACAATCACAACACACTACACGACTTTAATTTAACTATAACGACTTCAATTTAGTTTGTTTCTAACATCAAGCATCCTTATACAAGTTTTCCACTTCCAAACTCATTTAAGACATGTAATATACTGCATAACAACATCATAAACTCCAATTTGAAAGGGAAAACTTTACCTTTCCCAAAACTCGCCTAAACTCGCCTCGGAAGTTCTTTTAGCGCGGCTAAAATATCGTGGCTGTTTGTTAACCTTTTGGGGCTGATCAAAACCATAAATTTACATTACTAACACCTTCATACCATCTTGTTATACCTTAAATACTTAATTCATGGAACAAAATTGAAAAAATTACCTTTTTCTCCCTTGGCCGCCACTACTTTCTCTCTAGCTCTAGGGTTTCTTCTCTTCCTTTTTCCTTATGAATTTTCTAGAGAAGTATGGAACTTATGGGATAACGATGAAGCTAAAAGTCATAAAACATATATATATAGGCTACTTGTCAAGCCTTCATTGGGCCAACACACCACCTCCTCCAACCATGAGCTGCTATATGGCATGTGGGGGCCCACCCCCTTGCTTTAGCTACTAACACATGGCACTTCCATCTGCTGCTATGGCACTCTCCCATGCTTCCACATGTCACCTTCTTTTCCCCCTCATGGATTCTTAATCTCGTCTTACTTTATAAACCTATGTAATTCTTACTACATAAGATTTGAATGTACTCAAGTAGCTTAAGTATGTAAGACTTCCAAGTTGGTAGCTTAAGTAAGTAAGTCGATTCCTATGACTCATTATTTGGTCTCCAACTTCTTCCGAATTCTTACAACCCCATTTCCAATCTTCTCTATTATGGGGTATCTCATTCTCCCTTCCTTAGACTTATTTGATAGTGTTTTAGATTATCCGGCTCACATGGTAACTTTTAAGAAGCTAAAGAAGCTTTAAGAAGCTCAAAGAAACTTAAGAACCCTTCTAGAAACTTAAGAACCTTTTAAGGCTTAAGAAGCTTAAGAAGCGTTCCAAGGTACAAAAGTACGGGATATAACAACATTGGTCAAAAAGAACGACCTGACTAGAAACTCATAATGGCCATACCTCCTTTGAAATGTCGATTTGGGAATGTCGCACTCCCTCACCCTCAATTGGTGATAACCAGAATGAAGATCTATCTTGGAGAAGTAACTTTCCCCTTTCAATTGGTTAAAAAAGTCATCCACCCTAAGAATCAAATAGTTATTCTTGATAGTTACCTTGTTTAATTGCCAGTAGTGAATGCACATATGCAATGAGTCATCCTTCATTCTAACAAACAATACGGGAGAACCCCATGGGGATACACTTGGTATAATGAAACCTTTCTCTAACAAGTCCTTCAATTGATCCTTCAACTCCTTTAACTTTGCTGGAGCCATCCAGTAAGGAGGAATAGAAATAGGTTGAGTATATGGAAGAAGATTTATGCCAAAGTCAATTTTGCTTTCTGGAGGAACACCAGGTAAATTATCGGGAAAGACATCCGACTCTAAGATAGGGGCTTCAGAATTCTCATCCCCAACCCTCACAAGATGGTAAATACAACCCTTGGAAATCATTTTCCAAGATTTAAGGCACGAAATGAATTAACCTTGAAACATAAAATTATAACCTTTTCATTCTAGTACTGGCTTATTTGGGAATGGAACTTAACCACTTGGGTTGTACAATTAATATAAGCATAACATGCATATAGCCAAACCATAACAAGGATAACGTCAAAATCAGTCATCTAAAGCTCAACTAGATCAGATAAAGTAAATTTATGGATGATGGTAATAAAAAAACTTCTATAAACTCTTTTATCCACAACCTACTCGCCTATGGGAGCATAAATGGAGAAAAGATTTAACAATGTCTCAGGACTAACATCAAATTTCATGGCCACATATGGGGAGAGAAAAGACAAGTTTGCAGCCAGATCAAGCAAAGCATAAACTTCATAGTAAAAGACCTGTAATATACCGATAATAACATTGGGAGTCTCCTCCACCAATTGTGTCACGATTTGACCTAGGACCTAGTTGTAACATGGTGATCGAAACCCCGAAGGGCTCCAAACAAGCCTCTTGTACATATCATAAGCATACATAAGGTAAAGAAAAAGCAGAAAAATCATAAGAGAGTCTAAATCATGAATAGAAATTTAAGAACGTCACATGACAACATAAACTAGAAACATTTGTTCAACTAGATGCCTCTACTGATGAATATGGGCGGGGGCTAAGACATGTCCCTAGCTTACTCTTAGTATTAAATATAACAAAATTCATTGAAAATAATAACTAACACGGTAACTAGTCCTCAATAAATAAGGACTTACCACCAACACCACCGGATAGAAAAGCTTAGCTGGCCACGTATATGAATATGATCTTCAACCTTAACCCCTGCATTATGACACAATGTAGGCAAAAAGTATGCATTAGTACGTTGAAATGTACTAAGTATGAGAAAGTGACATGCAACGTAAATCATTGAATGCAATGGTCAAGTAAATCACATGATAAGATGATGTAAGCAAAGTTATGAGAAAATCATATTGACCAAAGCATTTAAAAAGCATAATTTAAAATCATAGCATACATAAGAGATCATACATATATTGGATAGGAACCATAATCGACAATAAGACCATGCGACCTATAATATGGAATCACGTTGTCTCTCCATACAACAAAGAAAAAGGGGAATCTACTTGCTAAGGTAGACTCTACCCCTCTAGGCGGGTCATACATATGCTATATGCAGATTAAATAGCTAGGCCATGAAGGCAACCTATGGTGGCACATAGTTTATGTGACATAAGGATGCTACTAAGATTTTTGATAGGCCCCCCACCTCAAGTCCACTTGGTTCTAAGTCAAATCCTACGGAATACATGCATAACATAGAAATCATAATTACATATATCATCATCATGATCATAGGTTTGAAATCATAGAGTAGATCATTTTCATAATATACTTGTAATGTGAGAATTTTCCTTTCATCATTACAATCATATTTGTATAATTCATATCCTTAGGCCTTAGGTCACCACATAGGGACCTAAGTCACCTTTTAGACCTTAGGTCACAACACAGGGCCCTAAGTTACCTTACTTCATAACTTGCATTAAATTCATACCTTAAACTTAGAGTAGAATTCAATTGTATAACCAATTGACTTTGAAAATCATGTATTTGACTTGAAAACATGCATGATCATAAACTTTATATCAGCCCATACATAATTCATATAGATAATGTCCTTTGAAAGTATAATTCAAAATGCTCATAATTTACATCATGAACCATAGATCTCAAAATAGGAGAATTCATGAAAAAACTCTTCAATTTAATAAAATAACTATAAATTTATATCAAAATAGACTCATAATCATAATTTGAATTATAACTCATGCAATAGAAATATAGATCATAAAACCCATAAAATATCATACTTTAATGTGATAGAAAACTTGAAAAGTTGATTGGGCTTCATGGATGAAAGGATCCATGAATCAATATCCACATACCTTTGTAGAGAGAGAAATATTTGAGGAGGTAAATTGTAAAAGAATGAGTAGAATTAGAGGTTTTAGGTTAATTTACAGAGTTGTTAGGTCTTAAAAACGTATAGGTTCATTGGCTAACAATTAGAGAAAAGTCTAAAGTGACCTTGTTAAGAAAATACAATTCGACCAGAAATCATCGCCTGGTCCGTGATTCGGAGGTATGCGAGTTCGCAACGCGGACTTGTCGCGTACCTTACTGGTTTGCGCAGTTCCTTGAAAAATTTATCTTTCAATCTACGGGTCCTAAAAATCCACCAAAACTATTTTTCTGCAGGTTTTGACCCCATGATCGATATTCCAAACTCAGATTTTCCAAAAATATTAAGGATAATGGTTACATGAGAAGCCTAATCCCAAGGCATACTTAAGGAAATTATGAGCATTTTGAGGGATATTACAATACCTCTCCCTAGGGAATATTCTTCCTCGAATGGGATCTAACTAATATAGGAAGGACATCGAAAAAAGAACTTAGAAACCCAAGATTGACATAAGGACACTTTGAAAAATGCATAGAACATGTAAACTTCATACTTAACATAAGACATAGTCCTTGAGAAGAAATTATTTCATAAATCATGCATGCATATGAATGACATATGGAACTAAAATGTAGATATTTAATCAATTTGATCATGAATAACTTAGTACCTTTAGGCTCGAGTGAAAGGAAAAAGATACGGATAATGTTTCATTATGTCTGATTTTGCTTCCCACGTAGCCCTCTCTACTTGTTGATTCCTCCATAACACTTTGACGGATGCAATGTCTTTATTTCTTAACCTTTTTACTTGCCAATCTAAAATCTCAATCGGGACATCCTCATAAGTCAAATTCTCTTCAATACTTACATCCTCCATTGGCACAATAGAATTTGGATCACTCACAAACTTTCTCAATATTGTCACATGAAATACCGGATGAACCAAAGCCAACTCAAGTGACAAGTCTAACTCATATGCTACTTTTCCAATGTACTTCAATATCCTATAGGGTCCTATATATCTAGGGCTCAATTTCACTTTCTTACCAAACCGCATTATCCCTTTCATAGGTGAAATCTTCAAATACACTATGTCATCCACATCAAATTCAAACTCTCTCCTCCTAGTTTTTTAATAGGATTTTTGATGACTTTGAACCGTATTCAATCATTCTTGAGCCTTACTTTCTCCATTGCATCAACTACCAAATCTAAACCAATCAATGCTATCATGACCCAACTCCGTAGGTCGTGAATGGTGTCCAAGTTTGGCACCCATATGTACCCTTAGCCCCACTTAGCGTGTTAGCAAAATAGACAAAAGTTGGAGTCAAAAAGGGGTCGCTAGAGAGGGCATGAGAATAGATATAGCACAAGAGAGACGTTAAGGCCATCACAGAACACAAAGACCAAAACATATATACATAACTCACATCAAAATTCTATAGACCTCTACAGAATGATAGCCTAATCATATGATGGGACAGGGCCCCGTTGTACCCATAACCAATATGTACAAATATATAAGAGAAACGTTAGTACCGAAATAGGGCTACGGACAAAGAAGTACGGCCAACCAACAGGGTAAATGTCCTAAGTGAACGGAACAGCAAACCGAGCATCTGTACCTTCGGGTATGTAATGCAATCCTTAAAGAAAAGGGGTCAGTACAGATAATATATCGAGTATGTAAAGCATGGACTGTAATAAGTAAAGCCATTACCAAAACAGAAGGTGCAGAAATGAGCAAAATATCCAGAATACCAAAATACTTTTCATAACCACATATAATGTATGCAAAAAACATATGCCATATCAGGCCCCATTATGGGACTCGGTGAACAAATCATGGTCGATGCCCCATCACTGGCGCCATAACACATCATAACTTCAGAGTAGAAAATATCTCCATAACAGATCATATCAAATCAGATGGTCATATAAGATTATATCATATCATATATGTACATGGCACATCATAACTCCACAAATCCCATGTACAGGTCGTACCTACCCCCTCACATCGGGGCACTGCGAACAATGCAGAGAAGTACGCATGATAAAAAATCCTGGCCCGGGCTCAGTGAAAGAAGCATTGAGGCATCCACGGGTGGAGTAGTGAGAAACTAAATCCAATATAAAATACAAAACATTTCTAGAGACTCGATAGCGTAACTCTGATGCCAAGTCATATAAGAGAAATTAAGCGATAATCATAGTGCATGTCTTTAAGCGATAACCATATTTCAAAATATATTATGTGTCTTAATAGAATAATTAAAATAAGCTATCATTAAAAATCAAGATAAGAGTCATATCAAGTACCTTTTGAAAGTCACTATGGATTACATCAAAATGAAACTTCTGGAACTATATGCTCGTATCAAAGCGTAATAAAATATCCTTTGGAAATCAAGAAATTGGCCATCCGAGTGGCTCTAGGAATAGGAAATTCCTTGGAATCATAAAAAATTCATATATTTGTTTCATAACAACCATGCCAAAAGAAAGAATAAACCTTAACTTGCTAAAAATTGACTTCGGAAGCTCCTTAACGTGCTGAAAATTGGTGGGGCTGCTTGTTGCACTTCTTGCTGCCCCAAATAGTGATTTTATGCTATTAAACACCATCATATAACCGTAGGATACCTTAAATAATTAATTCACGGAGAAAAAGTCCAGGGCTCACCTTGTTCTAGCCAAACCGTAGCACTATTTCTTCTCCCTCTTAATTTTTCTCTCAAATTCTAAGTTAAGAATGCTGAAAATGAATGTTTAGTCATAAGATAATATATAACCTTCCTTAGAGGGTGACACATGGAATCCCCTAGGGGTGACATATGGCAGCCCCTTTAGGGAACCATCTCAATCATGCGCCCACTCTGTTGCTGCAACATGGCAGTGTGGGACCCACCTTAAGTAGGTGTGTCACCTACTTTGTCCAAGTAGGTGCATCAATTGCTTGCTTTCGAGTAGGTGCTACGCCTCCTTCCATCTCTTCCATGGGTTTTTAATCTCGTCTTACTTTAGGAGCCCATGCAATCCTTGCTACGGAAGCTCAATATGTACTCTGGTAGCTTAAGTATGTAAGACGTCCAAATTGGTAGCTTACACAAGTAAGTTGAGTCCCACGACTTGTTATTTTGGCCCCCAGCTCATTCCGGATTCTTATAACTCTATTTCCAACCTTCCCTACTATAGGGCATCACATCCTCTCTTCCTTAGAGTTATTTGATAGCATGGTAGATAGTCTAGATCACATGTCACTTTTCAAGAGACTTCAGACAATGTTCCCAAGGTGCGAAAGTATGGGGTATAACAAATTCCATCTCACCTACTTCAAAGTACCCCACCGGAGACCTACATCTTCTCCCATACAAGGCTTCAAAAGGAGCCATTTTGAAGCTAGAGTGATAACTATTATTGTAGGCGAAGTCAATCAATGGAAAATGGTAATCCAACTTCCTCTAAGATCAATCACACATGCCCTTAACATATCCTCCAAGGTTTGAATTGTTCTTTCGGCTTGTCCATCGGTTTGAGGATGGAAGGTGGTACTTAGCTTGACTGTAGTTCCAAGACCTTTCTGAAATGACTTCCAAAAATATGAACTAAATTGAGTACCTCTATCCAATATAATCAACAAAAAAACACCATGAAGTTTCACAAGTTCACGAATGTACAACTTAGCATAGTCTTTGACACCATAAGAAGTCTTGACCGATAGAAAATGTTCCAATTTGGTCATTCGGTCCACAATGACCCAAATAGAATCATGTTGTCTTCTAGTGCTAGGCAAACCCATGACAAAGTCCATATTCACATCTTCCCACTTCTATGTAGGAAGTTTGATTTCTTGAGATAGACCTCCCAGCCTTTGATGTTCAACTTTCACTTGTTGACAATTAGGACACGTAACCATGAAATCGTCTATGTCCTTCCTCATGTCATTCCACCAATACACTTCCCTCAAGTAATGATACATCTTGGTGGATCCCGGATGAATTAAATACCGAGAACTTTGGGCCTTATTCACTATCAACTCTCTTAATCCATTAACATTTGGAACATATAAACGAACTTTGTAACGTAGTACCCCATCTTCTCCTAGGGAGAAAGCCTTAACGGATTTTTTTGCACCCAACTTCTTCAATTTGACCAAAATTGAATCATTGTCTTATTTGGCCTTAACATCTGCCGTAAGAGATGATTCTGAACTATTATGTATAAGAACGCCTGCATCATTAGAATCAAACAAATGAACACCTAAACATGCCAATATATGGACCTCTTTAACCAATTCCCTTTTACCTTCCTCAACATGTACAACACTACCCATAGACAACCGACTAAGAGCATCAGCTATAACATTTGCCTTACCCAGATGGTACAATACACTTATGTCATAGTCTTTTAGGAGTTCAAGCTATCTCATTTGCCTAAGGTTCAAGTTTCTTTGAATAAACACATATTACAAGCTTTTGTGGTCGGTAAACAAATCAACATGCACCCCATAAAGATAATGACGCCAAAATTTTAACGCAAACACAACTGCCGCAAGTTCAAGATCATGGGTTGGATAGTTCCTTTCATGCACTTTAAGTTGTCTATAAGCATAGGCTATAACTTTACCATGTTGTATCAATACACAACCCAAACCAACACGCGGAGCATCATAATAAACAAAAAACCCATCCGAACCTTCGAGCAATGTAAAAAAAGAAGTCAACGTAAGACGATCCTTTAATGTTTGGAAACTTTTCTCATATTCTTTGGACCATTGGAATTTTTTCTTCTTTTGTGTCAACTTAGTTAAAGGAGAAGCATTAGATGAGAACCCTTCAACAAACCTTCTATATTATCCGGCTAAGCCCAAAAAGCTTCTAATATCCGAAGGAGATAATGATCTAGGCCAATTCTTAAATGCCTCCATTTTCTTTGGATCTACTTTATCCCATCATCGGACACCACATGGCCAAGAAATACAATCTCCTTCAGCCAAAATTCGCACTTACTAAATTTAGTGAATAATTTCTTTTCTCTCAATGTTTGCAACACAATCCTCAAGTGACCCATATGATCTTCCTCATTTCGAGAATAAATAAAGATATCATCACTGAACACCACTACAAACATGTCCAAATATGGCTTGAAAATATGATTTATCAAATCCATGAATATAGCGGGAGCATTATTCAAACTAAACAACATTACAATTCAAAATGGCCATACCTTGTCTAAAAAGTCTTTTGGGGAATATCACACTCCCTTACCCTCAATTGATGATAACCAGAACATAGGTCAATCTTAGAATAGTAGCTTACTCCTTGTAATTGATCAAACAAGTCATCTATTCTTGGAATTGGATATTTGTTCTTTATAGTGACCTTATTCAATTTCCGATAGTCTATACACATTTGGAGTGACCCATATTTCTTCCTAACATATAACACGGGAGCACCACATGGTGAAATACTCGATATTTTAAAACTCTTATCCAATAAATCCTTCAATTGTTCTTTCAACTCCTTAAATTTCGATAGAGCCATATGGTAAGGAATCATATAAAAAGGTTGTGTATCCAAAAGGAGATCTATGCCAAAGTCAATTTCCCTTTCGGTAGGAATACCGGGCAAATCATCAGAAAACACATCAAAGAACTCCTTAACTATATGGATCGACTCAAGAATAGGAGTTTTGGAATCGATGTCCCTAACTCGCACAATATGATAAATGCACCCTTTAAAATCATTTTTCGAGCCTTAATACATGAGATAAATCGATCATTAACCACTGAATCATTACCCTTCCATTCAAGAATATACTCATTAGGAAAGTAAAACTTAACCACACTAGTCCTATAACATATAGATGCGTAAGTGGCATGTAATCAATCCATATCAAGAATGATATAAAAATCAGTCATATCAAGTTCCACAAGGTCACATGGAATAACTCTATGCAAGACCCATACGGGATAATTTCTATAAACTCTCTTGGCTAATACCGAATCACCAACGGGAGTATAAATTAAAAAAAGTTATATTAAAACTTTGGGGCACACATAAAATCTTAGAGCAATATAAGGAGTAACAAAAGATAAGTTTGCACCTGGATCAAGCAATGCATACAAATCAAAGTTAAAGACTTGTAAAATACCCGTGACCACATCGGGAGAATCATCAACCTCTTACCTAGCATGATGAGTATATAGTTGGTTATTGCATTGGCCACCCTTAGGTTGAGCTTGGGTGCCTTATTGCACTTAGCCTCTTAGAGGAAGACCTTCTCCACACTTGTTGGCAACAACAGGGCACTTGAATCGCTTATGTCCCATAATTCTACATCCATAACAAGCACCCATTCCCATCAAAAACTTTCCTCCATGTTTCCTTCCACACTTTGCACACTTAGAAAAAGAAAGGTTGCTAGCATTTACACCTCTTTCTGCTTGAGATTTAGGGTATGGTACCCTATCATTAGAAAACTTTTTCCCCAAGCTTTGGCATTAGTGAGAGCGTCCACTACTACTAACGATCCTAGCATTGGAAGACCCACCTTCATACCGGCCCTCTTAGAATCCCTCATCCTCTTTTCCTTGAGCTTTTCTCCCTCAATTTGTTTGGCAAAAGTCATGAGCCAAGATATATCCATCTCTTTAACAAGCATAGTGGTGCAACATTCCGTAGCAACCAAGTTGTATACCTCTGATATGAATTTACTCATTCAGGCATGTGGATTGGCAACCAATAAAGGAGCATACTTGGATAGCTTAGTAAACTTGAGGGCATAGTCCCTCATCCCCATATTGCCTTGTTGAAGATTTATGAACTCCAACACTTTAGCCTCCCTTAACACAAAAGGGAAAAATGATCAAGGAAATCAAGTTTGAAAGTTTTCCATTCAATAGGACTTCATCCACCCTCTCCAACTTCTGTTGAGTGTACCATATTTGAGCAACATCCTTAAGTTGGTAAGCCGCCAACTCCGCTTTTTCTTTTGAAGTCACCCCTATAATACTCACTATCTTATAGACCTCATCAATGAACTCTTGAGGATCCTCATTAGCTTTTGAGCCATGAAACTCTGAAGGATTTATTCGTTTAAAGTCGCTTACTCTTGAGGCCAGAGTAGGAACATTAGAAGGAGTCACAACACCTTGGTTTGTCACCACTCAGGCTAGCATAGTAATCGCAGTTCAGAACTCCGCATTAGTCACTTGGTCTGATATGGAACCATTGTCTTGGGAGCTGGGGGAGATTGGGCTTTATTAACATTATCTCCCCTTAGAAATGGTAGTTTTCTTGGATCTATCTTTCTGAAAATCGCAAGGGAAGACCATTAGGGGGAAAAGTAGTCTTACTGTAAACTCTATAGCACGATGTGGATCATTAAAGAAGTGTGAATTCCTAAAATGCCTCATAGCCTCCTACTTATAAGTGTGGCGCAGTTCACACCCTTGAATAAGACTCTACTTGATGTGGCATGTTGGACACCCTAGGACACTTGAATAGAAAACCTTATGCTCTGATACCAAGTTCAGAATGAACCGACCTAGGGCCTAGTCGTAACACGGCGATCGAAACCCTAAAGAGCTCCAACTAAGCCTTTTGTAATATCATAAGCATATATAAGGTAAAGAAAAATTGAAAATATCATAAAAGAGTCTAAACCATGAATAGAAATTTAAGAACGTCACATGACAACATAAACTTGAAATATTTGTCCAATTAGATGCCTCTACTCATGAATATGGGAGGGAGGGGGATAAGACATGTTCCTAGCTCATCTCAAAATGAAACACAACAAGAGTCTTTGAAAATAATAACTAACACGGTAACTAGTCCCCGATAAATAAAGACTTACCACCAACACCACCGGATAGAAAAGCTTAACTAGCCACGTGGATGAATATGATCTTCAACCTCATCCTCTACATTATGATACAATGTAGGCAAAAAGTATACATTAGTATGTTGAAATGTACTAAATTTGAGTGTATGACATATAATGTAAATAATGGAATACAATGGTCAAGTAAATCACGTGATAAGATGAGGTAAGTAAAGTCATAAGAAAATCATATTGACCAAAGAATTTAAAAAGCATAATTTAAAATCATAGCATACATAAGAGATCATTCATATGTTGGATAGGAACCTTAACCGACAATAAAACCCTGTGAGCTATAATATGGAATCCCATTATCTCCCCATACAATGAAGAAACTGGAGAATCTACTTGCCAAGGTAGACTCTACCCCGCTAGGCGGGTCATACATACACTATATGTAGATCCAATAGCTAGTCCATGAAGGCAACCTACGGTGACACATAATTCATGGGACATGAGGCTGCTACTAAGGCTTTTGCTAGGGCCCCACCTCAAGTCCACTAGGTTCTAAGTCAAATTCCAAGGAATACATGCATAGCATAGAAATCAAAATTACATTTATCATACTAATGATCATAGGTTTGAAATCATAGAGTAGACCATTTTCATAACATACTTGTAATATGAGAATTGTCCTTTCATCATTACAATCATATTTGCATAATTAATATCGTTAGGCCCTAGGTCACCACATAGGACCCTAAGTCACCTTTTAAGTCTTAGGTCACAACATAGGGCTCTAAGTCACCTTACTTCATAACTTGCAGTAAATTCATACCTTGAACTTAGAGTAGAACTCAATTGCATAATCAATTGACTTTGAAAATCATGTATTTTACTTGAAAACATGCATGATAATAAAATTTATATCATCCCATACATAATTCATATAGATAATGTCCTTTAGAAGTATAATTCAAAATACTCATAATTTACATCATGAACCCTAGAGATCAAAATAGGATAATTCGTGGGAAAATTATTCAATTTAATAAAATAACCATAAATTTATATCAAAATAGACTCATAATTATAATTTGAATCATAATTAATGCATTAGTAATATAGATCATAAAACCCATAAAATACCATACTTTAATTTGATAGAAAACTTGAGAAATTAATTGGGCTTCATTGGTAAAAGGATCCATGAATCAATACCCACATACCTTAAGTGCCAATACCAAATAATTTGAAGAACTTGAGAGTTTTGATGGAGAGCTTGAATGATTTTTACTTGAAGTCTTCAATGGAGTCCTTGAGAGTCTTTTTAGAGAGAGAAAAATTTGAAGAGGTGAATTGTAGAAGAATGAATAGAATTAAAGTTTTTAGGTTAATGTATAGAGTAGAATTAGGTCCTAAAAATGTCTAGGTTCATTATCTAATAATTAGGTAAAATTCTAAAAGTGCCCTTGTTAAAAAAACTAAATTTGGCCAGAAATCATCGCCAGGTTCGCAATGCGGAGTAAAGTAAGTCAGTGACGCAGACTTGTCATGCACCTTACTGGTTTGTGTAGTTTGTTGAGAAATCTATCATTCAATCTACGGATCCTAAAAATCCACCAAAACTATTTTCCTATAATTTTTGACCCCCTGATTGATATTCCAAACTTGGATTTTCAAAAAAGATTAAGGATAATGCGTTACATGAGCAGCCTAATCCCAAGGCATTCTTAAGTCACTTATGAGCATTTTGAGGGATATTATATATTATCTACAATGGAGGGCATAAAACCTATTATTGTGTTGACCACCCTATGGTTGCACTTGGGCACCTTGAGCAACTTGGCCTTGAGGGTGAATATCTTTGACCTTGCATTCCTTGATATGATGACCCGGCTTACCACACCAGTAGAACACATTTAAACCGGCTAGACATTAGCCCCTGTGGTTCCTACCACCCTTATTACATGTGGGAGAAACTTGACCAATCAGATCACCTCCTTGAGGCTTAGTTTAGGGCACCTATCCTTGTCAATTCTTGGAGTAGTGGCATTAGAAGATCTTTGGACGGAGTACCTTTGGTGAAAATGAGGACGTCCACCACTTTCGGATTTGTCATGAGAGAATTCACTATCATAGACCCTTGGACTCTCTATTCTTCACCTTCAACTTATCACTATATACTTGCTCCACATAGGTCATGAGTCTAGCTATATCCATTACCAACAACATAGTCGTTTTGCACTCCATCGCGGCCATGTCCGACATACCGCATTACAAACTTGCTTATACGAGCTCTTGAGTCAGTAACCATAAATAGGGCATATTTTGGCAATTGAGTAAACTTAAGGGAATACTCCCTCACACTCATACCTCCTTACTTAAGGTTGATTAACTCTTGCACTTTATCCTCCCTCATCCTAAGTCACGGGATCCTCCTCTCTAGGACTCTCACTTTTCCATTGATCAAACCAAATTTTAGAAACACCCTCAATTATTAGATAGCCAACTCTTCCCTCTTAATAAGGCCAACCCCCATAATCTCAACAATCTTATGGATGCCATCAACAAACTCTTGTGGATCCTCATCAACTTTAGAACCCCAAAACTCTAGAGGATTCATCCTCATGAAATCACGGACTCTTCACCGCTGTACCAATATTTGGGTTCACAGAAGACACCACCTCACAATTTACATGAGCTATAATGGCTTGAACGACTACTTGTAAGGCCCCTCGGAATTTGGCATTGGAAACTTGATCATTCATAGGGTCATTCGGAGGTTGTTACTCCTATTCAACCACATTTCTTCTAATAGGGTATCTTCGTGGAGGGGAAAATCTAAAAATTCCAAAGCACAAGTGTTAGAGGGAAAAGACTTAACCACTCTACCGCACCACATGGATTATCAAAGAAGTGAGACTTTTCTAATATATTTCATAGCCTCCTATTAATGGATGAGGGACACTTCACACCAATAAATAAGACTCTACTTAGCACGCCATATTAGACTACCTAAGACTTTTCTACACCTTCTTCTCTGATACTAAGTTTATCAAGATCCAAACTAGGGCCAAGCCGCAACACGATGATCAGGATGCGAGTGACCCCAACCATAATCCATCTTAGAATACATCACATACATAAGTTAATAAACATAAAAATGTTAAGCTGAAGTAATCAAATCAAAGAGTATGGGAATAAGGGATATAATCAACCAATAACCATCTATATGGACTACATTATAATATTGTCTAAACATACCTCTAGTATAACCTTTGACGGGGGCTTAGGAAAAAGTCCTAGTTCACCCTAACAATAAAAGAAAGTCAAAGTAATGGTGCATGATTAAAAGTCTTGTCCTCGATAGAATGAGGACTCACAGACTTCTTGAGGATTTAGGGAAATGTCTAGCCACGAATAGGATGATCGTGTGTATCTTCCATCCCTACATTATGAGACCATGTAGGAAAAATATGTGTTAGTACGTTTTAATATACTAAGTATGTGAGGTATGCATGAACAAGTAATGGAACATAATCAATATGCCATAAGATACATGAACAATCATAATGAATATGAGTAAAGCTTAAAAACAATTTAAAGCATCAGAAGCTCTTGGTCAATGCATATCATAAAAATGTTATCATGAACTCATACCATTACATAGAATTCGATGACTCCTGCATCGAGATTGGCTGATTATTCCTGCATCAAAACAGGAGAGGCTACCTTGCCAAGGCATACTCCAAAAGTAACTATTCAACCGGGCTATGTGGATCCACTAGTTAGGCCATGAAGCCAACCTATGTGGGCAACATATTTTTGGACTTTAGGTTGCTATTAGGATTTCCTTGGGTAACTAACTACGTTACCAGACCGAACCCCACCAAGAAACCCTCTTGGTTCTTAGTCAATATCCTAATGGAAACTCGTAAATATGATCATAACATAGTAGGAAAAGATAGTAACTGCCTATCAATCCACCTTTAAAACAAATTAGGAATAACTCATCTTAACTTAGAGATGCATCAGAATCAATAACTTTGATGAGAATTGTCAATATTACCATCTTAAAATAAATTTTTATGAGAATTGGACTTAACACACTATAATAACATCTTTCTCTTAACTTTGATCATTATCATAACTTCAACCTTAGAATCATAATCTCAACTTTAAATGATTTAAAACTTTCATTGCAAGTCATTTAACTCATGATCAACTCATAAACTCGTCTTTAAGTCATAATCATAACTTGAAAACAACTTTATGCATGGGCATCTATAATGCAAATTATAATTATGAAATTTATATGTGAATATACATATAATGATCATTAATAAAATCTAAAAATAGAATTAACTCAGCCCAATGTAATTCATCAAAACTAGAGTTCATAGTCAACTATAAATTGAATGAAAACTTGAGAACTCTTTGATACTTCATGAGTGAAAAGAACCCATGAATCAATCCCCACATACCTTCCTTGAACTCATTAATAATTTAAGAATTACCTTGAAGAAATCTGGAAACCCTAGCTTAAATTTGGAGAGAAATCTTGAGAGACTTTTGTTCTTTGCCATAGATAAATTTTAGGAGAATGAATTAAATAGGAGGGGAATTTGAAGAATTTAAGATTTATAGAATTTGACCTTTGCTATAAATGTGTCCTTTTTTTTCTGGGAACAGACCCTACACGAAGCTCCAACCTCTCTTGCACTGTCAGGGGTTGAGCTACACCCCCAAGCCTTAACATAAATAAAATTATATAAATACACGAAAGGGGACATAAACCTTACCTCCGACCTTAAGTTGGTTCATAAGTCGGCTAACCTACTAAGGTCGGCCAACTCATCCCCGATACTAGATTGAAAGCGATAAACTTATGAGAGGACTCCTCTCGATACAACGCAACTAAGAAAAAAAAATGAGGGAGACTCTCCCCTTCCATATAAATACAACAAAGAAACCTATACTAGTCCTATTCAAATAAGCTATATTAGAAAACATAGATAAATCAAAGTAGGTCAAGTATATAAACCTTCCAATTTCCATGGATTGAGATTGATTTTGTCATCATTGTCCTTCTTAATCTTGTCGTAATAAATTTGTCCATATGATGTAAGTGCGAGAATCAAAAGGGTTGCATTGTGCTGCTGCTAGTTTGGGAATATAGAAAAGTACCTTATTAAAAAGACTGGCTTTTTCAGGGTTACTCGACTAAGGTCTCCAATCATCCATTCATGCTATAACTTCTTGAGCTCTATTATTTTTGGAGTTAATATAATCCTACAACCCCAAGAGGCTTTTTGGTATGGTATGGTTCATGTTGTTGAAAGATGCTGAGGTTGTGAACTACTCTTCGATATGCTGCTGCAGCCCTGTATGTTCTCCCTTGAAACTGTTGCAAATTGTTCTTGCAGCTGCTTAGTATTTGTGGCTCTCCACAGATGTTGTATATGTCTTTGTAGCTCCCTGAAATCTGCAAGACTAAGGTAACAAGAAACAACAAAACAAATATCCAAACAAGCCTCCTGAATTTCTGAAATTTCTGGAGTTGTTGGAGTTACATCTTTTTGTCTTCTCAATGTGTGCCCTGATAGTTTTTGTTATAGTTGTGTGTTGTTTCTGCTGAGGGATATAGCTCCACTTGTTGCTTTATTGAGGGCTACATCTCAGAAACCTGCACAAACAAACAAGGAAACACACAAGAAAAGCAATGGTGTAGTTCTTAATGTTGTTGATAGTTCCTGATTCATGAGTTTCCATATCTAATTGCTATTGAAGTTGTAGATGTATAACTGGAAAGCTACAAGTTTAGATACTGTACTTCCACTAGAAGAGGTTGAAGTTATACAGAGATCTATGTTATTAGTTGTGTTTATTTGGAAATTCAACTGAAGCAGCTGTGGTGTTGGCTGCTGCTGATTCTTCCCAAGATCACAAATAGTGTATACTGTATTGTAACTCTAGGTACCTACAAATTTATAAGGATAATCCAACAAAACTAAACACAAACAAATACAAACATAAAAGGACTTCCCCAGGTTGCTGTGGCTAATGAAGATTTGTTGTGTATTGGACCAATTATTATGACTATAATTCCTCTTATTCTTATTGATGATAAAGCATTCTAGGTTCTCCAAGAGTGTTTTGGAAAATGTTGGTGGGGGGATTTGTATCTTGCAGGCTGAAAGAAGTCTTTGCAATAGTCTTGCATCTCCAGCCAGATTCCTAGGTGTTAATTGTTGCATATTGCATCTATTGTACCAAACACAAGCAAGGCTGTGCATGTTCTTCTTTCCATATTGCAGGTCATGTTGCTATTGTGAAGGTCTCTTGGTATTTCAATATGCAAGGTGGAACTTGTCATTACTAAATTGAATCAGCTTCTGTGTATGCTCCTCCTCAGTCTGCATATTAGTAGGTTGGTTCCATTATTTTAGCTCAGCATCATACTTGTGTATCCCAAGCTTAGTCCAAGTTATCAATTGTTGCATCTTGCCATTGCTGAACCAGGAATTAAACTTGACTGGCCTTCCACTAGTTTGATGACATGGTGCATCTCTACATGTGCCTAAACAATAAAAAAAGAACAAGAAAAGGAAGAAAAGTTCTAATCTACTCCTAACCTGTAAAGTTAGTATGGTTATTCTATGAATGCAAGGATCAAGGGAGATGTTCCCATTTATAGTGGTCCTAACTGTAGAACCTTCAAAATAACTATATCTATGCATAGTAAAAGCCAAATTTAAGATTAAGCTGGACCAACAAGGCTGGAAAGGTCATGGAGGTTTCTTGATTCTCTTAAGCCTTCTTCTTCTGAAGTTGGCCATTTCCAGCTTTTCAAGTTCAAGGTATGCTCTTGCCTCTTTAAGAAGCTCATGCTTAGTGAGATATAGATATGGGGAAGTGTATTTGTGACTATGTTTGGACAAGACATCAGCTACAAAATTGGTTTCTCTATAGGTGTGGCTGCATTTGAAAACCTGGAACTAATGGCTGACTTCCTACAATTATTGAAGCTATGTCTTGACATTCCATGGTGGTTGGGCTAAGTGTTTTATCCATTTGATTAGGAGCTCAGAGTCTACTTCTAGGATTACTTTTGTGTATCCTAATTGGAGACACCAAGTCAAACCAAAGATGGCTACCATCATCTCTGATTAGTTGTTTATGCCTTCTCAAAAAGGGGTTAAAAAGGCAAAGAGAAGATCACCTTGAGGGTTCCTTAGCAGTCCTCCCCCTCCTATTTTTCCAGGGTTGTGAAGTGCACTACCATCAGTGTTCAGCTTTATCATGTGAGCTGAAGGTTTCTTCCAATAGATAGTACTAATAGTGACTTCATTAGTACATTTTTTCACAAGAGAGACCAGTTCCCTCCAGTTATTTAGCCAGCTAATATAAGGGTATGTAGTGCTCAGCAGGTTGAAGTTGTCTTTGAACACTGAGTACATCACTCTTGTAATGTTGGACTGCTTCCCCCCATATCTGATAAAACACCTATTTTTCCATAGGTTCCAACATATGAAGATTGGAGTAGCTTGTAGAATGAGCTTATGGACATCATTGTTGTATTTTGTGGACCACTACTTCATCATCAGACTTCTAAGGGGTGTGTAATCCTTGTTAATCCCCAAAGAATTAGCAAATACACTCCAAACTTTCCTGGCAAAGTTTCTAGAAATAAATACATGGTCAATGGTATCCAATCCAGGTCTATAGCAGCAGTAATACTTGGCTGGGGCTTCTCCAAAGCTGATGAGTTTTTCATTAGTAGGGAGTTTCCCTCTAAGTGCTCTCTAGAGAAGAAAAGAACATTTAAAAGGTATGTGCTTGTGCCATGTTTGAGAATTGATCCTTGTCCTATTCCTCTTATCTCTAATAAGTTCCCATGCAGAAGAGCAACTAAATTCCCCACTGCTATTAGGCCTCTATGAGGCCTGATCAAGTTTGTGAGGTTGATAGTTAATTTTAGCAGCTAGAATACTAGGTACAAACTGTGGAGGGGCTTCATGAGTGACCATTTCTGCATTCCATTAACCATTGATTATGAAAGAGGACACCTTAGTATTATTCAGTCTACAATTGACAGACCTGAAATTTGCTAAGGGGAAAACTCCCAACCAGTTATCCCACCAAAAAAGGCAAGAACCTGATTATAGCTGCCATTAGATATAAGGCTCAATATTGTGTTTGTTCGTTATCACTTGTTTCCATATCAGAGATTGTCTTGTATGCCACTTTTTGGTTATAGGATTATATCTCTGACAATACTTGGCTTTGAGGAACTCACCCCATAGAGAGTTATTGGTTCTGAAAATCCACCATTGCTTGTATTGGAAAAACTTGGCTACATCTGATATTAATCTCACTCCAATACCACCTTCCTCATAGGGATAGCTTAGATTCTTCCAAGAAGACCAATGATATTTCCTCTTTTCATTCTTCCAACCCAAGAAAAAGTTGATTGTGATGCTCTGAATTTACTTGATGGTGGTTACAGGTAGGGAACTAGCAGACATCAAGTGAATGGGAAGTGCCTGCATGACATGTTTAATCAAATTAACTCTTCCTCCATAGTTGAGTAGCTTGGCTTGCTATCCATTTATCCTAGTCACAACCTTAGAAATAAGATCAGAGTAGTAGATGATCCTTTGCCTACCAATGTAGAGAGGACACCCTAAGTATGTGATAGGGCTATTTTTCTACTTGAAGCCTGTAACATTCTTGATTCTTCTCACAGTAGAGTTGAAGGCATTAGAAGGCAGCATATAGTGACTCTTGTCTCTGTTTATCAGTTGACCTGAGACATTCTCATAGGTATGTAAGGTCTCCATAATGGGTTGCAAAGTCTGAGACCTCCCAGATGAGAAAATGATTATATCATCTGCAAAGCTGAGATGATTAATCTGAGGTCCTCTCTTTACCATAAAGAATCCATGATATTGTGGATGCTGATGGAGATTATTCAAGAGTCTAGATAGGACTTCAGCACCAAGAATGAATAAGGCTGAGGAAAGAGGGTCCCCTTATTTAAGGCCTCTTGTGGAGTGAAAGAAGCCATGCCTTGAGCCATTAATAATGATGGATTACCAGTTATGTGACATAAGTCTCCATACCATGTCAATGAACTTTTCCCCAAAGCCTATTCTCCTCAAAACCAAGCATATATAGGACCAACAGACTCTATCATATGCCTTGGGTATGTCTAGTTTGATAACAACATTACCTCCCACAATAGGCTTCTTTATTTGGTGGATGATCTCTTGGGCAAGCATTATATTCTCTAATATGCTCCTATTCTTAACAAAACCAGATTGGTTAAGAGATATGAGACTGGGCAGAATGGGAGCTAATCTATGTGTGAGAAGTTTGGAGATAATTTTGTTTGTGAAGTTGCTAAGGCTTATAGGCCTAAATTTTGTTTATTTGTTAGGATGATTTATTTTTGGGAGTAAAACCAAATAGGTATGCGTATAATATTTAGGTAAGGTTTGTCCACAGAAGAAGGCATAGACCACTTTGAGTAATTCCTCTTTTATAATATCCCAGCACACTTGGAAGAACTTCCCATTCATCCCATCAGGGTCCTTAGCTCTTCCATAGTAGGGATAGCTTGAAGATCTCTATTATGTTTAGCACTGACCATCTGTGGGATACATTACAGTGCATCCTCCTGAATATGTTCATCTTTACCCGTGAAAATGTATTGGAAATGGTCACATTCAGCCTTGGCTATCTCATCATCTTCGTGCAGCTAGGTACCCTCCTTATTTTGAATGCTATGGATATGAAGTTTCCTCCTCCTTCCTCTAATCAAAGCATGAAAATATTTGGAGTTCATATCACCTTCTTTGAACCAATGCAACTGAGTTTTTTACTTGAGCACGGATTACTCCATTTTCAAGTATCTAATATACTCAGTATTAATTGAATGAAGTTTGGTTCTGCACTCCTCATTATTGACAGAGATCAGTTCCTCTTTAGCTTGTCTAGACTTTTCCTCATATTCTTTCACTTTGGCATAGATATCCCCAAACTGTAACTTGGACCAGCTACTAATAGTGGCAGATAGCCTCTTCATTTTTTGATGGAAGCACCACATTGGATTACCCTCTGTATCCCTGCTCCAGCACCTACTAACCATCTCTATAAAAGTTGGGTAGTCTGTCCAGCATTTTAGGAATTTGAAGTATTTGATGTGATTATGATTGTGTTCAGTCATTTCCAAGAGTAAAGGACAATGATCTGACCCCACTGTAGGTAGGTGAGTAATGGTAGTCTGAGGTATCACCTCTAGCCATTTATTATTGCATATACCTCTATCTAATCTCTTCTATTTTCTGAACATTATACCTCTCAGATTAGACCAGGTTTATTTTTGTCCTGAGAACCTAAATCCTGCAAACCACAGGCTTTAATGGTGCTAATAAATTCCAAACTCTTTCTCATATTGTAGGTTATACCCCTTAGTTTCTCTTCAAGATCTATAATAACATTGAAGTCCCCTAGAGTGCATCATGGAAGGGATGTATTTGACTGCTATAGCATGCTGTTCCACAGGGGTCTTCTGAGATGGTCCTTGCATTTTGCATATACAAAAGTAGCAATGTACTGATTGGGGGACATTACATGGTTTAATTCACAAGTAATCAACTGCTCCCCATTTTCTAATATCCAGCAGTCAACATCCTTAGTCCAAAAAATCCAAATCTTACCATTTGGATTACTGATGGCACAGTCCATGCTTAGTTGATTTCTGAATTGCTGAATTTGAGAATTATCTGAGAATGGCTCCAAAATGGCAATAATAGATATTTGATAGATACTCTTAAGGGACTTAAGTCTTTCCATGGCTCCTTGGGTATTGATACCTCTTATATTCCAGCTGAGTATATTAATCATTAGGATATTTTGGAGGTAAATAGTCCAGTATGTGGTATGCTTGTTATGATAGAGTTAGTGGGGCTATTTGTCTTGACATTATACATAGTTTTGTGCACTCCTCTAGGGGATAATCCTTGAGATTTGGTAAGCTGCTGAATTTTATCTTCTAAGTCCCTATCATTCTTAGTGGTTGGACTGAAAGCTGTGAGCAGGTGTTCACTGGCATTTTCATCTTTATCCTGACCCTGCATGGATTGGATATCATTGTCATCCTCAGTTTCAAACTCATCTACAGTATATTCATCTATGTCTTGAGGGACGTTTATGTTAGTGTTTATTATACTTTCCAACTGAGACTTTGTGCTCTGATTAGGAGTTTTCTAAGCTGTTTGTTTAGTAAGTGTATGATTATAATGAGCTTGTAGGGGAGAAATATCAATGCCTATTTGATCATCATCCAACACAAACTACTGACATCCTGAAGAAACCTCAGCCTTCTTTTCTACTATGTCAAATACCTTAGTAAAAGGACTTTTTTCAACATAGTTTTTCTCCTGAATCTTCTTTTTAAGTGCCTCTCTTATTTTCTTGCTCAACTTATTTTTTTATCAGTAGAGTCTTTACCACTAGTACTTGCAAATGATCCCATGTCTTTAGCCATAGAACCTTTGTTAGCTTGCAAGATAGAAATATTTGTAGGGTCCTCTACTTGCCTGAGTTCTGGAGTTGCTATGACAATTTGATCATTGAGTTTAGTGGTAGCAGTGGCTCTAAAGTCACACCTAGGGTCAGTGTTTTGGTTATCATGCAAAACATGAGACAGTCTCCCACCCTCTATGAATTCCCCATCCTGCAGGTTAGTATATATCTCCTATACTTTTCCATCCATACCTCCAGCAACTTCTAAATCAGTAGCAACAGAAATATATAATGGGGATTTTAGGGATCTTGGGAGAGCTGAGTCAATACCTCAGCCTTTGGCATTATTGTACTCCACAGCTTCCACATCATTATTAAGTTCAAACCTGGCAGCCATATGGTTATCTATAGGTTTGCTAGTGGCCTTCCTTTTAAAAACCTATTGAATGGGCTTGTGGGGATTGGTGACCAAAATTCTATGAGGAAGGGGTTGCTAACTCTGGACTCCAGAGACAACATTACATTTTTGGATATTATCATTATTAATATTAAAGAAGGTACCTGTTGGTTGCATGTTCTTTGGTTGCTGATTATCACTGGTGAGTGATTGAGGCATTTTTTAGCTTTCTCCTTGATGTATTCTGCTTTGTTTAGTGTGTTGAAGAGTTCCTTGTTGGTGGGATTGGCCATTCTTCTTGGTTTTCTTCTTTTGAGTTTGCCATTCCTTTTTTTCTTGCTTAACTTCAGATTCTTCATTAGTCTTATTAGCTTGTTGTTCCTTGGTGTTGTTTTTCTCTTGGATTTGTTCTTCATTGGCCTTACCAGTGCTAGTTTTTTGCTTGCCTACTGGAGTTTCTTCTTGGGAGTTTTTTTTCCTATTTTCCTCTTCTCTTCTCTTCACAGTACAAGCAGTATGGTTGTGGCCCTGGTGCTTACAATACTGGGAATATTCAGGCACTCCTTCATATTGAATTGGTTGCCATCTACCTTTTCCATTCACATCTTTTTCAAATCCCATCCATACATGTTGAGGTCTTTACTTGGTAATATCAACTTGGACCTTTAATTTAGCAACACTACCTCTAGTTTTCTTATATGTTGCCAAGTCCAGGAACAACACTTTCCCAATAGGAGACAGTAGAGGTGTGACCACCTCCATACAATAACAATGCCAAGGAAGTTCTGGTAGGATTGCCCATATAGGGACCAAAGGAGTTTCCTCCTCTAGTTTAAATGTGGGAGTCCAGAGCTGTAATCTCATGAGCTGGCCTTAGATGAACATTTTTCCCTTTTTCCACACTGCTGTGTGATCAAAATCATTATCTAAATCAATGTATAGGTGTCTAGAGTTGAAGTAAGTCAGTTTAACCGCCCCCCCCCCCCCCTCTATAAGTTCTGTTTGGAGAATGAGCTTTTTTCTAATAACCTACATTTTTGGCATAGTATTTGTAAACTTCCCAATAAGTGTGTATTTACACCTAACTACTAAATTAACCCTAAAATATTCCTTAGAAAACAAAACTGTAGGGTATCCTTGCTTTGTGGTGATTGCAGGAGGAGAGATACCTATTGGAGTATTTTGTACAGCCTCTTGGGCTCTAAGTCTGGTCGCAAGTGTATGAGTCATAATAGGATTTAGAGGATTGGGAGTATTTGGATTAGGAGCTCTGATTTGGTTATTATTTTTGGGGACAGGATTGTTCCTACTTGGTGGATGGCTGTTTTGATCTCTTTTATGATTGTTAGGATTAAAAACCTCAAAGTTGTTAGAAACTCTCAATGGGGCAGAGTTGGTAACTAAGTTTTGTTCATTTGGTTGGGATTGATTAGGCACTAACTTAGTTGCTTTGTGGTTTTGATTTGGCTTATCAAAGTTACTAGAGATTTTAGGAAAATTGTGCTAGTTTGGAGTGTTCTTCTTATGAGCTGCTATAAGGTTGGAAGTGTTAGTGCCTTGGTTCTCAATAGCAGTAGGTACAGCATTACTGGACTTAAACTTATTGCCAGCATCATTTTGAATATATCCTTCCCTCCCCTGAGTAGCAGTAGGTACATCATTACTGTACTTAAACATATTGTTAGCATTATTTTGAATATAACCTTGCTTCCCCTATATTGAACAATCTACCACAACACCATGGTTCTCATTTGCATTAGATTGCAATTGAGTTCCAATGGATTTCAGCATACTACTTGTGGAAGGGACAACATCATTTTGCATAGAAGTATTACCAGCAGTACCAGGGTATTCATTTTCATGACCACCACTGGATTTCAACATATTATCATCATCAGTAATCAAATTAGAGGGAGTAGAAATATATGCAGCTGCATGTACACCACTTATGTGATAATTTTATTTCTTCACATTATGATCCATATTATTATTATTAAGAGGATCATGAACTAAGCCCTGCAGGGATTTACTAATAGTAGTACCAGGAAGCTCATTTGCAAGAAGTTGTAAAGGACCTTCACTAGACTTTAACATATTGATAGCAGTACCAGGAGCTCCAGCACCACCATAGTCCTCTTGACAACTTTTTGATTTTGAGCTTATTTGTGAAGATTCGAAGTACCTTAGGTGGCTGGAAAGGTGCGCACCACTATTGTGGTCCTTTTGACATTGGTCTCGCACTAAGAGTTGGCCAGAGCTCCAGCGCCACTATTGTTGACAGTGTTGCAGGCGATATTCAAGTGTTTTGGTGAGGATTATAGGTCGCGCTTGGTGATCTAAAGCTTCTCCATATCATGAGGAATTATTTGGCATTGACTTTGATCCATTATCCTCGCTGGACCTCCGGCGCCGCCATTATTTTCTTCGCCGAAGTTTTTTCCTATGGTGAAAACTATACCATCAGTGGCGCCATGACCTGGGGGATAAACCCCAATGTGTATATTGTCTCGAATAACACCTGAGCCCCTTCGATTTTGAGATTGTGATTCCGGCGGCATTGTGGCTTTTTGCACAGAAATCGCCTAAACAGTGTGTTCAATTTGGCTGGTGAATATTTATGATTTTTGGCCTGAATGTAGTTCATAGGATGTAGATACAATTCCTGTATTTAGTTTAACTCGCAGGAATCCATTCTTCTGCAAATCAATAATTTGTTGAACATTCATCAGCTCCTCCTCAAATATATGAATAGTGCTCGCTTCTGATTTTTGATGATTGGAGGAGCTATAGTTGGAGTTTGGAGATGATACAATTTGTGTTGCATTCGTATCAATGAAATCTTCGATTCCATCTTTCGAATGAAATTTTTTGATATCCGGAGGTGGTCCCACTCCATATTCGAAATTATGACTAAAGTGCCCTTCTTGAGAGCTTATTTCTTAGAGAGATGTTAGAGAGAGAGAGAAGCGACACTATAAATATGTCTAGATTCATTGAACTGGACATTAGAAAAGACATAATTGTCCTTCATTAAACTCTGGATTTTGAACCTGTGAACCAACTGCTACAGGTCATTGAAGGGATGACGAGTAATCTAAATGACTCATCCTATAGATCTGAGAAAAGGTTTAAAAATTGAGTCTTTGAAATTTTGGAATAGTTCAAGTTTATGACCCATAAACTTGGAAACGATTCATTCTTGAGGCTTATCCTATAGGTCCCAAAAACCTATAAATTTTAAGGTCTCTGAAGTTTTTCCATAAGTCATTGTTACGACCTGTTACAACTACTACAACCCATCTTGACAAGTGGTAGACTTGGCCTTGGGGAAACATTTGAACCAGGCTTTTGAAGCCATCCTACGAAACTTTCTATGGGTCGTCTATTGAAGAACAAACCATAATCATGAGTTGAAGGACCTCCCTTTAAGGTTTGTCATGAATAACCACCATGACTCCCTCTATTATTCATTTTTATAGGTCGTATAAACCTCCACGACACGTAGAGATGGTCATGAACTTGGGTCCAGTTCAAGATTTGAGAATTTTCTCCTTGTTTCCAAGTTTCTGACTTATATGGCCTTACATTCACCAAGAAATACTAGGGTTCCTTACAACTTCAAGTCTCCACTCACAAAGATTAAATTAGGGATTTATTTCCCCAATATATGTGGGTCTCAATCATGTGTTTTTCGACCCATAGAACCCAAGTATTTTTTTATAACTAATACCTCATTCAAATAGTGAATTTTATGGGTCTTTATATTATGATTTCAAATGCATATATTCTGATTACCAAAACTCTTAAACTGTATGAAGCTATTTCAGGACAACTTATCAATAAAGATAAGAGTCAAACCATGATGCTACTGAATACTCCCTCTGGTGTGGTGGATAGGGTCAGCATGATCACAGGATACAAATGCACTCATGGCCCAATCACTTACCTAGGCTGCCCCCTATATATAGGAAGACAAAGGATCATATACTTCTCTAGTATGGTTTCTAAGGTTCTAAGCAGGATTAGGGGATGGCATACTAAAATGTTAAGCTATGGAGGTAGAGTCACCTTGGTGAAATCAGTGCTGCAATCCATTCCTATACACCTGCTGTCAGCTATCAGTCCTACCAAGACCACCATGAATCAGATCAGAAGACTAATTGCTGACTTCTTTTGGGGATGGGATACTGAAAGAAGAAAATATCACTGGGCCTCTTGGGATACTCTTAGTTATCCTTATGAGGAGGGTGGTATAGGTGTTAAAAAATTAGAGGATGTGTGCTTATCCTTCCAATACAAACAGTGGTGGACTTTCAGATCAAAGAAGACACTATGGGGGGAATTCCTTAAAGCAAAATACTGCCAAAGGGCTCATCCAGTCATTAAAAAGTGGAACACAGGATAGTCCCTAATGTGGAAGCATATGATGAGCAACAAAAAGGATATAGAACCTCATATACAGTGGTGGATTAAGTCTGGAACAAGCAGCTTTTGGTGGGATGATTGGCTAGGGGTAGGTCCCTTAGCTTACCACAATGAAAGTCTCCCCAGATTGAATAACTCTATTATATCAGAATTCATGGAAAATGGAGGATGGAATGAAGAGAAAGTAAGAAAACATGCACCCCCTCAGCTGGTGCACAGAATTCTCAGCACTCCCATCAGCTACAATCCAAATATGCAGGATCAAGCTTACTGGAAGCCTAACTCTCATGGTAATTTCACTTGTTCATCAGCCTGGGAGTTGGTAAGGAAGAAAAAGACAAGATCAACCACTAACAGCAACATATGGCACAATAGTATTCCTTTCAAGGCCTCTTTTCTGCTTTGGAGAGCTTTCAGACTTAAACTCCCCACAAATGACAGAATAGTAGCATTTGGACAGGATCCTGCAGCATGCTCCTGTTGTTATAGAGCAGGTCTTGATGATATAGAGCATATCTTTGTATCAGGTTACTTTGCACAACACATATGGAAGCACTTCTCAGGGTACTGGGGTCTGCAACACAGCAACATTCCTCTAAAAAACCTATTGATGAGGTGGTGGCTAATCAAAACTAACAATGAGCTACATAAGTTAGTAATGCAGGCCACCCCCATTTTTGTGTGTTGGAATCTATGGAAGAATAGATGTGCATGCAAGTATGGAGGCAAGAAGTCTAATGCAACTAGAGTAATATTCTCAATATCCAAAGATCTATATATGCTTATCTCCACTGTGTATCCATATATTGATTTGCCAAGTAATTGGGCAGATTTGGTTACCATGGTTGAAAAAAGCCAACATGAGTTGAGAATAACCAAAGTATGCTGGACTAAACCACAGCCTACAATGATCAAGCTCAACACAGATGGGAGTGCCCTTAACAATCCAGGGAAGATAGGGGCAGGGGGCATTCTAAGGGACCATAATGGAGTGTTAATATATGCTTTTGCATCTCCACTAGGCTGTGGTTCTAATAACCAAGCTGAAGTGCAGGCAGCAATTATTGGTATTCAGTGGTGCCTACAACATGGATACAGCAGGGTAGCCCTTGAAGTTGATTCTGAACTTCTAATCAAGTGGCTCAAACAAGAGGCTAAACCTCCATGGAACATTATTGCTTATACTACTGAACTGCAGGTATTGGTTAGCAAACTGGAGAATTTCCAGTTCAGGCATATCTTTAGGGAAGCTAATTACACTGCAGATTCACTCTCAAAGGAAAGCCACATGAAAAGCTATACACAACACTACTACAGCTTTCAGCAGCTTCCAAGAGAGACCAAGGGACACTACAAAATGGACAAAGCTGGCATGGCTAGCTTCAGGAGAACTAAGATGAAGAAGATCAATCAACTACATTGAAGGAACTTCTTCATACCTTGAAATTTTGGCTGATTTTAATAATGATAATCAGGACCATTGAAAAAGGGAGAGTCTCCCTAATTTACTGCTTTTATAGGATAATCTCCTTACCATTAGATTTAGGATTTAGAGTACCTATCTCCTCCTTTCTTTTCCACTTGCATATGCAGGTAGTTGCAGGTCTGGAAAATTTCAAGGTGAGCAGCAGTAGCAGGATGCAACAAACTACAAGTGGAAGTTTGCCTAAACCAACTGTTGCAACTCCTCTGGGGATGGCTGCTAAAGGATGCAATAACACAGGATCATGCATTGGGAGCCCTTTGTACTGCAACTTCAGCTTGCCTCTTACCTTTCTCAACAACAACATCCTCCAGCAACAAATTCACATACCTGCAACTCTCAGGGAACACATACAAGACAATAGTAGTAGCTATTATAACCTGCAAAATTACTTGCCTGTGTGTTTTTCTGTTTGTTGGTGCAGGGTGATTTGTACCAAGTGGACATGTCCAAACACCTCTAAACTTTGCAAGATTGCAGAAACTACTATTTTGACAAGGCCCAAGAAGTTTCAGCTCAAAAGGATAATTGGAGACACTAGGCGAGCGACCTTGAAACAACCAGCTGTCTTAAGCCTAAAGAGAGAGAAACTTGCTAGTTGAAATCTCCAGCTTGGGAGTCAGGCCTTCAAAATTTGCAGGGATAAAGAAAAGGCCATATATGCAAACCTCATGAAGTTTCAGGTCAAACGGATAAGTGGAAACATTAGTCGAGCGACTTGGAAAAAGATAGTAGCTTCTAAAGCTATTACTGAGGTCCACTCTTTATTGCTAGTCTGTGTATATTATGTTTTGCCTTGGTTGGTTTGTTGTATTATTGCAGGTGTCTGGAGTAATATATCAGCATCCTTCAACAACAAATACATAGACAAGAGCACAAAAACACCCTGCAACCTCTAAGCCTCAGCAGGGCAGCAGGTGCAGGGTAAGGAGTAACTTGTGGACCTGTCCAAAGGCTCCCAAACTTTGCAGGAATGCAACATATATTAATTTGATAAGGCCCAAGAAATTTCATCCCAAACGGATAATTGGAGACGTTAGGCGAGCGAGCTTGAAACAATCAGCTGTCTTAACCTTAAAAAGGAAGAATTTTGCTAAATGGAAGCTCCAACTTGGGAAACAAGCCTTCAAACTTTGCATGGCTAAAGGAAAGGATATATATGCAAACTCCAGAAAGTTTCAGCTCAAACGGATAAGTGGAGACGTTAGTCGAGCGACATGGAAAATGCTAACACGCTCCAAATTTCTCTTTGAGATCCATTCTTTTATATTAACCTGTACAGGTCTTTGCTTGTCCTTGGTTATTTGCTGTGTATTTGCAGGTTGTTGGAGATATACACCAACATGCTTTAACAACAAATACATAGAGGACAACACCTGCAGCAGCTCAACACCTGCAGTAACTCAACACCTGCAACACCTGCAGCAGCTCAGCACCTGCTTGCTTTGTTGCTTGTCTTTGGTTGACAGTTTTTGTTTAGAACCTCATTGGCACTGCTATGAGGGCTGCAGTAACCTGAGGCTTCTATGGAGAAGCACACTCAGCTTGCCAACCACACTCTCTATTATCATCACACCCCAGCAACAACTCCACCAACCTGCAGCACACAAGAAACATGGTTACAGCAGCTTGCAGATTTCTTTGGCTGTGTGGTTTGTTGGTTTTGTTTGTCTGTGCAGGTACTCCAAGAATTTGAACCACTTCAAAACAAAGACCAACAAGCAGCCTAATTACAATGGCAGCAACAAGGAGCTGCACACAAACCTGCACCAGCCTATTCAACTACCACAATTGCTTGCCTTCTTGTTAGTTACTAATGCAGCACAGCAGCAGCAGTATGCAGCATATGCAGCACATAATGAGCATCTACAAGTCACTAGTACCTGGTACAGCAGCATCCAGAAGTGTCTGCTTGTGAATTTTTTTGGTTTTGTTTACCTGTGTAGGTATCCCAAGGAATTGACCACCATCCAAAACAACCTGTAGGAGCCTGTGCATCTATCCTCCTTGTTTGTCTTCTTGTCACTTGTCTTTACAGGTTCAACTTACTTCAACAAAAGAGAAACAACAACCTGGCATGCTAGGACTTCACCAAATAGTCAGACTCTCATTCATGCCAACACCCTCCCTGTAACATCTGTAACTAAGCTGCAGCAGCCCCATTGCATTTGTTATGTGCAGGCACATAAAATACCTTCAAAGGAGCTGCTCATCTCTCCATTGAAGGCAACAAGAAGCTGCCTACAGGTGGCAACTTTAAGTTCATTAAGTATAGGATTAATGATGAGCTTTGGTACACCAAATGAGCTCCAACAATCTGCAGTACATAAGGAGCACTTACAAGTCCAAAATGCAAGCTCCAGCAACCTGCAGATTGGCAGGTTTGTCTGCTTTCATTTTAGTTGCTTGTGCAGGTATACTAAAGAACTCCTACACATGGAAGCTGCTGAACTGACATACTGCAACAACCAACAACATCAAACAACATATGGGAGACTCTCAATATTGCAAATACAGAATTTAAGGAAGCCAGCTGCAACAAAGGATTGGCACCACAGTCAGAACTGTTGGACCTGCTCTTGGAATTGTGTGTTTGCTTGTTTGTTTGCTTGTTTGTTTGTGCAAGTTGTTGGAGATACAGGCAACAGTGGAACTAAGATGGAACTCCAACAACCTCAGAGACAACATCCAAGAACCAACAACACTATCATGAGTAGCTGTAACATGTTACATCTCCATCAACTTCATATACATACTGTGGGAACACAACACCAAACAACTGCTCAACCACACACCAAAAAACAATTCAACCACAGAGCTGAAGCTGAAGGTGCAGACTTGAAAGATGAAGTTCAACAACATCAGCAACAACAGATTCTCCACAAAAACTCCAAGGCTGTTGGCTACTATAGTTCCATATACTTCCTCTCCTTTCAGCCTCCTTAGCTGGTAATCATGATACAAAGGCACAATTCACCTGGACCTACTTGGTACGACAAGACTAAAAAGAGCAAAGATGAAAAGAATTTCCCAGCCTATGCGAGATAGAAGTTTCGTATACTTGTTCTTCTTCAATGAAGCTATGTCTGGTATGTAGCATAGTTGGAATAGGACTAGTGTAGGTTACTTTCCGTTTTCTCATGGAAGGGGAGAGTCTCCCTCATTTATGCTTTCATAGTTGAATTGTACCGGGAGGAGTCCTCTCACAGGTTTACTGCTTTCTAGTTATAGTTAGTCTCTTTTTGTATCGGGGATGAGTTAGCCGATCTTAATAGGTTAGCCGACTTATGAACCACCATAGGATCGGAGGTAAGGTTTATGTCCCCCTCCTTGTATTTTTATTTTGATTATTTATGTTAAGTCTTGGGGGTGTTGCTTAACCCCTGACTGTGCACGAGAGGTGGGAGCCTCGTGTAGGGTCTGTTCCCAAAAAAAAAAAAAAAAAAAATATATATATATATATATATATATATATTCTTAAATATTTGAAGTATATTTATCTATCTTAGCTTATATTGACTCTAAATTCACGGAATGGATGATTTATTAAAGGTCCTTAGATGAAGGCATGATAAGGATTTTAAAGTATATGGGTAGGTTGTTTAAAGATGTTATAATACATGCATTCCATTGCACTCATGCATGCTAGTATTGATGTTAATGATTTAAAAGTTGAATTGAATAAAACCCACCTAGTTTCACTATGTTTCAATCAAGTTTGAATTGGAAGCTTTGACTCCAAAATGAATATTTATAAAAGAAAATATTTTTGATCAAAGGAAATCTTATTAAATGAAAGAATGATATATTGATTATGAAATGATGTATTCCACTTATGAAAGATCAATTCTCACTTGTGTGAATTAAAGAAGAATTTTTATGATCTATTCTACATAATGATGCTTTGATGATTTAAAGTTATGTAAATGATTATGTCCTTATATTATATTACACTATTCCATAAGATTGAATAATAACCGAATGAGTCTTTGTGGTGGAATTCAGTAAGGGAATCCTAATAGTAATATTTTGTCTGGTTAACTATGCGCCAACATAAGAGCCTTTGTAGGCTTACACAAGTGGATCTACAAATATACCTAAATGTTAAAAAAATGAATGAAATTGACGGAGTTCTACATGGTAAGAAGTCTCCTTGTGCCAACGTATGGGGGATTCTATGTAATAGATCGTATGGTCTTAAATGTTGGTAATGGTCATCTTCCCACAAATGAACATTTCAAATGTTATTTACTTGATTAATCATGCATGAATTGCACTATGTTCCACTCTATATTAATGTTTTAATGATTTTTCAATGTTCATACATACCTACATACTTAGTACATTCAATGTACTACTGCATACTTTTTTGCCTACGTGATATCAACATATAGGGACCAGCATTGCTCCACATTCACCTCCACATGGCTAGTGAGTTCATTGAAGGCTACTTTTTTGGTGAGTTCCCATATTTCGGGAATAATATTCCTTTCCTCTTTTAGCTTATGTTATGTAAAAACTTTTGGATACCTTTTGGTGCTTGTTTCCACTAATTATGATGGATAGCTAGGAACATGTCTTAGCCCCCACCAACTCTTTAAGTAGAGGTATATTTGGACATAAATGTATGATGCTTTAAGTTTGACATCGACTCTTATTTTATAATATTTCCCTTAGTTCCTTTACCCCTTTTGTTTATTTCCTCTTGTTTGAATGTCATTACCTATGATAAGCTGAATGAATGCTAATAGGATTGGGTGAGCTACCTCTTGGTTTCTCAATTGTTGTGTCATGTCTAAGCCATAGGCTTGGGTCATGCAAAACTTTGTATCAAAGCTTGAGATTTTGAATGGTACTTGGAGTCCAACATCCCTCATTGAATAGGGTCTTATTCATGGTTGTAAGGAGCACCACAATTATGTATTGGAGACTATGGGACATTTAGAAAGGTTTTCACTTCTTTCAAAATTCATGTCATGTCCTAGAGTGTCCTAAGATTTCCTCTAACTAATGAATCATTTTGCATCTTTAGATCATTCCTCCAAGAAGGGTACCTCCACCTAGAGTAAGGTTGAAGATGAGGACCAAGCTCCTCTAGTTCCTAAGGCTCCATATCATGAGGAAGGAGCTATACATGTGAAATTTCAAAACATTATCACTTTGTTGGCCCAAACCATAGACAACCAAACTAACCAAGACATTGTTCTACATACTTATATGCCTACCTTGACCTCTGTGATTTGGTACTTCAAGAGGATGAATCCACCCGAGTTTGATATTTCCAAGGTAGATAAGGACCCTATGGATTTCATTGAGAAAGTCTATCAGATTGTGGCTATTATGGTTGTACCTACAAATGAGAAGGTTGAGCTAGTGGCTTATCAACTCAAAGGTGTAGCAAGAGTTTGGTACGAGCAATGGGTTGTTGAGAGGAGTGAAGATATGGACCCTATAGAATAAGAAAAATTTAAGAGAGCCTTCCTAGATCACTTATTTTATTAGGATTTAAGGAAGGCAAAAATTCAAGAGTTTATTAACCTTGACTAAGGAGGCATGAGTGTGAGATAATATTCCCTCAAGTTTA
Source organism: Solanum dulcamara (assembly GCF_947179165.1). Classification (NCBI taxonomy): domain Eukaryota; kingdom Viridiplantae; phylum Streptophyta; class Magnoliopsida; order Solanales; family Solanaceae; genus Solanum; species Solanum dulcamara. Next base: position 36,638,897 of record NC_077246.1, on the reverse strand, counting down.
CTAAATTGTCTAAGTATGCACCTTTCATAGTCTCCGACCCAAGGGCAAGGATTAGAAAGTTCATCTCTAGTCTGTCTAGTTTGGTGTCAAAGGAATGTAAGAAGGATGTGTTGGTCAAATAAATGTACATCTCTTAAATCATGACATATGCAGAACAAATTGAGGAAGAGAAGTTGAAGGAAAGGTCAAAAGGTTTCAAGAAGGCTAGAGTTGATGGTGAAGGGTTCAATCCTCAAAGGTCCAACTATGGTGGTAGTGGAAAGGGCCAAGGTAGGAAATAATTTGTGGGACAAAGTTCCACCATTACTCCTCCTCCAAAGGTTTAACTAGCACAAGGTCCCTAATACGATGGTTCCAAGGGAGAATGTTGGTTCTCAAGTTTTCCCCACTTCCAATAAGTATGGGAGGACTCACAAAAGGGAATGCTTTATCGGCTCTAATGCATGCTTCAAATGTGGTAAACTGGGTTACCAAGCAAGAGATTTTAGAGGTAGTGGTGGTAGTCCTCAAGTACAAATTGTTCATGGTCAAAACGCTCAAGGAAGTGGCTAACGAACCAACCGCTTTTATGCCTTACATGGGAGACAAGAGGTTGTGGAAGCACCCAATGTTGTTACTGGTATGTTGAAGGTCTTTGCTTTTGATATGTATACATTATTAGATCTGGGTGCCAACATATCATTTGTTACTCCATTTCTTGATAATAGGTTTGATATGCTATGTGAAATTCTAGTAGAGCCCTCTTTGGTTTCTACCCCTGTTGGTGAGTCGGTTATTGCTAGAAAGGTCTATAAGGGTTGTTCCGTGTCTATCTTGTATAAAGTTATTCCTTGTGATCTAATTGAACTTGACATGGTAGATTTTAATTTTATTCTTTGGATTGATTGGTTGCATGCATCTTATTCTTTTATAGATTGTAGAACTCGTAGAGTCAAGTTTTAATTCCCAAACAAGTGTATTCTTGAATTGAAGAATATTATTTGCTGGGATTCTGTCTTGCTTGATGCAAATTTGTCTTATGAGGAGGATCCTGTAGCAATTCTTGATGGGGAGGTCCGTAAGTTGAGGTCAAGAGAGATTGCGTCTGTGAAGGTCCAATGGAAGAATCGTCTGGTTGAGGAGTCCACTTGGGAGATTGAGGCTGATATGCATGGAAGATATCCGCATTTGTTCGTCGAATCAGGTACCCTTTTCTATCCTTGCTCTTCTCTTGACCGTTCGGGGACGAACGGTGGGTAAATTGGTATTTGTTGTAATGACCCATTAAGTCGTTTTGAGAACTAGGGCTTTTATTTCATAAAAGACTCATCCCATAAATTCTTAATTGGGTATTTTGGACTATTCGATAACTATGGTTATTTAATTGAGGGGTGAATTTAGATAACTTAATTAATTAATGGGCTAAAGTGATAATATATTTAATATCTTATACCACTTATTCCATATTTATTAAAATCGGTTAGTGGGGTTATAATCTTTAATACCTAATTAATTAGAAAAGAGGAGAATGTCGAGAACCTCACCTGCGGCATCAGAACATGAAAAGGTAAAAATTTAAACTGATTTTGCTTTAGTTAGTACATGTACGTATTGAATGGAAGGGTCATATCATTACTATTAGTATATAATTTCTAAAGGAAAAGGGAACCAATCATTGGGGATGTTAGTTGTGATATTTTTTTAATGTAGGCAACCTGCATATTGACTTCAATATCAAAGGTCACTGGCGGCGTGATTTAGTAGGATTTGGGGGATATCCTTATGGTTATGGTATTATGATTCAAGTTTTGATATATTGAGATAGATAATTAAATACTAAATGTATTATATTATATAAATATCATTAGAGTTATGTTACTTGGAGGAATTAAGACTTAATCCTAGGCATGAAAATTTAGAAAATGTAAGATTTGATTATTAATATGCATTAAGACTTGGAAACTTGATTTTAAATTTGGGTGAGTTGTTGGGTCTAGGTTAAATAGATATATAATATTGGTGTCTACGAATTCGTGTACTTATGAATTTTGTATACTTGATAGATTGGAAACGTGAGGCATTAAAGAAAGGAAACTCATTGGTGAATTAGCTTGCTTGATTTTGGTTCTTCGATGAGGTAGGTTATGGTTTTTATTCTATATCATAGATAGACTCTTAATAGTGATTGATATTCATTGAGTAGTGTGTGAAGTTTACTACGCATTTAATTATTGTGGTTTGGATGGTTGATATGTTGTTGTGATTGGTCTGAAATCCCAAGACCATGGAATCCATAATCTTGAACTTGCCTTATCAAAAATGGTACCTTGAATAAAGAAGGCTTGATAAAATATTGCTAATGAAGTGGAATGTAATCATGAAGAATGATAAATTAATTATATTTAGATCGGATGTCACGTTCCGACATGATATATTTGGATCGGGTGTCACGCTCCGATATGGTATATTTGGATCGAATGTCACGTTCCGGTATGATAATATTAAAGGAAAACAAATTAAAACGACTTAATACTACCCAATCTCCAATAACTCATTATCCAAAAGAGTGTGATGTGAAGGCTTGAGTCCTCAGGTGTGATCTTGATATTGTTGATTGGTTATGAAATTGTTCATTGTGTTGTCACTTGATCATGTTGGTTGCCACCTGTTAAGTGCTATGATTGATTTCCCGCTATTATTTATTGCATATTGATTCCTATTTTGAGTCGGCCGATAATACCTACTCAGTACATATTGCCCTGTACTGACCCCTACGTGTATCTTTCTTTGTTTTATTTTTTGGAGTACAGCGAGTCTTCCATCGGCTTCGACTCGACCTCAGCTCTAGTTAGTCTCCAATTCAAAAGATTTTAGGGTGAGCTATCCTTCTAGATCGTGATGGATTCTCTCAGTTATGGCATGGTGTCATTAGTTTTCAGACATATTTTGTTATTTGTTTATTCTGGTGTTTGATATTTCCAGACTTAGTTTTAGAATTTAGATGTCCTTCATGTGATGACTTTCAGGTTTTGGGAGCGTTATTATCATATTTATTAGTTGGGGTTTGTATCGTTGGTTCTCTCACCTAGGAGGTTAAGTGTGGGTGCCAGTCATGGCCCATTTTGGGTCGTGACACATTTAAAAGATAAACATCTTTATAATGACTTTAATGGAAAGATGCATGAAATAACAAATATGATAGAAACAATTTTAAGGTTTGAAGACGAAACTATACCAATAAGATTATTAGTTGAACCAGAACAAATTAACGATTCTTTAGAAATTCTATTAGGAACTACTTTCCTAAATAGTGTGAAACCATATGATATTCTTAATCATGGTGTTAAGATTACTTATAATAATAAAATAATATTTATATCAAAATGACGAGCCAATATAGTATTTATATACCTATTGGAATAACATATAAAGATTATAAAGCAGAATATTTTGTTGCTTATATAGATAATGGATCGGGAAAATATTGTTGTAAACCAGAAATATTTCCCAAAGAATATCATCAAGATTTACTTATCGCCAAAGGAAGAGATATATCAAACAATATTGTAACAATGTCTCGCGGCATTGACCAACGGATTATATTACTAGGATATTTTCTAATAAAATGTCCTTCATTTTATTTTTATAACACTGGACAAGATTTGCTCTTAGGTAATAATTTTCTAGAAATGTTTTAGAGTGTACTATACGATAGAGTTCTATTTCAGATAAAATTCAAAACCCCCTGTCAACATACGATAGTTGTTAAACATTTTAAGACTGCCTACTCCAAAAGATTACCTATTCAATTGAAGCCCCGCACAGCCCAGCATGGTGGTATAGGATATCAAAACAAACCCATTTTTCCAAAAAATACTCCATTACTACAATATGATACTGATTGGGACAACCTTGATTGGGACAACCCTGATTGGGATAACCCACAGGTAATAAATCAACAATATCCTTTGTTAGAATATCATATCACCTTCAATAAATTAGAAGAAGACATAGATATACTTAAACAAAAATTAGAACAATGTTTTACAGAAAATCCTTTAGAATTTTGGGATAAAAATAGGATAGAAGCCAAATTAAAAATGAAGGATAAAGATAAAATTATTAGAGTAAAACCCATGAGATACAGTCCCAAAGACCAAGAAGAATTCCAAAACCAGATTTAAGAATTATTGAATCTTAAAATAATAAGACCTAGTAATTCTCCTCATAGTTCCCCAACTTTTATGGTAAGAAACCATGCAGAGATAGTATGGAATAAACCCAGAATGGTCATTAACTATAAAAAGTTAAATGATAATACAATATTTTATGGATATTTCCTACCTCATAAAGAAAGTTTGATCAATAGAACTACCAACAAAAAGATATTTTTTAAATTTGACTATAAAAGTGGATTTTGGCAAATAAAAATGAATAAAGATAGCATTCAATATACTGCTTTCTCAACCTTACAAGGACAGTATGAATGGTTAGTCATGCCATTTGGATTAAAAAATGCACCACAGATATCCCAAAGAAAGATGGATAATATCTTTAAAGATTATGACTATATATTTGTCTATGTCGATGATATTTTAGTTCTGTCTGATAGTCTTGAGGAACACTTGACACACTTAAGTAAGTTTACAAATTTATGTTTAGAAAATGGATTGGCACTTTCCAGAAAGAAAGCAAGCTTAATGAAAAATGAGATAGAATTTTTAGGAATGATAATTGATGGAAATGGTATTAAGCTACAAAGCCATATTGTTGAAAAAATTTCCGTCTTCCCAGACAAATTAATAGATAAAAAGCATGTACAAAGCTTTTTAGGGATTCTTAACTATGCCTCAGATTATATTCAGAATCTGGCTGAATTACGAAAGCCATTTCAGGAATTGCTAAAAAAGGATAAAAGTTTTGAATTCAATGAAGTCTTAATGAAAAAGGTAAAAGATTTGAAATCAATTTGCAAAGATATACCAAAATTATAATTGCGTAAAGATAGTGATGAATTGATTTTAGAAACAGACGCTTCAGAATACTGTTGGAGAGGCATACTCAAAAAGATAGACAATGATTCCGATAAAAACAAGATTGGAGAAAGTCTGTGTAGATATTGTTCTGGAACTTTTTCAGATACACAAATAAGATACCATATTAATGAAAAAGAATTATTAGTGTGTAGTAAAAAGTTGCCAAAAATTGTAATACTTTCTGCTACCAAAGAGATTTACTCTCAGAACCGATAATACCCAAGTTAAAGCTTTTGAGCCCATTTGGAAGGGCTTTAAGTTGGTTTAACCAACTTAAAGCCCTTTTTTAGCTTTTGGACGTATTTGCCTAATGCTAACTTTAAGTCATAAAGTTCTTAAAGTCAGTCAAAAATGAAAAGTTAGGAATTCTAACTTCTTTTTTATAAGTGTTTAAAGTCATTTTCTTTAACCATGAAAATTACTTTTATATCCCTTATATTTTAACTAAATTTCCAAACTATCCTTTTTATTCTTTTAACCCTAAAATTCACATCATTTTCCTCATTTAAACACTTTTATCCAAACACTCAACTGCTTATTTATAAAAATAACTTTCAGCACTTCAAAGTTCTAAAAGTACTTCATACATAAAAGTTACTTTTTTTAAGCCCATCCAAATGGGCTCTTTGTGCGAAACAATCTCCCATCTAAACCAGAGTATAAATGATTTATTAGATGGCAAATGTTGTTGTCTGAATATTCTTTTGATATTGAAATTATTCGTACTGACAAAAATGTTGCAGCAGATTTTCTCACAAGAGATGAAAGAAGTAAAAACCCATCTACAAGATATTGATAAAGGATTCTCAGATATACAGACAGTTGTTTCAGATATAATTGAAATAGCCAATCTCGATTGTGATCAATGATTGCTGATAAATTACTTAGCATATGTGCTCGAATAACATCCAGGATTGGTCACTGTAGTGACACACATGATACTATTACTAATTTGATAAACAAAATCAAAAAGATAATTCCACAACGACAGAGACACCAACCGATAAGTATAGAAAAATGTCTTTCAGACCCCAAATACCTCAAAAAGGAATTACTTTGGGAACAATGAAAGAGAAATTTGATAAACTACTTCCCTTTGATGCTGAAAATCAAGAACAGATAATGAGAGATTTATTTTGTCTCAAAACCATTCCAAACCAATACATTGATTTTACGGGAATTTATCCCAGAATTAATTATCTACAAGATTCTTCTCCTCAAGAGATTAGATATTGGTATGATTTTGAAGCTGTTAATTCCATTTATTTAACAACTCCTAACTTCCCAGAAATAAGCCGATTACCATCTTGGGTTCAAGATGGAGTAAAATATTATTATTTGAATAATCCCACGATTACGGTAAAAGATATTTTAGTCCTTAAGTTTATTTCTTCTGGACCTGATTATTATAAGAAAGAAAGATACCCTGCATATCACTTTATGTAGATTGGCAAAGCCGATGATTTTAACATTATTAATAACTATCAAGAAAGATCATTTGTACGATTTACAGAAAAAGATGTTCACTACCGGCATGCAATCAGTCTAAGGATAGTTCTTCAGAATATGGAACACAGTTTTAAAAAAGGATTTAAGACCTACGGAGGAACAAAAATACACTCCTCCATTATGATTGCCCCTGCTAAAACTACACCTCCTTCTGCAAAAAAATATATGCAAACCAAGATAGACTTAATCAATAAAGGAATTATTAGATCCAGCCCGCAGGCTCAACAACGATTGTGTGAAATGCAAAAACACACCAAGGGGACTTGTGAATTTTGCTCTCTGAGGAAGGAAAGGCACAGATGGACAAATGATAAAAAGGAACGAAAAAGTAAAAGATAGTGACAAGCAGACAAGAAGATAAGGATGATCAGCAATGCGTAAAAGATGAGAGGATGCGTAGAAGAAAGGAAAGGATAAGCAGCTGACAGCGACATGGGATAACGACCCTTCTGTCTTGTTGTAATAATGTAGGGTCCTATTTAGTTCATTTTTAATAATAATGTAAGAAAAATAAGAAATGTATGTCAGTTTCTTTCTGTAAATCAATTAGGATAGGATAGGACATTTTCTTAGGTTACTTTCATTCTCATTTAATTGCTTTGTAAGATTGTTTGAAATCCATGGCCCCATGCTATATAAGAGGCTTCAGTTTGAAAAGAGGGGCATCGAAAGTTGGAAAGAACACCTTAAGTCTTCTGTAATATCTTTGTAAATATTAGGAATAATAACTAAAGTTTTGTGAGTATCTTTCCTAAGCAAAATTTCATTATATCTTTATAATTTCTTTCCTTTCATAAAAAGAAAAGACTCCCTTTCCATATCCCTCTTACGCCTTAGAGAAAAAAATGAACTAAGGTTGTGCTGAGTTATGCTGAGGGAACATCAGAGAAGTTATCTATTTTCAGATTAGGACTGTGATGTCTGATAAAAGTCTCGACAGATACCCGATTTAACTTTGGTCAAAATGACACAGGGATGGAAGCGTGTTGGACCCTTACATTTTTATTTAAGTTGAGAAAATAATAGTAATAATAATAATAATAATAATAATAATAATAATAATAATAATAATAATAATAATAATAATAGTAATAATAGTAATAGTAATAATAATAATAGTAATAATAATAATAGTAATATTAATAATAATAATAATAATATTATAAAAATAATAATAATAATAATAGTAATAATAATAATAATAGTAATAATAATAATAAAAATAGTAATAGTAATAATAATAATAATAGTAATAATAATAATAATAATAGTAATAATAATAATAATAATAATAATAATAATAATAATAATAATAATAATAATAATAATAATAGTAATAGTAATAGTAATAGTAATAGTAATAGTAATAGTAATAGTAATAGTAATAATAATAATATAAATAGTAATAATAATAATAGTAATAGTAATAGTAATAGTAATAGTAATAATAATAATATAAATAGTAATAATAATAATAGTAATAGTAATAGTAATAGTAATAATAGTAATAGTAATAATAATAATATAAATAGTAATAATAATAATAATAATCGTAATAGTAATAGTAGTAATAATAATAATAGTAGTAGTAATAATAATAATAATAGTCATAATAATAGTAATAGTAATAATAATAATAATAATAATTGTAGTAATAATAGTAATACTAGTAACAGTAATAGTAATAATAGTAATAGTAATAATAATAATAATAATAATAATAATAATAGTAATGGTAATAATAATAATAATAATAGTAATAGTTATAATAATAATAGTAATAATAGTAAGGTCAAACCCATCGGTGGCCCCTTAAAGTTGGCACCAACTTTCACTTAAGCATCTAAACCATGAAATGTTCATTTTAGACACTTAATGTAAGGATCTGATGTGTTATTTCGATATTTTTTTGACAATCATAATATATATATATATATATATATATTTATATATATCATTTTGATGACTTCTGCATCTTTTTGGTCTATAGGTTAAAGTGTTTATGCAGGAAAATTACCTTGCCAATTAGATACAAGTATGGTTCCTCTCATTCTCTGAGCTTGTAGTGATATTGAATTCCAGCAAATGTTCATTTTAGACAATTAATGTAAGGGTTTGATGTGTCATTTTGACACCTTTTTTACAATCACCAAAATATATTAAGTGTGTGTAATACACTTGTTTGACGTGTCAAAAGCAGCAAATTAAATAAAGACAGGTGGCATAAAAAATAATTATCAAATAATATCTTTTGAATAGAAAAAAATGACCAATAATTTAATATAATAGTAATAGTAATAATAATAATAGTAATAGTAATAGTAATAATAGTTATAATAGTAATAGTAATAGTAATAATAATTATACTAATAATAATAGTAATAATAGTAATAGTAATAGTAATAGTAATAGTAATAATAATAGTAATGGTAATAGTAATAATAATAATGGTAATAGTAATAGTAATAATAATAATAGTAATAGTAATAGTAATAATAGTAAGGCCAAACCTATCGGTAGCCTCTTAAAGTTGGCACCAACTTTCACTTACACACCTAAACCAGGAAATGCTCATTTTAGACACTTAATATAAGGGTCTGATGTGTCATTTTGACACTTTTTTGAAAATCACCAAAATATATTAAGTGTGTGTAATACACTCACCTGATGTGTCAAAAGCAGCAAATTAAATAAAGACACAGGGCATAAAAAATAATTATCAAATAATATCTTTTGAATAGAAAAAAATGACCAATAATTTAATGTAATAGTAATAGTAATAATAATAGTTATAGTAATAGTAATAATAGTAAGATCAAACCCATCAGTGGCCCCTTAAAGTTGACACCAACTTTCACTTAGACACCTAAATCAGGAAATATTCATTTTAGACACTTAATGTAAGGGTCTGATGTGTCATTTTGATACTTTTTTGATAATCACCAAAATATATTACGTGTGTGTAATACACTCGCCTGATGTGTCAAAAGCAGCAAATTAAATAAAGACACGTGACATAAAAAATAATTATTAAATGATATCTTTTGAATAGAAAAAAATGACCAATAATTTAATGACACGTGGTATTTTTTTATCCAAAAAAATAAAAATTAACAATTATTAACGTCCACCCACCCCGCTGTCATCTTCCCAACCCCACCCACCCCAACCCTACACTAACACCAACCCCTCCTCCACTCCGCCGTCAACTTCTCCAACCCACCCACCCCAACCCCTCCCCCACCCAACGCGATACATACATCCAAGTTAATAAAAAAAACAAGAACAAACAAGTTCAATAAAAATTTATCTCTGTATAAATCTTTTGGTTTTGATTAATTCAACAGATAAAAATTATGGCTGCTTCTGATTTTGTGAGGTGTTTTTGCATTTTCCATACTTTTTCAATTTTGTGAACTTTCATATGGAAAATTCATAGGCTCCGAGTAGTTCTCATAATCCCTAAGATGAATTCTCACCTGAAACTATGGACGAAAAAAGCAAAAGATTTTTCCAAATAATTTCAACAGATTATCGGTCACATAAGAAGAGTATAGATTTAGTATACTCTATAAAAAAGCAGCTAAACAGAGAAAAAGAAAGGAAAAAAAGAATGGGTTTTTTAGGGGCATTTGTTAGTCTTCTTCTATCGCTAATAATGAAGGTGAAAGAGGACTGTTAAAATGAAGAAGAACAACAATAAAAAATAAATATTTTTAAAGAAAAACAGCTTCTACGCGCCTCAAAAAGGTGAAAAATACGCGAGTTGCTAACTGTCAAAAAAGTAACAAGATGACACATTCGACCCTTACTTGAGATGTCTAAAATGAACATCTCTTGATTGAGGTGTCTAAGTGAAAGTTGGTGCCAACTTTAGAGAGCTACCGATGGGTTTGACCTAATAGTAATAGTAATAGTAATAGTAATAGTAATAGTAATAGTAATAGTAATAGTAATAGTAATAGTAATAGTAATAGTAATAGTAATAGTAATAATAATAATAATAATAGTAATAGTAATAGTAATAGTAATAGTAATAGTAATAATAGTAGTAGTAATAGTAATAATAATAATAATAATAATAATAATAACAACAACAACAACAACAACAATAATAATAATAGTAATAATAATAATAATAATAATAATAATAATATAATAATAATAATAATATAATAATAATAATAGTAATAGTAATAATAATGATAATAATAATAATAGTAATAGTAATAGTAATAATAATAATAGTAATAGTAATAGTAATAGTAATAGTAATACTACTACTACTACTACTACTAATAATAATAATAATAGTAATAGTAATAGTAATAATAATAATAATAATAATAATAATAGTAATAGTAATAATAATAATAGTAATAGTAATAGTAATACAAATAATAATAATAATAATAATAATAATAATAGTAATAATAGTAATAATAGTAATAGTAACAGTAACAGTAATAATAATAGTAATAGTAATAATAGTAATAGTAATAGTAATAGTAATAGTGTAACGACCCATTATGTCGTTTTGAGAAATAGAGCTTTTTAGTTCATAAAAGACGCATTCCGTATATTTTTATGAGTACGTTAGACTATTCGATAACCATATTTATTTAGTTGAGGGGTAGATTTAAATAACTAATTTAATTAGTGGGCTAAGTTGGTATTTTACTTAACATTCTATACCAATTATTAAAGGAAAAGGATAGGGTTTATTAATTTTGATTCAGAAAAGAAAAAGAAGAAAAAAAATAATAATAAAAGAAAAAAAACAAATATATATATATATATAAAAAAAAAATCTGATGGCATTAAGCCATCAGATGTAACGACGGCGTAAACACGAAAACAAACGCGGAAACTGGGAAAAAAAATATGGAGGAAGAAAGAAAAGAAAAGGGAAAAGAAAAATAAAGGAGAAGAGAAAAATAAGGATTTTCAATCCAAAGCATCAAGGTAATTATTTTCATTCTTTCCATTAAATTTTTATGCGATTATGAATATATTTTTAGGGTATATTGGTGGAGAAATAATGCTAAAATAAGAAAATATGACCCTAGGGTTCTTCACATAAAATCTTGATTTGGGGGTCGAATAACGATCCGTTTTAGCTGAACTTTGATATGTGAATTTATTTTATCATGAGTGAAAATAATCGGAAAGAAAATTTCAGATTTGACTTCAATGACTCAGAATGACTTTTTGACCTAATTATTTATCCGAAAATAAATATAGCTATATGGGTGTCATTGGATTCGTATTCTTATGAAGATTATGTATTTGAATATATTTTGATAATTCGGAAGCGTTACGAGAGGCTCAAGTTTTAAAGTAATTATTTAATTTAATTAAAGTTTAACCCTAGTTTTAAAATTCATAAAATATGGGAGTTGACATGTTTAGTGACATCAAGATTAGAAACGTGTTTATAGAATTGAGTGAGTTATTGGGGCTAGGTTAAACATATATATAATATTGGTGTTTACGGATTAGTTTACTTATAAATATTATATATTTGATAGATTGAGATTGGTCTGAGGCATTGAGGAAGGGGAAAAACATTGGTGGATTAGCTTGCTTTACTTCGGTTCTTCGATTGAGGTAGGTTATGGTTTTTATTCTATATCATAGATAGACTCTTAATAGTGATTGATATTCATTGAGTAATGTGTAAAGTTTACTACTCATTTAATTATTGTGGTTTGGATAGTTGATATGTTGTTGTGATTGGTCTGAAATCCCGAGGCCATGAAATCCATAATCTTGAACTTGCCCTATCAAAAATGGTGCCTTGAATAAAGAAGGCTTGATGAAATATTGTTAATGAAGTGGAATGTAATCATGAAGAATGATAAATTAATTATATTTGGATCGGGTGTCACGTTCTGACATGGTATATTTGGATCGGGTGTCACATTTCAACACATTATATTTGGATCGGGTGTCACGTTCCGACACGGTATATTTGGATCGGGTGTCAAGCTCCGACACGGTATATTTGAATCGGGTGTCACATTTCGGCATGATAATATTAAAGGAAAATAAATTAAAATGACTTAATACTACCCAATCTCCAATAACTCATTTTCCAAAAAGGTGTGATATGGAGGCTTGAGTCCTCATGTGTGATCTTAATATTGTTGATTGGTTATGAAATTGTTCATTGTGTTGTCACTTGATCTTGATCTTGTTGGTTTCCACCTGTTAAGTGTTACAGTTGATTTCCCGCTATTACTTATTGCATATTGATTCTTATTTTGAGTCGGCCGATGATACCTACCCAGTACATGTTGTCTTGTACTGACCCCTACTTGTATCTTTCTTTATTTTATTTATGGAGCGCAGCGAGTCTTCCATCGGCTTTGACTCGACCTCAATTCTAGTCAGTGTCTAGTTCATCGGATTGCAGGGTGAGCTATCCTTCTAGCTGGCGATGGAATCTCTTGTCATGGCATGACGTCCTTAGTTTTTGGACACGTTATGTTATTTATTTGGTGTCTAATAATTCAAGACTTAGTTTTAGAATTTTGATATCCTCCATGTGATAACAATAACAATAATAACATTAATAATAATAACATCAACAACAATAATATTAACAACTACAATAATAATAATAATAACAATAATAACAATAATCATCATCATCATAATAATAATAATAATAATAATAATACAAATAATAGTAATAGTTGTAGTAGTAGTAGTAGTAGTAATAATAATAATAATACAAATAATAGTAATAGTTGTAGTAGTAGAGTAGTAATAATAATAATAATAATAATAATAATAATAATAACTGTAATAATAGTAATAGTAATAGTAATAATAATAATAATAATAATAATAATAACTGTAATAATAGTAATAGTAATAGTAATAATAGTAATAATACAAATAATAGTAATAGTAATAATAACAGTAATAATAATAGTTATAATAATAGTTATAATAATAATAATAATAATAATAATAATAATAATAATAATAATAGTAATAGTAATAGTAATATTAATAATAGTAATAGTAATAGTAATATTAATAATAGTAATAGTAATAGTAATAGTAATACTACTACTACTACTAATAATAATAATAGTAATAGTAATAATAATAATAATAATAATAATATTAATAGTAATAATAATAGTAATAGTAACAGTAATAATAATAATATTAATAGTAATAGTAATAATAATAATAATATTAATAGTAATAATAATAATAATATTAATAGTAATAGTAATAATAATTATAATAATAGTAATAGTAACAGTAATAATAATAATAGTAATAGTAATGTAGTGGCCCGTTTGGTCATTTTGAGAATGAGTCGTCTCTCTTCCATAGAATACTCTCTCCGAAAAAGAAAAAAAAATTAATTATAAATTTGGACTATTCGATAACTACGGTTATTTAGTTGAGGGGTAACTTTAGATAATTAA